>NW_017731611.1:282724-316814 GCF_001890085.2 Hipposideros armiger | reverse complement strand
TGCCTGGCTATGAAGGTGCTCAGCACATGGCAGGTGCTCCATAAATGTTCGCTTCATAAGCCTCGGTGTGCCCAGCTGCTAAGAGGGGAACAGCCAGCCCTGACCTGCCTATTTCGCAAGTTGGAGAGAGAGACCCCATGTCTGTGACTAAAGCCTTTTGTAAAGGCCAGGAAGGATTACCGCCCTGGGATAGGACGGGCAGGAATGCCCTGTGGAAACGTCCAGACTATAGCCAGCTGCTGGAGGTTTCACATGGGATAGATGAAATGCACTCACACCACCAGCATAGATCACATGCTTAGATCCACTCAGATGTTTTTTCCATTCCTACCAGCATGGTCCAGGAAATCAGTAAGGTTGGCTATGGGAATAAAGACTAGAAGTAAATGTAATTGTACGGGGAGTCTGAGAACAGAGGGTGGTGCTTCGGGCTCATAAAATTTTTACAGTTTTTCCTACCACAGTTTGAGATGGTTTATGAAACTTTAAGGAATTTTAAGAGAAATCATTATTTTTCTAAAGGGCAACTTCTCCCACCTGTGATAAAAGACATGGATTTTCTAACTCTCTCGATTATCACTTTGACTCTGCCAGCAAGCAGGGTGCAGAGATGGATCTCTCGCTTCAGAGTAATATTCCTGTCAAGTTGGTTGTTTTCTTCAATTTCTCTAACATCTTTTCATCCTGAAAGGCCCTGGATAGCTCTCACCAACTGACTAGATACACACGGTTTGAGCTGCATGGGGACCAGCAAAGCTTCTTGAAGGTTCCCTTTGAGTCAGGTCAATTGAACTCTCTGTGTCTTATTTTCCTTATCTGTAAATTGGGATTAACAGTGCCCATCTCATCGGATTTCTCTCAGGATAAGATAATGTGTCTATAAATAACCTCCAGTAGTAGGTATATGAGAAATGGAGCTATTAATACTTTATGCATTTGGCCATTATAGCACTCCCCACCCTTCAGCTCCCATACACACCACAGATTGTGGTCCCACTGAGGGTTTGGACTTCGTCTTAGTTGCTTCTGTATCCCTAACACCCAGCACAGGACACAACCCCCCTTACCCCCCATGAATGGGTGATGAGAGAAAGAGAAGAAAGACAGATAGAAAAGAAGAAATCCACTGCTCAAGATCTGCACTTCACACCCTAGCAGGGTTCTGAGGAATGGATGGGAATTTGCTGAGTCAAGAGGGGGAAAAATATGCCAAAAAGACACACTAAGTCACTCTCAAAAGTCTACTGATTTTTCAGAGCCCACCTCCAGGCGCAGTTTCGCTAAGATTTCCCTGAACACTTTGGTCCACAGTGAACTCTTGTTTCTTTGTTCTTCTATAACTATTAATAGACTTGGCTCCTTTCATCTGGTGGTTTATTCCATAAACATTTATAGAGTGTATCCCATGGGCTTGGTGCCATAGTGGCATCTCCTCTGGCTGCAGGTTCCGTTTTCTCAACTAAATTGCAAACCCCTCCTGTGCAGAGGCTTTGCCCTCCCCTACCTGCTGCCCTGGGCAGGGCGGGCCCCTCGCGGGTGGCTCCAGGAGAGCCTCTTCGGCATTGATTACGCTGTCTCTCCGGAAGGGCAGTTGTTTGGATATTTATGAGCATCCCACAGAACTGGGTCCACTCCTCAGCTAAAGCACACACCGTGCTGTGTTTTAGGGATAGCTATCCTACCTCATTTAGACTGAACTTCTCAAGCCCAGAAGCTCTGACTCTCTCAGTGTGCAGCTCCATCACCTAGCAGAGTCCCACACTTGATAGGCCCTTGATGAGGGTTTGGGGAGATCTTACTAGCTACCTCTCCCGACCCGCTGTTTCCCAGCAAGACAGCACTGACACATCCTAAAGAAACCCAATGACGCACTCGTCACTTTCAAACCTCCACAGTCCTTTCACTGTCCTGCATTTCCGTTGACTCATCTTCTTCCCTTCATGTTTTGCCTCTGCTGATTCCCTGTCGCACAGAGCTTCCAGTGTAGGATCTCGTCTCTAGCTCACAAATTTGGAAATTCTAAAATGTTAGAATTCAGCCATGTAGGCTCTCCATCACAAACCCACAAATTCTAAAGCTGTTGTCTTTACTCCCTCTCTGCTACCAGTGTCTGTTCCACTTACCCTGGTTTTTAGGTTAGACCAAGCTTGCTTCTGCATTTTCTCTATCCCATGGGCACCCAGTTATCCAGGCCACAGTGAGCTAAAAAGAGGTCTCAGTGGGCAGCCTGACACTCCTAGAATAACCTCTTTTCACATACCCAACCTCTCCAGTATACCTCCAGGTCATCTCATCCGGGAACTTTTCCAATTAACCTGCCCCTTCCATTTCTCACGCCTCCAGTGGACTCCTCCCCTTCCGGGCCCCTAGCTGAGCAGGTTGGGATCTACATATAGCCTGTTACTCACTTAGGCACTCAGGCCAGCCAGCCTATAACAGAGTACAGGTCACATTTCCAGGTGTTTTGTCTTCAGCATGGACGGAACTTTTCCTAGAGTTATTTTTGGTTGTTAATGTTGGGAGGCTCTCGAGCCCAGGATGAATTTATGCTGGTACATCAAATAGCATATTGCATTTCAGAAATTGGCCTTAGCTGTGGGAAATCAAGTAAGCCAGATGCCTAATTACTCCATTATTTACCATGGTGGAGAGAGCTGAATTCTGATGAAAGGGACCAGAATAATCACTGCTTCCACCAAGGACTGAACTGTTTAGCCTTTCATCAAGAAATTGCCCCTACCCTCTGGAAGTACTTGCCCAGCTCCCACACCCTGTACTGGTTCCTGGTGTCTGGCTGTGAGACGTCTTATCAGCCAGGACAGGACACAGCCTGACCTTCTGGCCAATGAGCCTTGATGCCTCCCACTCAGCAAGTCATTCCAGGCTCTTCTGCTGTTTTCCCTTCAAAGCTAGTCAAGAGTGTTGGACAAAAGAGGAACTTCCCTGTACTCTTCAACAGGAGGAAATCATTTATCAATGAACATTTTCTGAGCCCTGACACTGTATACTGGAATATAANAAAAAAAAAAGATCTTATTTCCTTTACACCAATGAAGATAGTCTTACATAAGAGACACAAAGAGGCACACAAGATACTCATCCACAGCAGGACGGAGTAGTTAAGGGCAAATGCTTTACAGTCATACAGATTGGATTTTTATCCTTTCTCTCTCTTACTCAGCTGTGTGACTTTGAGCAAGTGAAGCACCCTCCCTGAAATTATATGTTTAAAAGGAGGATAATATCTAAAGCTCTGGCTCATGTGAAAATTAAATGAGATAATACACATAAGACATAGCACAATGACTGACATTCTCATTAAATGGTGAAGCTTGCTGGGTTATAACAGCTGCCATAACACTTGCCACTGTTTTCAAAAGTTTTTTATTTCTATTAACTCTGTTAGTTTTCACCACTGCAAGGTAAGTATTATTATTATCCCTATTTTATGGCTGAGGAAACAAATTATCCTTGCAGTCCTAGAGATAGCACTTACCCCCAGGGAGGGTGAACAGAGTGTGAGCGCTTAGTCCCTTGGGGTGAGATGAGCATTGGAACCCTAAGTCCGAGACCCTCCCCCACTATCCTCTCCTCCTCCCCTCCTCTTTCTTGCTGTCTACATTCTCTGCCTTGGAAGCCAGGCCACCTGACATGAGAATCCTTTCTCTCCCATCCTTCACGGAAGCCCAGAGTCCTGGGCCTCTGCCAGGGAGCCTCAGGCCTGCCTCTAAGCCATCTGTCAGGCTGCCAGAGGGCTGGGCAGCCTGTCCATTTTTCACACACAGATATCAGGGCAGCTGACAGAGCTGGGCAGGATTGGCAATGGCTTTAGCTGTGAACAGAATCTCAATGAAGGCTCTTGCCCAGCCTATAGTGGGTGTTTATACCTGGGGACCTGCCCTGGCAGTCAGGGAGGAGAGTAATATTGCTGGCTCAGGGCCCAGCTGCCAGCCCCTGCCCCTCTGCTGTGTGATGGTTTCTTGTCCTCAACCGTGTTGAGAGCCATTTAGTTGCATTTGATACCCACTTTCTTCCAGTGCGTGTGTGTGTGTGTGTGTGTGTGTGTGTGTGTGTGTGTGTGTGTGTAGCAGGGAAGGATAGTGACTCCTCATTCACCTAGAAGCTGGTTTCCGGGGGTAGAGAACGTGTCCATCAGAGAGGGAGTGTGAGAAGAGGAAGGGAGCATGAGGAGGAGAATAATGAGGGTTTTTTTAATCCACTGGGAAAATAAAAGTTAGAGAGCAATGAGCAAAACTTGGAAGATAAAAGAAAGTATATGGACAATCTTAGACCACCTAATCTGACACTTTTCTACTTAAACATGCTTAACGACAACCAAAACCGAACACAGGAGTTCTGGAGGTTTGGAGGTGAGGGGACAAAGCAGCTCCTTATAAAATATGTTTAAACATTATCTTTTATCTTCAAAATTCATACAACCTAAACCTAAACATACAACATACACCTAAAATAGGCCTCAGTCATCCATTTCTTTATTCTCACCTTCAGGGTTGCACGCCCCACCCTGTTTCCCCAGACCCCACCCCCCTACTCGTGGTTCTGTGGGATGACTCTAGGTTGTGCCTTCTGGGGCCTGGAAACACATCCTAACCAATGGCCTCGGTGTGGGCTGGAAGGATTCAGCGAGCCCAGTCACGAGTTCAGCGCTGAGCACTGGGGATGCAGAGATGAGTTAGACCCAGCCTCCATCCTCAGGCAGCTCGCAGTCCAACGGGAGAGGCAGACCTACTATCGGGTTAGTATGGCGCAACGTGGTCAGGCTAGAGNGCCAGCAGCCAGCGTGAGCGGCCAGCAGCCGCAGTGAGCGGCCGTCCAGAAGCCGGCGACTGATGTGCCTTGCCCGGGAAGAGCGCAATGATGGTGCCAACTTCGGCCAGTGAAGCAACATCCTCCACAACTAGACTGAAAAACAAAAGGACACCGACTTGTCTGTTCCCCTTCTCCCAATTACCCAGCCTGTTCCCATCCCCTCAATTCCCCAATAAAAATCTTTAAAAAAACAAAAACAAAAACAAAAAACAAAAAAAAACATTTGAGCAAGGGAGAGAGAGATCAATGAATAGTATTTCCATCCATTCAGTCCCCCAACCTGGAAACTTTGGAGTCATCCTAAAATTTCAGTCCAGCTGGGTCCCTGTCTCCTGCTTAAAACCTTTTGATGTCTCCCCATTACCTGTGGGATAAAGGCCAGCGTTCCTGACATGCCATTCAAGGGCATGCCCTGTTCATATCAAGGATGTAGCACAGAATGTGACACCATAGAGAATATTATGTTCAATGATGAATGAACAGATGAATAAAAAGTATACACAAATTACTAAGGCCCCAATGTGGACAGTGGATCCAAGGAGGTGAGAAGAAGAAGAGACACCCATTAGGTGCTTAATGCATGCAGTAGGTAGTCCAGGTAAAGGGCCGTGAGACCAGAGCTGGACAGTGGCCAGGGCTGTTGCTAAGAACAACCCTGTGTCCTGACTGTGAGAGGCGAATGGGTCCCCTCCTACCTATCCTCTGCCCCGAGTCCCTCAGAGCCCAAGCGTTGCTTTTTTGAGAGGTTTCTGTGCTCTGGGGTGATGTCCCTCTTTTCATAGAGGAAAAAATCCTGTGTTGCTATAACAACTTGGCTGCAGTTCTTTTAGACAGATCCATTTTCTTAAATCATTTAAGGAAAATTAGCTGCCATAACAACATAGAGCAGTTTTTAAAATAGAGCAACACGGGGCTGGGGTGTTTTGTTTTGTTTTTCTTCTCCTTGCTTGCCTCCTGTAGTCCTCAAGATAAGCTGCTCTCTTTCTGTCAAATAAATAAATAATACAATGACATGATAGAGCAGTAACATGGTGAATCACACACACAACAAGCACTCATTCACACTACACACAAAATACACAAACACAGCTTAGAAACATGCAGAAAATGCATACATTCACATACATAAAACAAAATACATATATGTGTGTGTATAAATNATCAGATTTATTGCAGAGGTGAGGAAAGCAGAGCTAAGAAGGCACGTGATGTGCCCCATGTCATACAGCTGACACTTGGGGCACACACACGGGATTTCAATCCAGGCCTCTTTAATTTCCAAGTTTAAATTCTTCCTGCTCTGTTGACTCCTGTAATAAAAAAAGAGGGTAACCTAGGGAGACAGAAAACGAGCCCAGCCTGGGTGGGTTGTCAGCAAAGGCTTCCTAAAGGAAGCAGTGCTAATATTGAGTCTTACAGGATAAGTAGGGGTTGGCCAGGCATCCACATGCAGGAAGAAGTGAGTATAGGTACGGAGAAAGATCACATGATATAGAGGGAGTAGTGAAATGGCATGACTTCTTCTGGCATGGACTAGAGTGAATAATGCTCTAGAAAAGTGATAAGGCCAGAGAAATGGGTAGGGCCAGGTTGTAAAGGCTTTTCAAGGTAGAACATGGTCCTTAAGTCTCTGGGGAAGCAACAGAGGCCTACTAAATGGAGGAGTGACATGGTCAGGTATGTGCTTAGGACTGGTATCTTCAGCCAGGTGTAGAGGATACATTGGAGGAGGAGAAACTGGAGGTTGTCTCAGCATCTATCCATCCACCTCCATTTGTCTCCATCATTTATCCATGTTTTGGTCTCCTCTGTCTTGTCTCTGTTTGCCTGTAGCTGTCTAGTTATCAGGCTCTATCTGTATCTGACTTGCCTGTATATCTGGTCCCTCAGCCTCCCTGCGTAACCCTTGGCAAGATGCTTCACAACTCTGAGACAAGGGTCCCTCATCAATAAAATGAGGATCATGATGCTAGCCTCCAAAGGTTAGTTTAGGGATTAAGCGTGATATTGCATGTGAAATCTTTTTATATATTACAAAGTACCATACAAATGTGAAGGATTATTATCTAGCTATTGCTGTCTTAGGTGTTAGGGTTTTTTGTTTTGTTTTTGAACAAATTTTCATTGAGTATCTAGTCTGTATCTAGGCTGTGAACCTTGCTCTATGTCTGGTAAGAGAGGGAGTTTATAATGAATTAGAAACAATACCAGCTTTTCAGAGGATCAGAGGATAGTAAAAGTACAAATATCGAGAATAGAAGCATCTATTGTATGTTGCTAACTTGCTGCCTACCTGTCTGGTTGCCTGTCTGTTATCATCCATCCATCCATCCATCCATCCATCCATCCATCCATCTATTCATCCATCCATCCATCCATCCATCCTTCCCTCCCTCTCTCTGACTCTCGAGTTGTGTTTATATCCGTATCCACAGGCAGTCACTGACTCAGAACCATCCAGTTTACATAAGCTTTCACATGAAATCCCCTCCCCATGAGGGACCATGCAATTATGGGAACCTGTGCCTTTAACATAAGAAAAAAATAAACTGCAAAGTAATCACTGCTATAGATGACTTGGAAGGTGCCTTCTTTCCTTATAGTTTTAGGGTTCTTTTCACCCTTTCTCACTTGCGTGGCTCCCAGGACTGCCCTGAAGGTTTGAACTGTTCCCCAGTAGGTCTGACACTGCCGTATCCCGTAAGCCAAGGAAGCTCAGCCTAGAGCCCCAAGGAGCTGATTTCATTGAGTTCTACAGTCTCTGTGGCTAACCTAAGATTGCCAATAGTCCCCAGGCACTTCTAAATACCCACGTCTTTCACGAAGATTGTGAAGAGTTCCTGGTGACTTTGCCCTGTAAGCCCTTTGTCTCTGAAATGTCCTTTAAGAGATAGCATTGTATAGTACAGAGCAGGTTCAATTTTGCTGCCTATGCACTCTGTGACTTCAAGCAACTTACTCAACCACGCCGGGCCTCAGTGTCAGAGTCAACTAGATGAGGGTAATACTTCCTGTTAGGGTTGTTGTAAGGATTTAATGATATGATGTCCAACGTGAAATGTTAGCACAGAACCCGACTTTTGTATGCTGAATGAATTGACTCAGAGTTGGGGCTCAGATGTGTCTTTCCTTAGTAATGAAACATGTTGTCACTGACCCAAACAACCTGTCTTTGTGGTTTTGTGTGTATGAATGCAGATGTGTGTGTGTGCAAGTATAGTTGTATATAGATGTGTGTTTTAAAATTCAGCGGCCCGCTTACTAGATGCTGGACAAGTGCCACTCCGTGGACCTCTCTGTGATGATGGTGCTGTTCTGAGCTCTCCATGACCGGTAGCTGCCAGCCGCACGTGGCTATTGAGCACTTGCACTGTGGCCAGGGCAGCCGAGGAACTGAAGTTTTCTTAAGATCATTTTAATTAAATGTAAATAGTCATAAGTGTCAGTGCAACCCTAGAACATGCCCTTGTTTTTAAAGCTGCCTGAAAAAAAATTACTGAGTACCTACTGTGTTCCAGGTACTGGGACATGCATTTACTCATTTAACCCACGTCAGTTCCATGAGAGGAGCCAGTCTATTGTCACTTCCTGTTTGCTGATAAGGAAACGAAGACACAGAGAAATAAAGTGACTCCTTCAGTGTCACACAGCCAGGTCAGGGTTTGAGCCTGGATATCTTGCCCCCAAACCCTTCTCTCTTCGCAGCTATGCTCACGCTGCCTTTATATCTGTATTTCCTGTCTGTGAACATCAACTGTATTCCCATTACTTCAGGAGGCATTCAGAAAGCATTCAGTCGTTTCAATGGCCTGTGACACCCACTTGATCAGGCCCTCCGTTACTTCTCTGAGCTCCCCTCCCATGACTCTGCCCGGCCTCGCTCACTCGCCTCTGGGTCCACTGGATTCCATGTTTTTCAATGATCTCATTAGGCATGCTCCTGACCTCGAGTCCTCCTACCGGCCCTTACCCCAGTCTGGCTCCAGGGTGGGTGTCTCGTTTTCTCTTGTTATAAATTGATCACTCTGGATGCAGGATGGAGAGTGGATTTGGGTTGTGAGGAAGGGAAGGAGGTGTTTTGAGTGGAAACAGAGAGGTCAGCTCAGTGGCTGCTACACTAGTCCAAAACCGCAACAGCCACTGTCAAAAGCCAAGCTACTGGCCTCCTTGCCAGAGCATCACAGACTGTTACGTGTCAGAGCTGGAGTGACCTTTAGAGATCATCTAGTGCAAGCTCTTATTTGAAGGGTGATGAAACTGAGTCACAGAGGTGAGAAAGTGGTTTTCCCAAGGTTGGCTAAGTTGGTGCAAGAGCCCTCATTTCCTGATGTGATCTTGCCCTGCTACAGTCTTTCTCCCGCATCACAAGACCTCATAAAAATAGAGGTTTTATTATTCCCCACCTTTCTACCTCCATTCCAACCCTTTTTATAAATTTTTATTTTTAGAGACAGTCCCTATTTCCTTAAAGGCCACTGAGTCACCTAAAAGGCATGAATTCAGTTCTCCCTAAACAAATCAATTTTTACAAAGAACGAGCAAATCTTCCCCCAGAAGCCTGAATCTGTCCTCCAGAGAATACAGAAATTCATACAAGATGTCTTAGAAAAAGATAGGAAAAAAATCTTATTCTATTTTTTAGAGACAAAGGAAAAATAAAACACAAAAGCCAAAACATAACTTTTCTGATGCCTGATAATATTCTTCTCTCATCTCTCATTTCCCCACACTATTTTGTCTTAAGGCTCTGGGCGCCTGTGGGAAGCTGCTGTGTGATTTTTATCTCTATGATTAAAGTGTTACACTTTATTGAGTTCTTTACATCAGCAGCAAAATCTGCAATGCAGGATTTTTACAGAACACCTCATTTTCTTCTCGCACCGTTATTGTTATTAACCTGGTGGCAATAAACAGAAAATGCAGCTTTGCTTATGATGTGCTCTTTAGTTTTGTTCCAATAGCAAGAAATTAAAAAAAAAAAAAAGGAAAGAACCCAGAGGAATAGAGAAGAATTTTTTACCAGTTATATCCCTTTGATGTTTGCCTTTCTCTCTCTCTATTCCATGACATTTCTTATAGGTCAAGGACGGCGATCGTCTCTGCTCAGGGATGTTTTTTTCTCCCTCATTAACTCATACATCCATTCATTCAATAAGGGTTTCCTCGGCACCTACTATGTCCCAGGCACTGTGCTAGGTGTTGGAGATATAATGATTTCGGGCCCTGACCTGTGCCTAGTCCAATAGGGGAAATAAACACTCATAGCAATAATAATGAAACTGTGAGATGAGTATAATAAAAGCGGAAGGTTGAGTGACGATGTAAGTGAAAGAGGGCATGACCGACCATATCCAGATGAGCTAAGGAAGTCGTCACGGAAGAAGAGATGCTTGTTTTGGGCCCTGAAGGATGGCTGGTAGAGCAAGGCCTTCTCATCTGAGGGAACAGCATCAGCACAGTCTTGGAAAGCACAGAAGAGCATGACATGGCCTGGAAGCTGCTGGATTGGCATGATGAAAGCATTGGGTGCCTGTTAGCACACAGCAGGAAATGAGGTTGGAGTCAGAGGCAAGTCATTGAAGACCTCATATTCATATATGGGAAATAGTTCCCATGCCTGCTGTTCGTCTGCTCTCTCGGCTCCCCTGAGACCAGGCCAAAATTAGAGGGTCAAGACAGAATGACACCTTGAGAAGAATTTGTACTGTGGANTTTCTTTCCTCCCTTCTCTCTTCCGTCCCTCACTCCTATCTACCAGCACATTGACTATGATGCACACTGGGGAGACAGAGGTAAAAGACATAGTCCCTGCTCTAAGGCAAGACACGTGCTATGGGGGAGACAGAACAGAAAAGCAGCCACTGTAGGTATGTCTCTGTGCCACAACAGGAGAGAGCCAGTGCTGAGGGAGCACGCAGAAGGAACAGAGGGAACTCCTGTTAAATGAGGAGCCCATGCCCTGTAGCAGGACTTGGGTTGACTATGATTAGAAGAAAAGACAGTAGGTAAGAATCTGAAGGCTTGGGTTCTGGCCCCATCTCTGAAAAATAGTAGTGAGTAGACACCAAGCACCTTGGCCATGGTTAAGTATTCCACATATGTTATTGCACTTAACCTTCACATCTTTATCAAAAGGGTCTTATTGTTCCCACTTTTTTTCAGAAGAGGAAAACGAGGCACAGAGAGACGAAGTCATTTGGCCCACCTGGGTTGTAAATCTTGCACACAGAATTGACTCCGAAATCAGGCTGGCTCATAATTTACTGCGCTCCATCTCCAGCTAGCTATAAGGAGCTCTTTTTTATTGTACTACGTGGTATACTGTCACTGACTTTACTATGCCAGTTATACTCACTGCTTGTGTAACCTTGGAAAACGCATGCTTTCCTCTGGCTCTTAGCTCCTCATTAGTTCATTGAAGAGGATGGACCAACTCTGACCTCCTCTGGTTGCAAATAACCCCTGGGATCTGAGGGCATGGTTACCCCAGTGGTTCTCAAACCTTAATGTCCAGGCAACACATGGTTATCTCATTAAAATTTAAGTTCTGATCAGTAGGTCTGGAGTGGGATCTGAGACCCTGCATTTCTCACAAGCTCTCAGGTGATGCTAACGTTGCTAGTTCAAGGACCCTATTTTGAGTCGCAAGGGTATAACCTATGGTAGGACCAACTTTGGGGTCCAGGGTGGACCCACCTTGGATGTGGGTTTAAGATTGCTGAAAGAAAAGCAAGCAATAAATGTAATCTTACTAAGACCTGGTCAGCAAATGGGGTTATGCGCTAATTTTATTATCTGGGATTTTCAGTTTGTGGTTTAAAACCAGTGATCTCTAAAGAGATTAAAAGGAAGAAAATTGAACTTTTTAGGTTGAAAAGAAATGTTTTCTACCATAATCACATGTTTTAATTCAAGGTTCCGTAGCTCAGATTTCTAGTTCAGATGAGTACAGCAACAGTTCTCCTGGGCGGAGGTGACTATCTCTTTCCCTCCTCACATCTCGGTGTGGATGAGGAGGCAACTCCTTTTCCAAGATGCATCAGCACGCTCACACTTCCTGAAGTCCTTCAGGGACCCCCATAACGAGGTTAAGACCCTCCAGCTTGGTATCCAAAGCTTTAGGTGCATTTCTCTATACTCCCTTGCATGAAATTTTTACTCTTATCCTAACTGCCTGTTCTTTTTCCCAAAACACATTTGGCTCACCGGCATTCACACTGCCAGCCAGCCCTGCTGCATTCATACCCATCCTTGCACCTTCACCCCCACACGCTCCCCTCCAATTGGACTATTTCCTCTTCTCTCTCATTGTCTAGCCCTCAAAATTCTATAATATGTAGGATTCAGGTTGGTCTCCATACCACTGCTTCCAGGAAGATTTCGGTCATCATCACGGCTAAAAATGGGTACTTATGGGTAAAAATGGGCCCATTAGCTTTTTCTTAATATCATTTAATTCGAAGAACAGCAGTGTAGGAAAATATCAGCCCCATTTTTTATGGGAACAAGAAGAGACATAGGGATTCCAGCCCGAATATGTTGAACTCAAGTGTGGAGTCCTCTCTCCCTCATTTGCCCTCCCCGAGCTTGTTATTGGTGGTGTCATCGCATCCTCCTTTGGTTTAGAGCTACTTTTCTTTCCCATGAGAGGAGAAAACAGTTTGGTGCAGTCAAGAGGGTGAGGTAGACACAATGGCCTAAAAAATGCTTGATGTTAAAGGTAGGGGAAGGCTGCTACAGGAATGCAAGCTGGGGGACAAGAGGCATATTTGCCTACCTCTCTTCAGTAAAAAAAAAGCACACAGTAGAGCTCTTTACAGTGTGCAGAGCATTTTCCCCCATATTATCTCATTTGAGTCTCAAGATTAGCTTCTTTGGGCTGCATTTTGATGGATTCCTGTGATTATCCTCAATGCTACTGGGTCCCATTCAAGCCAGTTGAGACTAATGAGTTAGAGGCAATCAAATCATAGAATGTCAGAGCCAGGAGGAAAGTGAGGGATTCTCATTCAGCCTCTTCATTTTACAAATGAGAAAACTGATGCCAGAGGGAAAAGGACTTCCTCAAGGTCACATAGTGATTCGGTGGCATAGATTCACTTTGGCATTTACTGAATCTTTCTCCTTAGCATCGTCCATTTTGGAACTAGGTGCTTCTGGGTGAATATGTATTTTAGTTAATGCCAACAGTCCTTTATGTAGCAGAAGTATCAGAAAGAAACTCCAATTCTCTGATTCATCATTGTCTCTCTGCCAACAGAATGGGTTCCCACCACAGTTTTCTTTTCACGCAGAAGTGGCAAATGTTATGACTGCTCACTTTCCATTGGCCAAAGCATGTCCTTAAGGCCAAGGCCAAAGTCACTGAGGTGGGGATATGGATATATATATATATATATATATATATATATATATATATATATATATANTCCCGACCCGCTGTTTCCCAGCAAGACAGCACTGACACATCCTAAAGAAACCCAATGACGCACTCGTCACTTTCAAACCTCCACAGTCCTTTCACTGTCCTGCATTTCCGTTGACTCATCTTCTTCCCTTCATGTTTTGCCTCTGCTGATTCCCTGTCGCACAGAGCTTCCAGTGTAGGATCTCGTCTCTAGCTCACAAATTTGGAAATTCTAAAATGTTAGAATTCAGCCATGTAGGCTCTCCATCACAAACCCACAAATTCTAAAGCTGTTGTCTTTACTCCCTCTCTGCTACCAGTGTCTGTTCCACTTACCCTGGTTTTTAGGTTAGACCAAGCTTGCTTCTGCATTTTCTCTATCCCATGGGCACCCAGTTATCCAGGCCACAGTGAGCTAAAAAGAGGTCTCAGTGGGCAGCCTGACACTCCTAGAATAACCTCTTTTCACATACCCAACCTCTCCAGTATACCTCCAGGTCATCTCATCCGGGAACTTTTCCAATTAACCTGCCCCTTCCATTTCTCACGCCTCCAGTGGACTCCTCCCCTTCCGGGCCCCTAGCTGAGCAGGTTGGGATCTACATATAGCCTGTTACTCACTTAGGCACTCAGGCCAGCCAGCCTATAACAGAGTACAGGTCACATTTCCAGGTGTTTTGTCTTCAGCATGGACGGAACTTTTCCTAGAGTTATTTTTGGTTGTTAATGTTGGGAGGCTCTCGAGCCCAGGATGAATTTATGCTGGTACATCAAATAGCATATTGCATTTCAGAAATTGGCCTTAGCTGTGGGAAATCAAGTAAGCCAGATGCCTAATTACTCCATTATTTACCATGGTGGAGAGAGCTGAATTCTGATGAAAGGGACCAGACTAATCACTGCTTCCACCAAGGACTGAACTGTTTAGCCTTTCATCAAGAAATTGCCCCTACCCTCCGGAAGTACTTGCCCAGCTCCCACACCCTGTACTGGTTCCTGGTGTCTGGCTGTGAGACGTCTTATCAGCCAGGACAGGACACAGCCTGACCTTCTGGCCAATGAGCCTTGATGCCTCCCACTCAGCAAGTCATTCCAGGCTCTTCTGCTGTTTTCCCTTCAAAGCTAGTCAAGAGTGTTGGACAAAAGAGGAACTTCCCTGTACTCTTCAACAGGAGGAAATCATTTATCAATGAACATTTTCTGAGCCCTGACACTGTATACTGGAATATAAAGCAAATAAGGAACAGTCCCTTCTCTCAAGGAGATGATAATCCAGAATAGTGGTTTTCAAAGAAATTGCAAGAGGTCTGAGGACCCCTCAGTGGGGCTCCTCTCCATTTTAACCAGAGCAGTGTAATTTTGTGATGAAGAGCTCAGGCTCAGGTCCAGATTTAAATCTTATATCAACACTCAATAGCTTTGCTGTCTTGAGCAGGCCTCTTCCCCTTTCTAAGCTTCGGTTTCCTCTTTTGTAAGAGGCTAATGTGAGGATTAACTAAAGTGATCCATGGACTTGCTTTTTAAGGCACCGTGCCAGGCACACATATTCTCAAAAGATGTTCACCTTTAGTAGTATAAGAAATGTGCTTGAATAAAGGATTCCATGGCCATAGGAAGTTTCTAAATCCCTGGTCTAGAGCTCCAGACTCAGTAAATCAGTGACAGCAGGACAGGGTGGTGAGCATTTTGATAGATGAGGAACCTGGGCGCCACGTGGGCAAGGCAGATCATCTCACCCAGACTGAGGGGCAGGCAAGGCTTGACGGGGAAGTGAGCTCTGAGGAGAATTTTGAAGGACGAGTAGGAGTTGCTTAGACAAACACTAGGGAAGCATTACAGACAGAGGGAGCAGTGTGTGCGAGGACTCATGGGTTAGATGGGTGAATATACTCAGGGAATTCCAAGGAATATACTGGACTGGACTGGGGGTGGAGGGGAGCATGTGGGGACCAGGTGGGAGGTGGGGCTGGGTGATAGGCAGAAGCCAGTCATGGAGAGCCCTGTGGGCTACCCAGGAAGCTTGGACTTGATCCTGAAAGCCGTGGGAGCGTTCCTTCAGAAGACATGAAATTCAAAAGAGATGGAAAAAAATGTTACTATGACTGTCTGGGGCTTCAAATATATTGTTGTGTTATTAACTTTGAGCCAGCAAAATAGAAAACTATACCAAAATAATCCAAAAGTGTGAATAAGGATCTGTGAAAAAGAAAAAATCCACGGAATCATTATTTATAAATAATGAAAAGCTGAAAAAAATCTAACTGCCTAACAGTGGGAAACTGATGAAGTGAATGACGACACGTTCATATAATGGATGTTTACGAAGAGTTAATAACGTAAAAATGCTTATGCTATAATTTTAAGTGAAAAAAAGCAGAAGACAAAGTTTCATATGTATTATATGTTAAGACGCATATAACAACCAGGTTTAAAACATACACAAAAAGAATGGGTGTAAACTAGATGTTAACAGTGCTATTTCTGGGTACTAGAATTATTTTCTTCCTCCCTACATTTTTATATTTCCTGACAATTTCCAAAAGTATATGTTAACTTTAAAGCCGGAAAAAAAGTCATGTTATAAGGTGGGGACCTGGCCACTCAGCTATGAGGAAGGACGTATTTTATAAAACCAAACCAAATCCATCAGTCAACTGCTTGGTTCCGGGTGAGTCCCTAGGGAAAGAGCCTCGTAAAACCAGCCCATCCCACATTATAGAAATAGAAGGAAACCAGGATCCATCAATATCTATCTATGCATTCATCTTCTGACTAGCCATCCTTCTACCTATTTTTCATCCAACCATCCATCCACTGTACCTCAATACTCTGTTCAAAACTCCTGCCCCAGAGGCATACATGAGGCTCCTAACATCCTAGGAAGTCTGTCAACTCTTTGGCCTCCTTGTAAGCATAACAGGGACTCTCTCCCCTTCCCCAGAGCAAACCTCAAATTGTGCCCTTTCTTCCTACCCTGGTCCCTTCTCAGTCTGCTGAGTCTTTGATCTTTAAGCATTGCTTAGTCAGCTAGCAGGCCTAGAGCCAGACCGTTTACTCTCCTAGGGATTAAGAACAAGCACTTGCAGTCAAAAATTGCCTCCAGCCTCCAAATCTGGCTCTACCTACCACCTCACCTTTCTGAGCCTCTGTGGCCTGATCTGTGGACTGAGGTGGTAGCATCGCCTCATAGAGGAGGTATGAGAATTTAAAAAGACACTGCATAGAAAGCACTTACACTTGGATAGTGTGGTATTTTCTAAGGCTGGTAGATTGTCAGCAATCAATAAATGTTAGCATATATTCTCATTATAAGCTCAAATTTAGAATACACAAGAGCTGATATTTCAGAGTTAATTTCACAAGGGCACCTTGAGAACATTATCACTATCTTTAAACTGTAGCATTAAAAAAAAAGAGGGATAGCTCTGGTTATTGATATAGCAATACAAGTGACTGTAGGCCTTAAAAGATAGACTAGGAGCAGGTCCTAAGCTTATCTCAGCTTCTCTGACTATCCCCCTACCCCCATCTGTGACTCAGTCTTTCTTCAGCTGAGCTAATACCATTAATGGGGACAGACAGCTCAGTTCCAGTCATAGGAGCCTTTCTTTCTTAGGGTTTCCTGTATATGTCTGTTCTACTGGGTTGTCAGAAAAGTCATGATGCATTTTTGCAACGAAAAACATAGGAAAAATGCGTCATGACTTGGCCGACAATGCAATAAGTCATGCTGGGTGGATTTTACAGTTTAACCTTCAGAGGGCAAGCGGATTTCCATCACTCCTAAGGTTTTGGTACGCATGCATGTGTGCATGTGTCCGCTGGGGCAACTCACTGTAATCCCTAAGGGCTGACAGCTGCAAGGGTCGTTCTAAAGTGAACACCAGTCAGTGTGATCCTCCAGAACCCTTGGGTGATTCCAGACCAGCTCACCGGAAGGCCAAGCTTGTGTGTTGATTGGCAGCTAAGGCCACTTGACAGAAATGGCCTCTCTCTGGCTGTGCCTAGAGGGCACGTCAAGGCCACAGCTTTCCTTGAAACTCCTGGCACACTTGAAACTCCAGTGCACACGGATCAGTTGGAAAAGTGGACTTAGGCTCCCAGTTACAAGAGGACTGTTTCTTTCCTGTTAAGAGTTTAGCTCCAGGCCCCGACCTTGGAAAATCCTCCAACTGCTATTGCATGTTCTTTAATTGACAACTTTATTATGTGAGTGGACATTTTGGCGTGGATGGGGCAAATGAGAGCCGCTCTTAAGGACCCTGGTGGTGGGGGAGGCGCTGATATTTATTGAGCCTCTATTAAGTGCTAGGTATTGGATCATCTAACCCATACAACAGCTGTATGAAATGGGCATCATTATCCCCAAGTGTCAACTGAGGAAACTAAGGCTCAGAGTGAATACCCACCCCCGCCCCGCACCCCATCATCTCTCCTAGCGCACCCATGTATCGTTCCACGTCACACCGATTGCTTTATGTGCTTGTTTTCCCTACTCAGCTGTGAACTCCTTGAGGGATAAAACTTACCTCTCTGTCATCCCTGTATTTTCTTGCCCAGAGAATAGTGCCTAAAACATCAGTAAACTGTCAGTTGAAAAAAGGCACAAATGGAACAGTGCTTAGAACTTGCAAGGTCATGCAACTGGTGGTAGCACAGCTGGAAAGCAAGTCAGATCTGCCTGATCCCAGGGCCTGTTTCCCCAGGGCCGGTAATGGTGAGCTCGAGCTGGTGAGCAGGTGAGCATAGAGCAGCCAGCAGGAGGCTCGGTGGGGTGGGGCTGGGGGTGGGGGTGTCTCCTCTTTTTATCTCTAAACACACATAAATGGCCTACCTAGAAAAGCGGAATTCTGTTGATTTAGCTTTTTCTTTAGTATGATGATACCTTTTAGCAGCAAATGTTCAGAATTACCCGCGTTGTCTTTCGCTTCAATTGCCATTCTAAATGGATATACCAGGTTTATTCCATTCCTTTGAGTACCCTGCCCTTCCCCACTACTGTAATGCGCACTTGGTTTGAGAAGTTTAGAATGAGCCCCACAGATTGAACATGACAGGTCAATTAGGAGCTGGGGTCTCACGTGGGGGCTAATACAAATGCAGTCAATGGGTTTGCACCTCAGGATGCCTCCTCCTGGCCTGCAGATTGTGTACACCGCCTGAGGATCTAACATCCCTAACTTCTGAGGTGGCCACTTTTAACCTTGCACGAGTAGCTTAATTCTGGCCTCCTGGGGTACCAGAGCTCTCTTTGCCCTTTGTGGAGCCAGAGAACTTCAGAGCTGGAAACACTGAAGAGGTGCTCTAAAGTCACCTTTCATAGAGAGAGGACGTAGAGAGGTAACATCATGCCCAGGTGGTGAGCTGGCCGCACAGTGAGACAGTACCATAGAGCTGGGACTCAAAGTCAGGCCCTGTGACTTCCCTCAGACTACAGCGTGTGCACTCTAGGCCTTGGGGTGGATCACCAGCACTGGGTCTTGTCATAATTGCTTTCACTAATTGCTCACGTAGATGTATAGGTTTCAGAGCACATTCACATACAAGCATTCATTTGGCCCTCACTGCTATGTTGTGAGATAGGGATTGTCGTTTTGTTATGTAGACGGGGAAACAAAGGCCTACAGTTATTAAGTAACTTTCCCAAGAGACAAAGTCCGGGTTCAATCTTAGTTCTTCTGACTCCAGGTGGCCCAGGAGTTCAGCCCAGGGCTGAGCACACAGACGGATGAATGAAAGGAATTGAGGAGCAGGACAGAGGGTCAGCACTGTTTTCTTTCCACCTATTTCCCCTTTAACAAAGCATCCGTATTCATTGTCCCGTTCCAGACCAGCGAGCCTTCCCAAATGTCTCAAAGGGAATTAAGGGTGGGGCAGAGCAAGATGTAGGAGTGGCAGAGGGAACTCATGGTCCAAGCCATCCATGGTCAGGGTGAACTCAAGACTACCAGAGCAGAAGTGGCAGACTCAAGGCCAGAAGAAGTCAGTCCAGAGGAACAAGAGGCCAGCCAGTGGGTTGGATGGCTAGGGCAGAAAAGGAAAGAGAGACTCTTCATGGGCATACAGTAGGAGAGATGGCAGTTCAGACAAGGGACATCCAATGAGCAAAGGCATGTAGGAAAAGGAGAATAGCAGGACCAAGGTGGGTCTGGCTGGGATAGAATGTCCATTTGAAGGACTAGATTAAAAATAAAAATGATCAGATGCTAAAGGGCCTCAGAGTACCAGCCTGAAATATTTGAGTTTTATCAATTTGGCAAAAGGGAACTGTTAGAGGTCTGTGGGCAGGGAAGGGCAGGATGACAAGCATTAGCTCTGATTATGCAATCAGCACCAGCGTTCAGCCCTCAGAACGGCGACCCCTTTAATCTGACAGTCTGCTTTCGTATAATTTGTTAAAAATGACAAAATGTCTCATTTTGCTGCAGTTTATTTTGACCTTTTTTAATATTAGAAAGTTAATTTCAGGAGGGAAATAAATGTATTAGTGTTGTCACAGTCATAAAAAGATGAATTTTATACTGTCAAGCTGTTACTTTGAATGAATCCATCATGCTGTAAAATGGCTGCCTTCCAATACCCAGCATCTTCCCAGCTCCCTCCTTCCCTCCCTCCCTCCTTCCCTCTTTCTTTCCTCCCTTCTCTCTTCCGTCCCTCACTCCTATCTACCAGCACNGGAGAGAGAGAGAATGAGAAAGGGGGCACAGGAGGAGAGAAGGAATGAAGTGAGAGAAAGGGCAAGTGAGAGAGGGGGAGAAGGAAGGGAGAAGAAAGAATAAAGGAACAGTTATAAGATCTTTACCTTCCACCTTTCTTCTCCACTCCTCCTCTCCCCAGCCACATACACAAGCAGATAGGATCTCTCTTGTTTTTCTCCAGGATAAAGTCCATATTGTCAGCGTAAATGTTGGCACCCCTGAGCACTCCTTTGAAAAAATCGTGATGGTTACTACACCAGATGGGAAGACTGCATTAGCATGGGGAAATGGTTGAACTGCTGTCTTGCAGTAGGCTCTTCCCACAGGGCCATACCCAGGAAAGGACCATGCTCTCAGGTCTTGAAGGAGATAAGGTGGGAACGACTGTCAGAAGCTGTCTTCAGAGGCCAAAAGAAGGAGAAAAACAAAACAACACAGTGCAAAGCAGGAAGATGAGATGATTGAAAGATTTATAACTCTCAGGGCATAATGGGCCCTGAGAAATCACCAAACCCATTCTCTAATTGGGGAAGTTGAATAGAGGAAAGGGTCACAGAGCACATTAGTAGGAAAGTCTAACTCCTAATTCCCAAGATGAGTTTCCTGGGAAGAAAGGAATTAAGATTCACTGAGGACTGACTACACCCCCATCTCGGTGGTTAGATGTATGTTGTTATATCTCTGGATCAGTTAACAACCTCCTACAGGAGATGTCTCCAAACAACCAGGCCACACACACTTATTGAGTTTCTAATATGTTCCTGGGGGTGCCCTAGTTTCATCACCCTTTGATTTATAATGAAGCAACATTAACTTTTAATTATGAAATTAAAGTGTCCCTCGGCTCTCACAGGCTTAAATATTATATCTCAGTCTTCTTCTTAGTTTGTCTCATCTTCCTGCTCAGACTGGGGCTTCCTGGGAAAGTGTGGTTTTTCCACTTGTATATATGTCCACTCTTGATGCAGGAGTGGGCCCCTGGGTGACCCCCAAGGGTGAGGACCAAGCAGAGGCTTTGGAGGCAGTGAGATGGAAGTTAGAATTCCAGTTCAGGCCCTAACCTGCTATGAGATCTCGACAAGACAGTCTCTGAGCTTCTTTCTGAGAAATAAGATCATGACCCCATTTACTTCAGTGGATTGTTGAGAGAATCACATGAGTTAATTTGGTGTGGGACTGGCTTATCAGCTCTCAAATGTGCAAGATGATGGTTATTGTCAATAGATGTCCTATTGAATAAGGAATAAACTTATTGGGTTGTCGGAAAAGTCATGATGCATTTTTGCAATGAAAAACATAAAAAAAATATGTCATGGCTTCTCCAACAACCCAATACATTTATGTAAGCTGGGCTGCCACACCCCCTCCATATATATGTGCTACTGTAGTCCCTGAACTCTCTTTGAACCTTTCATTGCACACACAACTACTTTTAAAATGTCCACCTTCCCTGCAAGGTTTTTTGTTTTGTTTTGTTTTTTTAAGATTTTATTGGGGAGTTGGGGGAGGGGAACAGCGCTGAGGAATCAGGGGAAGGGGAACAGACAAGTTGCTGTTGTTTTGTTCTGCAGTCTAGTTGTGGAGGATGTTGCTTCACTGGCCCAAGCTGGCACCATCACTGCGCTCTTCCCGGGTGATGCAGATCAGTCGCCAGTCTCTGGACGGCCGCTCACTGCAGTTGCTGGCCGCTCACGCTGGCTGCTGGCTACACACGGTAGCTTACGGCAACCCACTGCAGCAGGGGACTGCAGCCTACACCGTCGCCGGCAACCCACAGCAGCCCAGCTCCAGCTTAAGCTGTTGTTCAGCATCTTAGCTGTGGAGGGCAGTGTCACTGGCCCTCATATGTGGGATCCTAACTGGGGCCCTCTGGCATCCCAAGCCAGCTCTTAACCAGCATGCCACTCGGCCGGCCCCCTGCAAGGTTTTGAACCCAAGGTCCATATCCCTGGTGCTTAGCACAGTGCATGTGCTTCGTATCACTGTGTGATTGAAAAGAGTGCATTGAGAGTGTGTAAGCCGACAGACAACTTGCTAGGCACAAAGGCAGTGGATCATTATCCCCAATTTTTAGATGAGGAAACTGAGACCCAGAGAGGGAAAGTAACTTCTACAGGTCATGGAAGCTCAACCATGGCTACACTGACACTTGAAGCCAAGTCTACCAGACCCGAAAGCCACACTGCTTCCTTCTTCTATCATCATCTCCATCATTGCCATGGTCAACACTGGAGTCACCAATCATTATGGGAGCAGGAGACAGCTCAGGAGTCCTTTTGCACTGGAAGGGCCTGTTATGAGCCCAAACCTCTGCCCTGAGCTTCTCTGGTCTCTCTCCCTTTTTCTAGGCAGAGGCAAAGGACGGGATGGAAGCAGAGGAAGGCTCCCTCCTGCCAGACCAGACCTGGCTCTTCCTGGGTCCTTAGAAGAAGATGCAAAAATGCTTCCGTTTACATGCAGATCTCCATTTTCACTTCTAAGTAGAGTAGGATTGTAAGAGACAAATTGGAAGTAGAAAACTGTTTTTACTCCTCATCTTGTTGCTACTGGTGCTTTCCCCCCACATCTTAATCATGACTCTCACAAATTTCCTTTGTCCTTAAGCTTATTCTGCTGAAGTCAAAGAGACCAGAGATGCAGGGGCTGGGCCATTCTGAATAGCTTAGGGATAAAGAGCTCAGCCCTAGTTCAGAAAGACTTGGGCTTGGACCTCAGTTCTGTCATTTGTAAGCTTTTTGCCTCAGTTTCCTCATATGATGATAAAAGTACTTATTCATAGGGTCATTATAAGAATTATTACAAAACCATACATAGGAAATACTCAGTGAATGTCGACAGCTTTCAAAGGTGGTGTCATGGTCAAGAGCATGGACTGTAGAGCCAGACTGCTTGGGTTCTTCCAGTGACCACTATGTGGTCTGGGAGTTCCCTTCCAAGTTACTCACCCTTTCTATCCCTCCGTTTCCTTATTGGTAAGTGATGTTTCTATCTGATAGGGCTGTGGAGGATGAAGAAGTGCCTGACACATAGTAAGTGCTATATTATGACTGTTAGCCTCCCTCTAGAGCTCCTCGGAATAGAATCTAGGCCCTGAAACTCCTGTCACCACACCCCTCACTGCTCCTTTCTCTGAATCCAGGATACCTGCTTCATTCATTTATTCATTTAGTCACTTAACAAATGTCTCCGAGAACTTACTGTGTGCTGGGCCCTATGGATAGAGGTGGACTAAGCATGATCCTAGCTCTTGTGGGGGTCACTTAAAACTTTTTTTTTCTCTTGGTTTTCATGAAACCCCATTGTCCTTGTTTCCTCCTACCTTCCCAGCCACTCCAAGTCTCCTTTGCTTCTTCCTACGTAAACTCGGCTTCAGAGGCCCCAGGCTTAGTCCCAGGACCTCTTCTTGACCCACACGACATCCCAGCAGTGTTGAGTGGCACTTCTATCCCAGTGATGCCTGCCTTTTACCTCTAGTTCAGTCCTCCTCTCCCCAGGAGTCCATTTTCATATATTTACCTGCCTACTTGTCACTTCCGGTGTAATATCTGCATCAGGACTCTTGGTTTCCTCACCACTGTCCCCCCTGGGCTTCATCCCAGTCTCCGCCATCTCTCTGCATGGCACCACTATCTCAGTTGCTCAAGTCATAAATCCTTGATCCACCTTTGATTCTTCCTCCACATAATCAATGTGCAGGTCCTGTGAAGATGTGGCCAAAATATTTATCAAATATGTCCTTCTTTTTCATTTCTGCCACCACCACTCTAATTCAAGCTACTGTGATCTCTTGGGGGAATTATTCATCTGCTTCTACTGATGTCCCACTAAACTCCATTATCTACACAAGAAGCAAAGTAATCCTTCACAGCATTCCCCTGTTAAAATGACTTTCCACTGTATACGGGATACACTAAAAACTCTGGCCCCATCCTGCAAGGCCTGCGTGAGCCAGACCGTGTGACCCTCTATCCAGGCTCACCCCCAGTTCTCATCGTGGTCCAGCCACTGCCCTTTGAAAATGCCATACTCGTCCTTGCTTCAGGGCCTTTGATTGCCCCGAATTGTCTTGCCAGCCTCTTTGAATGTCTAGTTCTTATCATCCTTCAAGGCTCAGCTCAAATGTTAGAGGGCTTTCCTGATCACACTATAGAAAGTAAACCCTGTCCCCATCCACCCAGTTATTCACCATCCTGTGGCTTACCTGAGTGCATTCCTAGCATGCAGCACAATCTGTGATCACCTTGCTTAGTTGCTCTTCACCCCACCTGGGTGCCAGCTCCTTCAAGGCAGGAACCTCATCTGTTCAGCTCACCCCCAGGTCCCATAATATGGTAGGTTCATAGTAAATATTTGTCAAATGAATGAATGAATGAATGAATGAATGAATGAATTGATGATAAACACTTTAAGAAAAGGATATTTTAAAAACCTGTGGAGTCCAGAGAAGAGAGCTGCTGTCACTGGGAAAGTCAAGGAAGGCGACTTGGACAAGGGGACATCGGGCCTGGCCATGAAAGATGAGCCGGACGTTACCAAGCAGGGAAGGAAGGGAGGGCATAGGCGTTCCCACCTGCAGGAACCGCAGACGCGGAAGCACGGGGGAGGAGAACATGTGTGGGCTCGGGAAGGTACAGGCGTTCTGTCAGGCTGGCGTGTACAATGGAGAGAGGCAGGAAATGAAGGCCCGTCGCCCATGCCTGCAGTTTCCAGGGCTAGCTGCTTGGGCTTCTTATGCGGTTGCTCCCCTCTTTGTCCCCACCCTTTTCTGTGGCAGGAATTTCTGTCCAGCCACATTCAGGGTGTACCTGAGGAGGGAAGCCTTAATTGTGCCACTTCAGCCATCTAGACTATGTATGGTAAAGGACCTTCACATGGTTTTGTTTCATTTGCTTGGTTGTTTTGAAAGAAAGAGTTCTCAGGTTTTTTCTGAAAAATTTTTCTTTCTGCCTGAGGACAGCACCTGGCTTTCATAAATATCTACTTAAACTTTTTTTAAAAAAGCGATATTTTAGGGATAATAATAAAAATAACAATAAAAAGATTTGGAGCTTTTTTGCCAGAGGCCATGAGGAAACAGCTTCCTAGGGCAAATCTCATCAAGGTAGCTGTCCGAAGTTCTCCACCACACCTCACTTCTCCCTGCCCCACCCCCACCCTCTGCCTCAATGCCTTTCTGAGAGGCTAAGCCTGAGAGGATCAGCCTTCAGATCTCAGAGTCCTCCAGGTCAGAGATGAAGGAACCGGCGTAGGACTTCCTTACATATGACTGGGGAGATTGCCTTGCTAGACACAGCAGCTCCTCCTGGGAGCACTGCAGGGTATAGGGCATCAGCTTGTACCCTGAGGCCTGGGTTTGAATCCCAGCTCTGCCACTTCCTGCTGCGTAACCCTGGGCAAGTTACTTAAAGCTCTCTGAGCTTCAGTCACTCCTCTGTGAGACTAGAATTAATAAAGCAACTCATCCTTCTCCATTTCCCATTAGCCCCACCTAAGCCTGTTCCTTTCTCATTGCCAAACCTGGGATAAACTCTCTGCCCTTCCTGCATTGCATGTCCCTTTTTTCACTGGATTGAATCTGTGATAAACCGTGAAGTGCAGCCCAAATGTGACATTCAGCACCACATCACAGCACCCCGCTCAGTTTTTGGCCTGTGCCCAGTGAGGTGAAGCAGAGAAGCAGCTCAGAATGTGGAAAGAAAAAAAACAACCCATTTTCTCCCCGGTGTCTAGGAAGAAGCAAACTCTACACTAAATTATGTTGCAAATGTGCCCTAAGGTAGTTTTAATTTTATTGGCACTGATTTTAATTTACTCTTTAGGCCCCTGATTGCAGATGAGCTGTTGGCTGCTGGCAAGGGGACAACCCTTCACCACTTGGTTTTAATTAAGGTTCTTAAGTTTAGAAGGAAAGAACAGAGATGCTTTCTTCTACTTCCGTTCTCAATCCCAAATTGTAATTAAAGGCCCTGCATTAGTGACACACCCCTTACTCTAACATGGCCACAGAAAAGTACCTCATGTGACTGCTGGACAAAACCTAAGATGCATCTGCTCATTCATTTAATTCACTTCTTCTCCCATTGATTCATTTTCTATTCATTTCTTCACCAAACCTTTAATGGTAACCTATTACATACTAGGCCTGGCTCTGATCCTATGGATTTAAAAAATTAGCAAAGTATGGTCCCTGCCCTGAAAAGGCTCCCATTCTAATGGGAGATAGAAATAAACAAAACATTATTATGTCATGTGGTAAGTGCCACGAGAGAGATTTGTACTTTGAGTTATGAGAGTACAGAGGAGGCTGTTAACTCATCCTCGGGGATAAAATAAGGTTATTTGAACTGAGATTTTATACTAGTCAGATGAGTAATATTAGCTGCTATAACAAGCAATTCCCAAATCTCAGTGGCTTAATACAGTAAAGGTTCGTCACAGTTTGATGCTGATTTGGTGACTCCCCTGACAATTTTCCGCCCAGTTTTGATTCAGGGACATAGGCTTCTTCCTCCTTATGCCACCAATGTTTTTACATATAACTTCCATGCACAAGAAAGAATGTGGGTAATTATATTCGAGTTTTATGGCAAGGCCTGGAAGTGGTAGTTATTACAACTACCCACATCTCATTAGATCTCAACCAATTGGCAAGGGAGACGGAAAAATCTTCCATGGTCCAAGGAAAGGAAATGAGGTTGGTGAGCATCTACTCAGTTTTCCCTTAATTTTTTTAAAGGTTTTATTGGGGAATTGGGGGAGGGGAACAGTGTTGGGGAATTGGGGAAGGGGATCAGCCAAGTTGTTGTCCTTCAATCTTAGTTGTGGAGGGCACAGCTAGCTCAACTCCCAAGTCCAGTTGCCATCTGGCTGCCTGTCGGCAGCTCAGGGCAGCTCAGCTCAAGGTGCTGTGTTCAATCTTAGTTTTAAGGTGGGCGTAGCCCACCATCCCATGCAGGAGTCGAACCCGCAACCTTGTTGTTAGGAGCATGTGCTCTCACCAGCTGAGCCATCCTGCCACCTGTTGGCAGCTCAGCGGCAGCTCAGCTCGGGTGCAGCTCACTGGCCCATGTGGGAATCGAACTAGCAAACCTGTTGCTCAGAGCTCGCACTCTCAATCAACTGAGTCACATGGCTGGAGTGTAAAATAGCAGACCAGAGGTGGCAAGTGCTGAGACTAGACAGAGGGCAAGGACCACATCATGAAGGGCCTTTTAAAATATATTAAGGGGCTTGGACTCCATCCTGCAAGCAATAGGTACATGTAGAACAGATTTAACTAGGGAAGTGACATGATTTGTTTGCATTTAAAATGATCACTCTGAAGCAGCAAGGAAACCAGGTAAGAAGCTATTGTAGTAGAACAAGGAAGAAATGATGGGACTTGGATCAGACATGGTTGCTGTCCTCAAAGAGCTCACAGGCAGACAGACATGCTTATCAGTCAGACTAGGTTTATAGTAACAGGTACCAACATCAGCATCCAAATGAGAAACTGTAAAAGAATGAGGGGTTTCTTTTAACTGAGGGCGAGAAGAAATCATGAAAAGTTTAAGGAAGTCATATCTCCTCTATCTCATCCAATGACCACTTTTAAAGAAGAGGAAATTGAGGCACAGTGAAGAGTTGCTACTTGCCCATGGCCGCAACCCTGTTAACATTAGAACCAGAGTTAGAAGCCCTGCTTCTGCCTCCCTGACTTCACTCTAACTGGGCCAGTACAAGCCCATAAGGCCAGTTTAGGCACAAAATATAATCACCATGTTGTTGGAATTAGTATTTGTGGTCTTTGGCATTCCCAGAAAAGTGCCAAATATGTGTAATGAAGGAGAAAAAGAACTAAGACCTCAAACTCAGATCCTATTCCCATCAATTTCCTAGACCTTTATCTACTCTAATTCCAGGTCCTGGGATCTCAGAGTGGGAAGGGACTTAGAAACTATTAATCCTTTAGCATCATTTTGGAGGTACTAGCTATGCAGTTAGACATGAAAAAGAAATTAGAATCACAAAATCTAAAAAAGAGATAAGATTACTCTATACAGGTGGTAAGATTTCAAACCTGGAAAACACTTCCCAGGCATCCTCACCTCCCCAAACATGCCAAGGGCACGTGACTTTTGCATTTACTCTTTCTTCTTCCTGGAAGATTCTTCCACCTAATATCCTTGCTCTTCTACTCCATTCAAGTTTCTGTTTTCCTAGAACCTCTGTTACTTTCTATTCCCTTCCTGTATTTTGTCTCCATGGAATTAACACCTCCTGACACTTTGTGTATTTATTGACTGATGTGTTTATTTTCTTTCTCCATAGAATGCAAACTCTTTGAGGCCAGGAGCTTTCTAGTAGGTTCATTTCTATATTCCTAGTGCCCAGAACACTCCCTGGTGCATAGTCCCAGTGCCCAAAATGCTGTGTGGCACATAGTAGGTACTCAGTGACTATTTGCTGAATAAATAAGAAAATGAAAATCAAAAGAGAAATTATTAGAAATAATAAAGTTAGTAAAGTGTCTAGGTAAAAATCTAATATGTTGATAACAAGCCACTTTATAAAGAACTACCAGTTGGAAGATTTAATAGAAAAAGCATCATATTTATAACAGCAACTAAAAATATAAACTGCCTTGGCATCAAAAAAAAATGTTAAGGTCTATATGAAAAACAAAAAAACAAACAAACAAAAACTTTTAAAACTTCCTGCTGTACCCAAAAGAAAATTTTAACAAATAGAAAGTCAAAATATATTCTTGAATTGGAAGGCTCAAAGTCATAAGAGTCAATTCTTCCTACATTAATATGAAAATCTAATATGATTATATTACAAATATTGAGAAAATAACAGGATTTGGGGGAGCAAGAAAAACTAAATAAGCTACTTATAAAGATCATACAGAAATATATGCAAGGAAATACAGGAAAATTTGGGAAAAGTATGAGGTGATAATAGCCCTCCAAATATTAAAATACATTATTAACTTAACATAATTAAAACTGTCTAGTACTGACACATGAATAGACAACTGATTAGAACAGACTAAAAGTACAAAACTAAACCCAAATACATATAAAAAATTTATATGGGTAAAGATGGCTTTTCAAGTCAGTGGAAAAGATGCACAATTTAATAAATGGTGTCAGACAATAAAGTTTAATTCTTACCTCATACCCTATCTCCATGTAAATTAAATTTGAAGTGAAATATTTAAATATAAAAAAGAAACAATAAAAATAATAGAAGAAACAATGAAAAAATTTGACCCAGAAAGCACAAAAGACTCGTAACTCTGTGTAAAAAATTAGCGTTTAAAATTTTCTGCATGGCAAAAAGTATTCATAGAAGTAAAGTAAAAAACAATGACAAACTGAACAAAAATGTTTTTATATGGCACATAAAAGTTAATTTCCCTAATATCTAGTCTCTATAAATCAATAACAAATAAAGCCCAACAATCCAGGGGTTTTTTTGTTTTTTTTTTAAAGATTTTTATTGGGGAATTGGGAGATGGGAACAGCGCTGGGGAATTGGGGGAAGGGGAACAGGCAAGTTGCTGTCCTTTTGTTCTTCAGTCTAGTGGTGGAAGACATTGCTTCACTGGCCCAAGTTGGCACCACCATTGCGTTCTTCCCAGGCGAGGCAGATCAGTCGCCGGCTCCTGGACGGCCGCTCACTGTGACTGCTGGCCACTCACGCTGGCTGCTGGCTACATACAGTAGCCCATGGCAACCCACTGCAGCAGGGGCTGCAGCCTACGCCGTCGCTGGCGACTCAAGGCAGCCCAGCTCCAGGTTGAGCTGTTGTTCAGCATCTTAGGTGTAGATGTAGGCCAGTGTCACTGGCCCTTCTATGTGGGATCTGACCTGGGGCCCTCTGGCGTCCCAAGCCAGCTCTTAACCAATGCACCACTCGGCCGGCCGGCAACAATCCAGTTTTTAAAATGCTCTAAGGAAATGAACAATTCATAGAAAAACAATGCAAATATTTCTTAAACATATGAAATGACATGTTTAAACTTAACCATATAATAAAAAATAATTATGCCAAGAGAAATTCAGATAAAAACTAATCTTAGATGGCATTTATCACTCATCAAATTGGCAAACATCTAAAACTTTGATTCCACCCATCTTGTCAAGGTAATTGAGAATGAGACATTGTAATACATTGCTAGGAATGTAAATTGGTCCTTCTAAGAAGGAGGTGAACTGTCAGTATTGACCAGAATTGAAAATGCACAGAGGACTCAGAAGTTCTACTTCTAGGAATTTATCCTACATGTAATTTTATGTGTGTGAAGTAATGTATATTCAGTGTCGATTACTAAGACATTATTTGTAACAGTAAAAGGTTGGAAATAAATGTCCATCAAAGAGGACTGGTTAAATAGTTTATATGTGTTAAAAAGTGAAATAACTCTTTACATACTGAGGAAAAAATTACCTCCAAGACATGTTAAGTGGGAATAAAAAGCAGCTCTGAATAGTGTTTAATGTGCTACCATTTGTGTGTGTTGGGAGGAAGGGTTAGGAATTTCTACCTGTTTATGTATAAACTTCCTCTGGAAGGATACATGAGGACCTGTTAACATGAGTTGCCTCTAGGGGCTGAAACTGGGTGTCTGGAGGCCGGCACGAGAAGGAGTTTTGAACCATGTGAATCAGTGTAATTCGCCTGCTGATTATCTGAATCACATTAGGTGCCAGGTGTTACGATGGGGCGGTGGAAGCCACTCCAGAATGGTTATCAGAAGAGCCAGATTCTAATTCTTACTCCTTCACTGACTTGCTGGCTGGCCTTAAGCAAGTGACCTTCCCACTCAGGGCTGATCAAGGAAAGATCAGAAAAGCCTGTTTTCAAGGCCCCCTTCTAGCTCTGACATCCCAAAGTATAAATTGTAGTTTTTCCTTACATATTTCTTAAGTCATCTCTCTACCTCATCCTTTCCTCTGCAGCTCATCAAATGCTCAGAGAAAAAGACAGACAATTGAAAAAAATAAAATTGCCAAGCTGACTTTTATAGGGCTCCTGTTGAATCACTGTGTATTACACCTCCAAAGCTGAAAATGATGAGTTTAATATCACACAGAGCAGTGCATCTTATATGTCTCAAAAGACAGCTTATGCTATCCAGAAAACGGGGAGCTCAGCAAGACATAATTTTTCACTCCAACTCTGAGGCAAATAAAATGACAGTCATCAGGCCCACATTCTAGAAGCAACATGGTTTTCATTTGGTTTTAACTTCGTTTGAAAGTGTCCCAAGGAGGGAGAATCCTTCTAAGCATGGACTTTTCTTCTTTCCCAGGACTGTGTATGCTAGACAGGGATGAAGAGGTGGCCACATTTGGCCTTAGGTGTTTCCAACTTTGCCCATTGATGATGATAAGTTAACTGTGCCAGGCTTGGGGTTCCAGTTATACCATGAGCTTGGACGAGTCCCTTCTCCATTTGGGGCCTCTGTTACTCTCAGGAAGGATTAATAGATATAACTTGGGCTGATGTATAGGAAAAGAAGGTTGAATTTGAGGCACATTGAAGATCTCAGGACCTAGAAATTCCCCAATTTCTGTTAGTCCATTACCATTTCTGGAGTAATCTCTCTGGGGTCATTTGTTCAGTCATTCACACAGTTGCTAAGTATCCTTTGTATACAGGCACTGGGCTCTTTACAGACACTCCCCCACCACTACACCTTCAGGGAGCCCATAGATGGGAATGTTAACAAATAATACCATATCAAGCTAGCGAGTACCTTAAATATGTGTAAGCAGAGAGCAGAGAAAGACTAGTTGCAATCATCTGGACAGATTACAAGGTTTTTTTTTTCCATGCACTATTTATATATTATTGGGGAATAGGTGTGGCATCATGAAACGAGGTTAAATAAAATAATTAACTAGGATGTCATAGGTAAAGCTCCCAGAGTGGTGCCTGGCATACATTAAATATGCAGTAAATGATAGTAATTATTATTGCAGTGTTTGATTCCCACTGTATCTCGCTGAGGTTGGAATTACAATAACCATTTTTCAAATAAGAAAGCTGAGGCTCAAAGTGGAGCCATGATTTATCCCAGATCCCTTCAACTAGAAGTGATCCAGTTGGGCAAAACCATAAGCAGGACCAATGTAAATACAATTTTATTGTCTGAAGGTATTTCTCATTAATGAGAGAAACAAATTCTAATACCTTCAGTCATGAATGTATTATCTCTTCAGAGTAAGTACCACCACAACTTAACCCAACAAAAACCTCACTTCTTCAGAAGAACTCTAAAGAGCGATGCTAATGATAGTGCTCTCAGACCTTGAGGGCAGGTGGTATTAAAAGTGAGGAGAAATTGATCCTCACTGGTCTCATCACCCGCAATCACATTGCAAATGGCTACTCGATCAGCTGACACATAGGGCCAGCTCAAAAAGAAGTATCTGTGTGTGGAGGGCGGGGAGAGCAGTGTCTGGTCCCTTTACAGTAAGCTCTGTAACCCCAGACTTCTCATCTGTTATCCTTTCTCTCAACAGAAAACAAGCCTGGAGTTTTATATTGACATCCATGCCCACTCCACCATGATGAATGGCTTCATGTATGGCAACATCTTTGAGGATGAGGAACGGTTCCAGAGGCAGGCCATTTTTCCCAAGCTCCTCTGCCAGAATGCCGAGGACTTCTCCTATGTGAGTTGAGAGCTCTCTCGGCCAGCCCCAGCTACTCCTCCCAACCCTGCCACCCTCCCTCTCCGTCTCCTCACTCGGTTCAGTTTGGTTTAACATTTACAGAACACCAACTCTGTGCCAGGTCTTGCATGGATGATAAAGATAGAGATAAAAAGCTATGCTGTGCCCTCAAGCCACTCATCCCCAGTCAGGAAGGAGACTCTGAAAAGGTAGCGCATGCTTGGTTTCTCTGAGGAGCAGGCATTTGTTTAGTTGATCTGACTCCAGCATTAACGAGAGAAGAAACTCACTGAGCAACTGAGCACCTATCACATGCCAGACCCTGCCCCAGAGTCCCTTTTCATCTGCCTCAGTTCCTTTAGTAGGGGCGTGCTGAAGGGGGTCAGATGCCCAGCATCCTCTTCCTCCATGACCCTTTCTGGACCTCAATTTCTGTGTCAGTAACCTGTGGGTGATCATTTCCTGCCCTGCCTGCATCACAGCTTCCTGGGAGGACAAATTCAGTAATAGGTATCAAAGTACTTTGCAGGCAGTAAAGACCTCAGCAACCCCCAGAAACTTGCTGTTACTACCTACCTCCCATGCCAAGGAAGACTGGAGAGGCTGTAGTTAGAATAACTTGAAGAAAAAAAACAATATTGGAAAGGGCAGGGAGAAAAGACAAGGAGGGGGATCAGCACGTGGTGTGGGGTTAGGAGGGAGACTTTTTGCACATTTTCCTTTGTTTTGATGCTAAATCTCCGAGGCCTGTTATTTCCATGTGGCCAGCGGAGGAGAGGCTCACAAAGGTCATAGCAAGTTTTGAACTTGATGAGCTGAAAACTTGCCTGCCTATTGCTTCAGACATGGGCATTAGTAGAGATGATAAATTTCTCTGTGAGGTAAGATGCATATTCAAAGATCCCAGAATCTTTAAATGCCAGACCATGAAAAGAACTGGGAGATTATGTAGCCCAGTCTCCTCTTTACATCCAAGCAACACCGATGGCCCAGAGAAGTTGAATATCTTCAGCAAAGTCCCCCAGCATTTCATGGTAGAATCGAAGCAGGTGGCTCCCCATTTGTAGCCCTGGGATAAAAACAGCCATGCTTGTATCTGTAGGAATGTCTACAGGATGGCAAGCCCTTGTCACTTTGAAACCACTCCAATTTCAGAGCAGACTGCGGTCTATGGGATCCAGGTTCCCTGGGAGGCTGAGCCACAGGACTCAGAGACCCTCATAGGGGTGAGGTTTCCAGGGATGACAAAAGGGGTATGGTCTGGGAGCCTTATTTCTGGCCTTGCCTGATGAGGCTCCTGCATTGCGGCCCCTCTTAAGAGGCCAGGGCCAGGGTCAAGGTCATCTACCCTAGTCCAGTCTCAGTCTCCCCTCTTCTCTGATTCTCAGTGCCAAACTCTAAAACGAGAGTTGGAGTTTACTACGTGGACTTCAGCGGTCCTTCCAAATGTGGAAGCCACTCCAGAATGGTTATCAGAAGAGCCA
>NW_017731611.1:266414-274935 GCF_001890085.2 Hipposideros armiger | reverse complement strand
TTGTTGTTGTGAAATGATAAATTCCTGAGGACTTTAGACCACTCTTCGGCAAACGCTATTTACATTTTACTGTCCTGCCAAGTAATAAATATGTCATGTTCAAAAGATAGATGATAGATAGATAGACAGATTAGATTAGATAGATAAATAGATAGATAGATAAACTGGAATCATAAAACAACCCAGATTTGGTGGCCTTTGTTTGTGGTCTGGTTTTAAGCCAAAAAAAAAAAATAGCTCATAGACATAATAGATGAGAAAAATATTGTCAATGGAGACCTTGGGTCCTGAGCAAACTGGTTTCCACACAGGCTTACAGCTGTGGCCACCTGAAAATCAGAGCCAGCCCATGAAGAGGAGAAAGAACTGTGAACTATGTAACAGGCACATTGAGCAAGCAGTACTTACCGGGTACAATTATAAAAAAATTTTTTTTTGGTTTCCCATTGATCCTACATATAGATGGATATAGATTATATATCTAGATCTAGAGATGTAAAAGCCCTGGCAGGCCCCATGACTTTCTAATCACTCTCAGGAAATTAAAAGTTTTCTGATTCATTCTGGGCATAAAACAGTCTCAGTTTAGCAATGAGTACGTCTGGTTCAATCAAAGCCATTGAACCTCTTCAAAGTAAAAACCTCCCCATCTTCTAGCTCAGGACTGTCTCAAACTGGCTGCTCGAGGTGACTTTTGTTTCGGGACTTGACTTCCAGCATTTCCCCCATCTGACTAACCCCAGATTCTTACCCCTGCAAGGTTGACCAGGATGAGGGAGCAGAGGAAAGAGGCAGGAGGGGTCTTAGGTGACTGGTACTCTGATGAGACAGCATGGACGATTCCTTGTAAGCTTCTTCAGACACACCTGTCCCAGGGCTGGAGATCTGCTGATGTGAGCAAGTGCCTCTGCTCAGACTGGTTGTTTATGGTTCCTTCCTCAGTCCCTGGTGATCTGGTGGCTCCCCTCTGTTGGGGCACTACCCCCCTCCAGTGGCCTTCTTATCTGAAGGTGAGCTAAAGGTTGCAGGACAGGTTGTCTGATTTCCTTTTCTAAGTCCTGCATGGTGATTTCATACCTCACTTTAAAATGTGGCTACTGTAGTTAGGGAGACCACTTCATAGTCGGTGTAGAGGCCTGACCACCGCACTGTATTTCTGAAGCTGATGTTGAATAATATTGTATGTCAACTATAATTATATATACATATAGTCATGGGACATGACNTCCAGTCTCAGTCTCCCCTCTTCTCTGATTCTCAGTGCCAAACTCTAAAACGAGAGTTGGAGTTTACTACGTGGACTTCAGCGGTCCTTCCAAATTTGACATTCTATGATTTTCTGATCCTTTCCTTTACCTACACACACACACACACACACACACACACACACACACACACACACACACACACACACGGTTCTCTGTTTCATTCCATGTCTGTCTTGTAGTGCTGTTTTTTGCTCCTTCTTCCACTTCCTCTATTCCTTCTTCTCTTACATCTTGCTGAATACGACACACATTCTCTTAGTAAAACCACAATCTCTTTGTTTACGTAGATCTCCATGGGCGAGCATAGACGCCCTTTTAAACTCAAGTGAACTGACCTTTACAACTCTGTGAAGGAGATGTTATTATCACCTCCACTTTACAGATGAGGAAACGGAGACTGAGACGAATAAAGCAAGTTGTCTCACATCTCATATTTTGAATAGAGGACTTGAGACACTGACTTGCTTGCTCCTTCCTCTCTCTCTCTCTACTGTGATGGGTGCGGTAGACACCCTAGAAGAAGCATCCGTGGTCCCTCCTCTGGTTATGCTGGACATGAGATCAGCTGTCCCTAATGGAGGGGGAGCATTGTGAAGAAGCGTCGGGGTTTCTGGAGTCACTTAGTCCTGGGTTCAAATCTGTGCTGTATCATTTCCTTGCTCCAGCTCAGTGAGCCTCAGTTTCCTCACCGTAGAGAGGCAGAATTATAACACCTACACCAAGAGATTATTTTGAGTATTTGTTTTCTATTAAATTTATTGGGGTAATATCGGTTAATAACATTATATAAATTTCAGGTGTACGACTTTATAATGTAACATTTGTAGACTCTATTGTGTGCCCACCATCCAAAGTCCAGTCTCCTTTCATCACCATGTATTTGACCCCCTTTACCCTCCTTGTCCTCCCCACCCCTCTTGCCCTCTGGTAATCACCATTCTGTTGTCTGTATCTATGAGTTTGTTTTCTTTTTCATGTGCTGCTTTTTGTTTTATCATCCACATATGAATAAAATCATATGATTCTTGTCCTTTTCTATCTGGCTTATTTCACCTAGCATGATACTTTCAAAGCCCATCCATGTTGTCACATATGGCAATATTTCATCTTTTTCATGGCTCAGTATGTACCATATCTTTATCCAATCACTTGTCGAAAGATTCTTGAGATGTTTCCATGTCTTGGCCACTGTGAATAATGCTGCAATGAACATAGGAGTACATATATCTCTATGAATAAGTGTTTTCAAAATTTCCAGGTGGATACCCAGAAGAGGAATTTCTGATAGCACTATGAATATATGATAGCTCTATTCTTAATTTTTTGAGGAACCTCTATATTGTTTTCCATAGTGGCTGAGCCGATTTACAATCCCAAGGGGATATTTTGAAGCCTAAATGAAATACTGCAGGCCACATGGAAATAAAACAATATGATTAAATTGAAAGCACTGCCCAAATTTTAGTTCTGATTATCATCACAACATAACTGCTTCTTGTTCTGTATCTACTGTTCCTTGCTCCATCTGTCCCATTCAAATCTTCACAAATATTTATTAAATGGCAGTTACTGTGTCCAAGAACTCTGCTAGATGCTTTTATTTAATTATGCTTATTTAATCAGTCCTCATAATACTCCTGTGATGTGCGATTAATATCCCACTTTTCAGATGAGGAAACTGAGGTCCAAAGGTATTGTAAGATGTGCTCAAAATCGGATGGCCAGCAGTACCCGGCCCTGATTCCCTCCTCCCTATCTGTCTTTCGTAGTCCAGCACATCCTTCAACCGGGATGCCGTGAAAGCAGGCACTGGCCGTCGTTTCCTCGGTGGGCTCCTGGACCATACTTCCTATTGCTATACCCTAGAGGTCTCCTTCTACAGCTACATCATTGGGGGCACCACAGCCGCTGTGCCCTACACCGAGGAAGCCTGTATCCTTGGGAGGTCCCCACCAAGCCGTGGGTCAGCCCATTTCCCGCTGACAGTATCCAGGTATGGCAGGATTCACTAGGCAGGCCGGGAATTTTGTCTCCAGCACAGGTGAGAGGTGAAACTCTAGGGTGAACATGGAGGTGGCTGGCTCTGCTGGTGGCATCTCTGGATTGTCCTGTTTCCCCCTTGCCCTCCAATGGACACCCCTCTCCCACCTGCCTCTGCTTTGCTTCAAGTCTTCCTCAGGCACCTGGACCCAGGCCTCCCCTTACCTTATGCTGCTCCCATCTCTCTCTCCCCTCCGCTCCCTAAGGGGGAAGTGAGTCTGCTGGTGTGTAAGGTATGTAAGTACACAGGCTGGATGAACATCCCTAGGGCTGCTGAGGAAGACCCTGATGGTCTTGACTCCTCCTCTAACCCCAAACATGTAAAACTCTTTCTCTTTTCATCTTCCATCATTTTGTGCTCTTTCTTTCTCACGTTCTCTTCTCTCTGCTCACTATGTTTCCCTTTACTTGTTTTTTCTCCCCTTGTCCCCCTCCTTCTATCTCTCGCTCCACTCCTATCTTGTGTGTTTCTCTCCCTACTTCTTATGTCCCCTCCTCCACCTTCCCTGTCTTCCCTCCTCTTTCATCCCCCTCTCTTCTCTTCCTCTCTCCTTTGCCCCCGCCCTGTCTCCCCTCTCATCCTCCACACACCTCTCTCTTTGCATTCCTTCTGCCAAATCACTTTTTCTTTTCGCTTCCTCACACAACGTCTCCCCAAACCCCCAAGCGTGTCATGATGAAATTAGAGGTTACTTTCTAGCGTGCCTGATTTTTAGGGGTTATTGGGTACTTCTAGTTTCCTGAGTGTTGATTTTAATTTCAAGGTCAAGATTGTCACACTTTCTGCTTTCCTTTATCTGTTTGTTTTTGGGTCGATCCATTTCTTCTTTCATATTACTTAGCTTTCCTAGAGAAAAAATTATAGTTGACGGAGGAAAAAGGAGAAGGCTAAAATTAACTGTGTGCAAATTCTCTCTTCCCAGAGGTGGAAGTGCTGTTTTTAGCCTTTACTCAACCTTTGGTGAGTGTTTATGGAGTTCCTACCATACTCTGTGCAGGAAAACATCCTTTCTGGTTGTGGCATGACTTAGGACTAGTCCACTCAGTCAGTTGCAGCCTAGTTGCTCTGGAGGGTCCAGTCACCTAGCTGGGAACACGGGAGGCGGGGCAACAGCCCCAAAGTGAGGGGTGAGCAGTAGGTAAGCCATGTGTTAGAGCAATGTTGCAAACCCAGCAGAACACTGAAGTGATCACGAGAAGAGCCAAGGGTCCCCTCTTCACAGTCACCAAGGCTGAGGCAATCATCTTAAAGTCTGCTTTAATAACTACCTTGCTGAGCAAGGCCAAGGGAGTAGTAGGCTCTGCCCATAGGAGAGGACCCTTGGTTTCCAAAGTGCTGACCATCTATTATGTGCCACGCTGCCGACTCCACCCAAACACACACACACACACACACACACACACACACAATGATGTGTAGCCCATGACTTCTCTAGGATCTCCCAACTTCTGTAATACATGCACAAGTCGCATTCCACATTGCCACCGCTTTGCTCTTCCACGATAGTATGGAAAAGAAGGCAGAGCGCTTGGATGAAGAATTTGAGAGTGTGTACCAAAGGAGATTCTGCAACCCCTATTCACAGTGAGATGTGTGTTTACCCAGAGGAGGCCTACCCAGTTTGTGGTTGGCTTCTGATGGCAAATTTAATGGGTCCTCCTACCCATTCTCAGCACCTCTGACATGCTTTTACGTTGGAAATAAATGTTTCTTAGTAGAATGCCATCCTGCCCAAGGCCCATGGTTTTCTCCCCTCAGTGCCCAATCCTCATTTATCACAAGTAAACACACCATTAATATATACAGGAATCATACTAAGCATCCAGATGAAAATACTGAACAAGGAAGCATGGTTTCTGACTTATAGAGCTTTCAGGCTACATGTGGAGACAGAAAAGGAAAGAGGCAATTATAATATACCATATTTCCCCATGTATAAGATGCTCCCATGTATAAGATGCACCTTAGTTTTGGGGCCTGAAATTTGAAAAAAATTTATTACATAAAGTTATTGAACTCAAGTTTTATTCATCATAAAATTCATACAACCATCACTTGCAGGAAATGCAAGTAAAAAATCTACAACCACTGTATAAGACACACCCAGTTTTTAGACCCCAAAATTTTCAAAAAAGGGTGTATCTTATACATGGGGAAATATGGTAATATGTATGGTAAGTCCTGTGGTGGAAGATTTCCAGAGGGCCATGGAAAACCTTCATTTAATAAGTATATTTTGAGTGTCTACCATAAGCCAGGTAAAGTTCTAGGCATAGGGAATGTAGCAGTGAACATATTATAGACAAAAATGTCTTCACATGGCGATAGGAGGAGAATTCAACACAGTACTGGCAGATCAGGGAAGTCTTCCCAGTGGAAGTGACATCCAAGCTGAGTTTTTAAGACTGAATAGAAATTAGCCAGATTGGGCCAGGGTGGGTTGTTGAAGGGAGGACTTTGCAGACAAGAGGGGAGGAAGGCAGGTGTGCTGCGGGAGCTGTACGTGGTCCAGTATGGCTGAAGGACTGCAGATGCAAGAGATGAGATGGGAATGGCCAGCTGTGAGGAATTTGAACTTGAATATGAAAGCAATGGAGAGCAACAGAAGGTCTCTTCATGGTGGAAAGCCACTCTGGCTGTAGTGGGAAAAATAGGTTGGAGGAACCAAGACTGTAATCAGGGACATGCACTAGGAGGCCGTTATGACCATCCAGATGCGAATTGTTCAGGCCTAGACTTTGGTGCTGCTGTGGAGTATTTAGAACGTGGAACTGAGAAGCCTTGGTGAGTGATTGGTTGGGGGTGTCGGTGGGGAACGGGAGCGAGTGATGGGAAGGAGTTAAGGGTGAGCAGGGAGGCTGCACATGAGCTGAGCAGCCATGGTCCTGCTGGAGCCACCCCGCCTTGTTCTGTCATCCAGGCCATGAGAAGGAGGACCAGGCCAGCTCAGCTAATTCAGCACACACCAGTGATTTAACCTGGCTCCTCTTTGAAGTGCACTTTTTCAAACCTTCATGTCCTAACAGAGGGAGACTTCAGGCAGACAGATTGTGATCTTTGTTGACTGCTGACTCCGTGTCCTAATCAGAAAGAGAAATTACATGGTCTGATGGGAATGGCAATGCAGTCTGGAAGGAAGTGTCCTCTAGACTGGGAGTCAGGGGAGCTGGATCCTGGTGACAGCACCAGCATCATCCCCGAGAGCGCCCTTCAGCGAGTCCTCTAACCTGGCCAAGGTGAGCACCATCACCTTCAGGAAGGGACCGAGGACTTTCTGCTTCCCCAGCCCCTGCTTTGGGAATTAAATAGAGATACTCAAGAAAAATTAAGAAGTTATGCAAAGAGTACAGACTTTGAATTCAGACAAACTTGGGTTTGAATCCTGGCTGGGCCACTTACTAGATGCGTCACATTGGCAAGTTACATAACTTCAGTGAGCTCCCTGTTCTCATCTGTAATAAGACATAATAACATTTAACCTCACTGAGCTGCAATGAGGTTAGATGAAATAATGTATATGTGTGTGCACTGTTAAATTTTAAAAGTTAAGTGACTATTGGTTAAAACGTTGAAAAGATTTATGGGACAGTTAATGAGGACCAGCATTTATGTTAAAGAAAGTAGCCAGCGCTGTTAAAACAAGAGGCCAGTGGCTGTGCTGGTAGGGTTCATGGGACAAAGGACGTTGGTGGAGTCACCACAATGCAGGACCTTGACCTCAGAGCGCCAACTGGCTCACACAGTGGGGGTGTGCAGTTCCCATGATTGGTTTTTTTTATGCCTGTCATCCAGAGTAGCCCACTTCCAGCATCAGGATACACGGAGGCCAAATTAGTTATCCAGAGGGCGCTGGATACCTGTAAGACCAGGGAAGGCCTTGGGAGGCAGGGAATCCTGCGGGATATTACACCCAGGCCCACCATAGTATTTACCTCCTCGCCCACCAGAACATATGTGTCTGTCAATTTCATTTTTCTCCCTGGAAAAATGCCAGCTAAATATTACCAGAGTCTTGCTTCCTGGCTTCCCTTCTTCATGACATCAGGAAAATATAGCAGTAGACACAGTCTCAGATGCTCCCCTAGCTGTGTGACCTTGATCTGGCTGTCTCACCACTCTGAGCCTGTTTCCCTATTTGGAAAATAAAAATAAAAATAATACGCAGGGTTATTGAGAGAGTGAAATGATAGGTATTCAACAAATGTTGCTTCTGTCCCCATGTAGCCTGCAAGGTTTTCCTTCAATTGATTGAGTCTTTTACCAGAAGATCTGTCTTGGAAGCCAGCAACTGGGGGTTTGAATCCTGACTCCACCACGATTGCTAGGTGGCCGCAAGCAAGCCATGTCCCTTCTCCCAGGCTCAGTGTCTGATACTTGCTACCTGTCAGAGTTGTTGTGAAATGAAATTATGTGTGGACTTGATCTCTATTCTGGCCCCTTCCAGCTCTGATATCCTAAGATTTTTCTGAGTCTAAAATCTAAAATTATATAATTCCATGCTGAGATGAGTATATGATATCAAGAATCCACCATTCTTTCTTTAGCGAGTCTTAAGATTGAGTGTAATTCCATGAGCATAAGAATTTCCAATCTAATAGAGAAAATCAGTGTAAAAGCATCCTAGAAAGCTGATCAGGCCAAACTGACAGCCACTCTTATTCTTCTAGTTCAGGGGTTCTTAACTGAGGGGTCTATGGATGAGCTTCAAGAAGACCTCATGAACCGTCTAAAATACATGCAAAACTGGGAGTAAAGATGTGGAGTTCATTTTCTGGGAGAAAAATGTATGGCCTTAAACAGAATTTAGAAGGAGACTATCCTTTGAGGCTTCCATCCCAGCTGCTGGCCTCTGTCTCTGCCGTAGTAGGAATACAGCTCTGGTGTCGGAGTCCTGGCTGTGAGTTCGGCTTTACGTCCTTCTAGACGAGGACGCTAACCCAGTTATTTAACCGCTCTGAACCTCAGTTTTTTCATCTGTAAAGTGAGGGAATGAATGATTTTTTTGCTTCTCAGGGCTGTTTTGAGGGTTACATAGGAAGATGCAGATAAATCACTGGGCACACTCAGGCCATTTAATATCAATTCCCTTGCCCTCCCTTCCGGTTTGTTGTTTTTTGTTGTTGTTGTGAAATGATAAATTCCTGAGGACTTTAGACCACTCTTCGGCAAACGCTATTTACATTTTACTGTCCTGCCAAGTAATAAATATGTC
>NW_017731611.1:217067-265139 GCF_001890085.2 Hipposideros armiger | reverse complement strand
AAAAAAGTTTTTTTTTTAATGTGGCAACTGTAGACTTGGAATCTCAGCTAAAACCAAGACTAGGACAGTTACATTTTAATAACACATTACAGTATCTAGCAGGTAGGATTGAGCAGGGGTCGGGAAACTGCGGCTCGCAGCTACATGCGGCTCTTCGGATATGTACATGTGGCTCTGAAGTAAAATTGAAAATGAAAATAAAACTATCATAGTTTCATTTATAAAATGTTTAAAGGATATTATTCACATAATGGTGATTTAATTTGTTTTATGGCTCTCGAATAATTTTTAAATTGTTCTGAGGGACAGGATTGGCTCTTCCGTCTCAAAAGTTTGCCGACCCCTGGGATTGAGTATTGTTGGTGATCGCGTGGGTGTGGGAATAAAAGGATAAGGCAAGGAAGATGCTCAGTTTCTTGACTTGAACAACATGGTGGATTGTGGGGCTAATCACTTCAATACAGACTATTGGAGAAAAGGTTGGGGAGGGGGATATTTTGAGCTCTGTTTAGGGTGTGTTGCGTGTAGGGGGCTCATGTGATGTACAAGTGCAGGAGTTTGGCAGGCAGATGGCTCTATGGGCCTGATGTTCTGGAGAGAGGCCTGGACTTTGGACAGGCGCATAATAGGTTTTTCTACCGGGTTCTGTAGTGCCACAATGAAGGAAATGGTTTTCTTGGTGTGTGTAGTCAAGGTAGACGTCCCTTTGATGAGCTGCTGAAAAGGATGCTGGACTGGAAGTCAGGGTCCCAGTTCCAATGTGGCCTTTTGCCCCTTGCCCCGCTCATAAAGCCATGTGACCTTGGTTAAACCGCTCCTCCTCTCTGGCTAAAGCCTGATATTAGGTAGACCTCAGTGAATGCCAGTGAATGAGAGAGAGAAAGAGAGAAAACAAGAGAACAAGAAAGAAAAAGAAAGAAAGAAAGAAAGAAAGAAAGAAAGAAAGAAAGAAAGAAAGAAAGAAAGAAAGAAAGAAAGAAAGGGAGAGAGAAAGAAAGAAAGGAGGGAGGGAGGGAGAAAGGGAGGGAGGGAGGAAGGAAGGAAATGGAAAGCAAGTTTCACCAGCATTTGCTAGTCAGCTCACTAATAGGACAATGAATGATGTGATCTGTGTTGCTCAGAGAAATTAATTATCAGAACATGCATGTGCATTGGAGCATTTGGGGACGTCTGGAGGGTCCTGCCTGGATTTTCTTCCTTGGGAAGGAGGCTTCACTTTTTAGGCAGAAGACTGGGAAGCAGTCAGGTCTGGCCTGTTGATTGGCATGGAAAGATACCTAGGTACTTCCCAGTTTCTGTTTGTCACACCTAAGGTCAAGCCTTTGTTAAAATTCGTAAGCAAAAAACTGTTTCAAACAGGGGGCTTTGGGAACAGAAGACTAAACTGGACTGAAACCTGTTGGGTATTTTTTCTCCTCCATGTAGACGTGGACTAGAATTTGATCTTTAGATATGAACGCTTACTGAATGACTGGCTGAATGAATGAACGACTGACGGTAGTAGTAGTAATGGTAAAAATAATAATACTGAGATGTGCTTAATGAGACAGGTCAGGATCCCCGCATTGGAGGACTGGCTTTGCCTCTAACTTGGCATGTAGGTTTGGGAAGTTCCATTCCCCATTCTGGGTTCAAATTTTCCTATCTTTAGATTAAAAGATAAAATGATATGATCTCCAAGTTTATTTCCAATCACAAGATGATAGATAGATAGATAGATAGATAGATAGATAGATAGATAGATAGATAGATAGACAGACAAACAAAAAGAATCATTTGATTTTTGGACTTTGAGATAAGTACCTTCCTTTTACATATAGGGAAACTAACGCCTGGAAAAATTAAATAACGTGCCCAGGGCTGTTCTCTCATTCTGCCTGCTTGGCTTTATCCCGCCTTCTTCCTTGCTCTGTAGCCGGCCCAGGTTCCCTCTGTGTCCTGTAAGACAAAAGTGCTTTCCAGAACCCCACAGAGGTTGGGACCCAGCAGCCAGCTCCCGTGCCTCCTCTAGCCCTGCTCTCGGGAACCCCCACCCCTGCCCCCGGTGGCCTTGGACTGTTTATAATCTCTGATGCCACCAGATGCCTCTGTCTGTGGTACCTGGGCTGAGCTGCATTGGCCCTACTGCCTCCCACCTCCAGATCAAAGTATGCCTCCTGACCAGGCCTGGAAAACCAAAATGTCATTACCTTCCCGCAGCCTCCCTCATCCCCCCAAATGAGGTTTCTAAGGGTTTTATATGCTGTTGTCAAGTTTATAGCCATAATTTGAAATGCTGTTAATATTACTGACAGCAGAGAGCTACAAATTACAAAGTTGTAAAGTTACTTTATGGTGATAACTGTCAGTTTTCACTAGCAGCATTGCAAGGCTCCATGGAAACCAAGTTGATGATAAAGAGAGTTGATGTTGTTTCAGGATTCTGGCTGTTAGCTGCCGGTCAGAGGATTCGTCTGGTTCTTAGGTAACTTGAACCTGTTTGTTTATATGCGTGCTCCCTTGCACACTTATACACACAGCTACTTGTGTTCCCTTCCCTTGTTGTACAAATGTGGGGAGAGCCCCCAATGTGGAAGGACTTTACCCAAGACCAGTTCTAACCAACTGCAGATCTGGGCCTCACTCTGACCAGCCCAGAGGGACTGTCTGCCACATTATAGTGTTTAATAAATAACTGTTGAGTAGATGAATGTCTGGAACACGTGGAGGGCTTAGACAATATTAAGAACAAAGGTGCTGAATAATTTCTACCTTTAGAGTAAAACAAACCAAACAAAAGCAATTTGGAAGTACTAATTTGGGAAAATGAGATTGCAGTATAGTAACGTGGTTTAGGCGTCGTAATTGACACTGTTAAGCTCAATGTTGGTCAGCAAGGCAAGCAGATCAATCACCAAATCTTCCTGCCGAAATTGATGCTAACTGGCTGCATTAACAGAAACAGATGTCAGGAGCCAGGAGGTGCTGGCCTTTCTTTGCGCTGCTGTGTCATTTGCCCCTGGAGCCTGTGTTTATTTCTGGCCTGCACTCTGTGGAGGACATTGATAAAATGGCGCATGGCCTCTGAAGGACTAGGATATGGAGGGAGCACAAAGCTGGTGTACCAACTTTCCCAGTTAGCCTGGGACTGAGGGGTTTCCTGGGACCAAGGACCTTCAGTGGTAAAACCCGTACAGTCCTAGGCAAACCAAGATGGTTGGTCACTCTACCGAAAGCTATGACCTGTGAGGAACTGGTCAATGAATTGGGGATATTTGTCTTGGAAAGCAGACGTTTGGAGGCTACATATTTGCCTTGGTCAAATTTATAAAGCGCCATCACAGAGCAGAGGGAGTAGATCCATTCTTTGTGGCCCTAGAGTCAGAACAAGAGCCAGTGGGAGGAGAGGCAGCTCCGGTGTGAACCTCTGTGTGGCAGATACTGACGGGGGCCCATCCTTATTGACTGCCTGCTACACACCAGGACCTGGCCTGGTTTCCCGGGATGCAGACGGGAGAGGTCATGACCTCTGCCTGGAGGAGTTCCCAGTGTGCTGGAGGAGACAGGCAGGAGAGTGCGCACAGTAGAGTTGTGTGCCAGAGTGGGGCACAGGGGGTGGTGAGAAGGAGCATCGAACAAACCCAGCCTTAGGGGTGCTCGGGGTAGGAGTAGGTGCAGCAAGGAGGGCACGTGGAAGGGCCTTGCAGACAGAGAGGGCGGCATGGACAGAGTCCAGAGCACTGGCAGACCTGCTTCCTCCTTTGGACAAGCCTGGGCCTTGGGGTGTCAGTTGGGGGGTGAGAGGTAAAGAGGCTGGAGAGGCAGTGGGAACCAGTCGGTGCAGGACTGCTGACCCATAGCCACACCAGTGTTTCAGGGCGAGCATCATGGCAACATGGGGACAGGTGGGTGGGGTCAGCCAGAGACCGGCCAGGGCCGGGGCAGATAAGTTTTGCCCCACTTCATCAAGTAAGTCTCAACTACCTACCTTCTTCCCACTCTTTTCGTTATTCTTTAAAAATGTCCCTGGGAGGCTGGCTCTGAAAGCAGTCAAAGGGTCTCTGTCCTGATTCTGCCAGGGAACCAGGAGCCCCAGTTTCTCAGATTATCCCATCTGACCAGAGTTTTGGGGATAGCCCCTAGTGACATTGTTGTGTAGTGGACAGTGTTCCGATGGGAGAGTCATGAGCCACGGGCTTTGTTAGCCTGGCCTCTGCCGCTGACTTGCTGTGTGATCGTGAGCAAATCACTAGGCTTCCCTGAATCCCACTTTTCCATCTATGAAATGAACAGTTTGGACAAAGGGCCTCCATCATCCAAGGCCTCGCTCCAACCGTCTATTTAGCTTAGCTCTAACTCCCAGTTTTTGAACATCTACTATGTACTGCACACAGTCGTCCCTAGGATTTTGTCAAGCCCCTGAGGACACAGGCCATTCTCCACAGGACGACCAACCCACCATTTCTTCCAGAAAGACCTGCGACCAGAACCTCAAATCTCACTTCCCAAGCGGCAGGTTGCATGCCCAGTGAGACACGCTACCTGTCTGGAGTTTCTTATCCATCAATATTTTCCTCAAGATGATAAATGTCCTGCCAATAAGAGGAGGCAGCTGCCAACTCTGTCTGAGACAAGAGCCTTTAGCTGGGACTGTGGCCGTGCTTGGTTTGTTGATGTGTCTCAAGAGGCAGGAGGCAGGCGTCGTGGCTGCAAAGAGAAAAGGAAGGAGGAGGGGTCAGGACCACTGCTCTCAATCTACGCAGATTCTGCCATGTCAGTGGAGAGGAGAGAGGAGACAGAGGATGCTCAGATTTTAGTTCAAAACAAGATATATTTGGGATATTTACAGAGCTCCTACAGAATGCTAAGCCCTGAGAGGACCATCAGGGAGCGAACAGCACTTATCAGTGTATAAAACGCATACAGGGCCATCATCTTGTTTGATCCCCACAACAATCCAGAGATGAGTATTACTATCTGTGTTCTATAAACTAGGGAGGTGCATTTTGCCCCTGAGGGCGTATCCGAAGGCGTGACCCGTCCCAATTCCAGAAGTACGGAAGCTGAAAGTCAGATGGAAGCTGCCTGTGCATGGGACACAGTTTGTGGTGGTGGTGGGGGTGGGGGGTGGAGCAGTGCCCTTCCAGAAACTTGAATTCGTCCCTTCTCATATCGGATCTAAATCTGATTGCCCCGCTAGAGGACACTTTCTTTGAAGTAACCAGCCATGTGGTAGAGGAGCTAATAATAGCTGAGATGTAACTAGCAAATGCCATTGTCTAATAGTAGGATGAAAATGCGTGCATGGCCTTGGAGCCAGGCTGACCTGGGCACAGATCTTGGCTCCTCTGTTTACTACTTGTGTGAGCTTGGGCAAGGGACCCAATCTCTCTGAGTCTCATTTTGCTCATCTATGACAATAATGATTATGATGCTTACCTCATAGGATTGTTTTAAGTAGATAGAAATATATTTTTTTTAAATCTCAGATGCCTAATAGAGTACCTGGAACATGGTAGGCACTCGATAAATGATAGCACTATTAATACTGTTACTAGTCAAGTAATGACTTGGGTGAAATCTAAGTAGTACATTTCTGGGTCATCAGGAAGATGAAATCAGGGCAAGCTGGAGATTTCATGGAATCTTCCATGAAAGGCTCTTAAGATTCTTTAGGGATTCCTAAGATTGTTAAATAAGAATCGTCTTAAAAGTATGTTTGGAGGTTCTCAGATACCCCAATAGAGCCAGACTCCTTCACTGTACTCATGTGCATAATTCAAAACATTTTACCAGGACAAAGTCATTAATGACCAAGCTCAGGGCTCAGTTTATGGTCAAGATCTGTGACTGAGGCCAAAACTCAGTCTGCGACAAAGTTTGGTATTTGGTGCTTAGTTAGAGATAACATATGTAAACACTTCTTCATTCCGTATTGAGAATTTATTGAAAAATATTCTGGTATTGAAACATATCCCAATGAAGACTTCACATAAGGACTTGGTTTTTCATTGTGGAATGTAAGAACTGAGAAGTACAGTCGTTTTTATTTTTTAATGTGATCTCAGAGAGCCGAGACTCCATCTCTGTGCTTGCATTTTCTAGTCTTCTGTGTCCGCCTTGTGAATGGTTGTGCAGATCAAATAGCATTGTATGTAAGAAATGGCTTTGAAAATTAGTCTGCCCTGTACTCAAGGAAGGGATGATTCCTGGTGAAGGGGACGGAAAGGAGGGTATCGGGGAGTAAGTAGTTGGAAGCATGCTGCCCTTCAGGACAGAAATCCAGAATAGGACAGGGGCAGGGCCGAAGCAGACGCCGGGCTGGTGTAGAAGCAGCCAAAGGGGGACCCAAACCAATCCATTGCCCATCCCATTAGGCAGGGATGCGCACAGGGACCTGGCTCCATCGGAGAGGTGCTGGTAACCCACCAACCTGGCAAGAGACTGGGTTCTCCTGGCTTTCTGCCTCTTACTGCTTGCCTGGCAGGACCACCAGCTGTAGCTCTGTTGCTGTTGCCTGAGGTTGAAGTGCCCTCTTCTGGCCCCCAGGGTGCATGGCTGCCTTTGAGAGGAGCTTCCTCCCAGCAGAGGATCAGGAGGCTGCCAAGTCCTTTGTGCTGGGATCTGAGCTCTGGGGGGTGGGGGTGGGAGGGGAGGGCTGAGCCACCTGTGGGGGACGGAGGAGAGAAGGGCGCAACCTCTTCACTTCTCCCAGCTTATTCTCCCACAAGGAATCTCTGCTCCCCCTATTTCTTCCTCTTCTCTCTCTCTCATACTCCTTTTTTCCATTTCTCTTTTGTCTATTTGACTCTCTCATACATACACACATACACATAGCTCTTGTATGCCCTCTCTCACCTTCTCCACCTGCTATCCTCGCCTTCCCCTCCCCAACCTCGCGTCTCTCCTCCCCTCGCTTCCACTTTTCCTTTCTCTCTCTTTCTTCCTCCTCAGCTTCCTTCCTTTATTAAGGTAACTAGTGAACCTGTTTTCCACCTGAATCTGCATGTGACTCCCGTATTCTCCCCATTTACACAGCCTTGAGTGGGTGCTCAGTGCTCTGACACCTTAACTAATGGTGAGGATTTAAAGGAGGTGGCACATGTGGGTACTAGACTTATCAGGGGATCATTGCATAGATTATATAAATGCCTAACTGCGCAGCACAGCTGAAGCTATTGGAATATAAAATAATATTGAATGTCACCTATAATTAAATATATGTATATATAGTCACAGGATATAAAGTACAGCATAGGGAACAGTGTCTGATGGGTAATAGACTTGTTGGGGTGATCACTTTGTGAGGAGTGTAAATGTCTAATCATTATGTTGTTTTGTACAGCTGAAACTAATAATAATAATAAAAAGGATGTAGCACATGCAGGGGTCAAGCAGGCGGCCGGCTGCCGTGGGTGGGCCTCAGCACTCCCTTCCCTGCCTGTCTCCTTGCAGCCTCACTTTGCGGCCTCCCCTTTCTGTCCTTCCTCGCTTCTCTCCTCCGGTCCCCCGTCCTGTCTGTCCTTCCTCCTCTTTTCCCCTCCTCACACCTCAGTTCAGATGCAGATTCAAATAGCGTTTATTGAGCTTTTCAGAAAAGTGGGGACTTGACCTTCACCTTGAAGGAACTGTCTTTCAGGGCTCATTGTCTCTCTTCTGCCTCCCCAAGGAGGGCAGAGTGGTTTCTTGACAAAGTGTGTGATCTGGGCTTGTGAACTGAGCTAAGGGACAACCAGAGGGCATAAAAATGTCAAGGAGAGTCTCCCCAGTGTGTCCTACAGGGAAGGTTTGTGATGAGAAAGGAGACGTCTTTTGAGGCCCCACATGACACCCTGGTATATGTATCCCTGGGCCAGTTATTTTAATTCGCCTGCTCATTTATTTACCATTTGTGCTAATTACAACAAAAGCACATGCACAACAAAGCAACACAAAGCTCTTTCCAGCACTGAGCTCTTAAGAAAACATCTCACCCAGAGACCCGTGCTGGGAAGAGTGACCTCTGGCCTCTTAAGTATTCCTTCAGCATATGCCAGCATCAGTGTCATGAGGTTGTCTCTCATAGTGTCCCCTGATGAGAGCCAAGGGCACAATCCCAAAACATGCTCCACGCTCACAGAGGTCCAGCTGGCTGCTACACTAACTCAAGCTGCATCTCCCACAGCGTTCTTGGGGAATGTCATGTCTCTCAACCCAGCTGTGGAGAAGCCAGGACAGCAGACTGGTCCAGGCTTAGACCAAGGCCAGGATTGTAGATATTTGAGCTGGTGTGTTTCAGTGGTCAGGAGCCCGGGTTCTGCAATCATACTGACCTGGTTTCACATCCTAACCCTGCCATTTCTAAGTCCTGTGCAACTTTAGGCAAGTTGCTTCACCTATCTGGACCCAAGACTCCTAACCAACCGAATAGAGATAACGGTACAAACTTCCCAGGGTTATTGTGAAGTTAAATGAGAATGTGTGTAAGTACCTAACAGCCTAACTGGCTCCTAGTAAGGGATGGCAGCTATTATTACACATTACAATTCTGCATGATCACTTCACAGAAATCCTGGTGGGTCAGGGATCTGCTGAGTAGGTGGTTGGGAGGCCAGCTGGGTAGGGACCAGACTTCTTGCCTAGATGTTTGGCACCTCCACAAAAACATGTACAGCCAGAAACTAGTTTTAAGGCAAAGGGGGCTGTTCTTCTGAGTTCTCTCACAAGAACGCTGACCCTGCTTTTTTGCCCCTACTTATTTGTGCTAGGGAAGACTGGAAAACCCAAGCTCACTTCCCTTTGGCCAAGCATTTCAGTAATACTATGTGCCAGTGGCTGTCCCTGGGATTCTGGGAATGTGCAACATCGGAAGCATGACAGAGATACCTGAGTCTTGGAACACCGGGAAGCTCGCTAGAGAAGGGAAACAGTTGCTCGTTGCCTACCTCGTGCCAGGCGCTGTGCTCTGGGCTTTGTTAGCTTACTGAATTCTCACAGCAGCCTTAGGAAGAAGTCAATATTTCTGTGTTGCAAGTGAGAAAATGTCGGCTGAAGATATTAACTTACCTGGGGTCATACAACTTGTACAGGGCACAGCCAGGCTGTCAGCCCAGAGCCCCGAAATCCTGCAGCTCCTGCTCCGCTCCTGTGTGTGCGTCCAGACTACTGAGATTTCGCCTGCCTCGTCCCACCACTCCCCAGCTCTGTGAAGACAGCAGACCACCAAGCCTGGCAGAGCAACCCCTCTCTCCAAATAGGCTGTGCACACTGTCTCCCCTCTGCTCTGGTTTTCTGCTGAGTGACTGAGAGTTTTCCCTTGGCCTCAATGCCTCCATACCTCCTCACCGGAAGGTAATTATTGAGGGAAAGTTACTGGGCTCTGCTGAAAGTCATTTTTAGATTTGGGAGCAGGACAAGTAGGAACAATGACTTCACAAGTGCATGACTAATTCAAAACACTTTTAATCTTCAAAATGTCAAACTTTATGGTCAGTGGCTGTTCCACAGTGAGCAGTGGCACGGTGCATATTAAAATACCAGGATGGCAGGGCATCGAGACTAGAAGTCTTTGCAAGGGCAGTCTCCCAAGGTGGTGGCTAGTGCTGCAGGCCAGCTCTGAAGTACAATCTGAAAACACAATGTCATTGCAAGTGATTGACCAACTAAGATTGGGATGTTCTCGGTAAATGGCACACATAGCACGAATCTTTACCACAACCCTGAAAGATAGGCGTTATGGTCTGCATTTGAAACAGGAGTCAGGGAAAGAGACTGATGCTCAGGATAATTAGGAGATTTGCCCAAGGTCGTGTAGTTAGGAAGTACTTCTGCTGCTTCTCAAACTCAGGTCTGTCAACCTCCAAAGCCTGTGCTGTTGCTGCCACACCAATTGCCTTTTGCCTTCATGGCTTTAAAGCAACATAAACTCATCTGTTTTGGATCCATCAATGATCCAAGACACAATTGGAAGAAGTAATTAAAGTCATACTTCATATAACCTTAGGTCTGTGTTGAGAAAAAAGGCCTTAGAAAAAGTCCGAGGGGTTCTGGCCTCCTAGAAGTCAGGGAAGCCAGGCTGGAATCCAGATGACCATAAACTTACTTTGTGACTCAGGGACTTCATTTTCCCTCTTGGGCTTTCATTTTCCTGTCAATAGGAGTGTTAGAGGAATTTACGCAACAGCAAATATTTACTGAGCACCCACTCTGTACCAGGTCCTATGCTGGGCGTTGGGGGTCAAAGATGAGTAAGACATTGCTTCTTCCCTCAAAGAGGCAGTTGAACTAAGGAGTCTCCAATGTCCTTTCCTGTTCAGACATTCTATTGACTCAAATTGTAACCATAAGCATGGGTGATGGGTCGAGGGTCTTTGACTCTCCTCAGGGTGTCTCAGCCCTACTGGCACCTAGATACAGGGTTTCGAGCTATATACCACCGTGGGCCCAAGGTCAAAGCATATACAGAGACCAGTGGATCCGGGTAGAAAGGCAAGTAAGCACATGGAAAATGAAAGGACCCAGACACTGGACATTTATTTATTCAATTATTCGCACAGTTGTTTAGCAAGGACTTTCTGAGCACTCTTGTGTCCGGCCCTGTGCTGGGCGGCTGGGGACACAGAAGTGGGTCAGGTGAGGCCCCTGGGTTCCAAGGGCACAATCTGATAGAGAAGTTGACATGCAGACATTACAATTAATGGGCCTTTTAGGCCAAGTCCCAGAGACATGACACAGCATGCTGTGTTCAGGGGCTGGAGATGTCTGGAGTGTCAAGTGCCTGGAAGGACTGTGCGCAGAGTTTTGTTCTTTGTCCCACTGACCACTGGGTAACTTGCTTTGCTGAATGGGATGCTAACACTGAGTGGCATGGAGGTCTTCAGGATGTCTGCACTGTTTGGCTTGGCACTGCTATATCAGTGGTCCATCAGGAGAAGAACACGTCATCAGGAGAAACTGCCACGCCAGCTCAGGCTCAGAATGAACCTAGAGACCCACCTGCAGCCTGCAGCCAAGCCAGCCTAGAGCCCTACCTTCTGGCAGAGTTTATCCTAGATCAAACCGGCCACCTGCAGACCTGGGAGAGAGGGAATAGCAAACAATGAATGTTGTTTAAAAAATAGATAATATTCATGTGAGGGGAATACTTAGAGATGGGGCTGAGCAGCAGTATGGAGTCCTTGTTTTCTGTGCTCTACTGAGGAGGGTAGCTACGTGTTAGTCATTCTGAGTGAGGGGATGATCTGATCAGATTTGCAGGATTCTTAATCCATAAAGAGAAACAGCAACCGCAAGACCCACTGGAGCTCAGGAGGCCAAATAAGACCTCAGCTGAGCTTTCCACCCGGTTAGCCTATGAGAACCGCAGCATCTTTTGTGCTCCCAGCTGAAGTGTAAAGCATATCACAGGGCTTCCCACCCTGAGTGCTTGGGTGGGTGACTGCATACCAAGGACTGATACCCCAGCCCATGCCCAGTCTTACAGTCCCGGAGCAGCCCAGGCCTCGGGCCAGTAACCTCCAGCAGAAGGCAGCCTCTCACTTCTTCCTTCACTGTGCAAACAAATATCATCCTTTTATCTCAGTCATTGCATGAAAGATCTGGAAGCACTGGGTTAGTGTGAGGGGTCCAGGCCCTCCCTGCCCTGGCGAAGACGTGCCATCTGCCCTGACCTGTTTCCCTGCCCACAAGGTTGTCTCCTTCAGGCCCAAGACATGTCTCCTTTCCTCAGATGGTGGGCAGAGAACAGAGAGCCAATCCTGTACCTTTGCATCTGTAATACACTGTCTGAGGATTTTTATTACCTTGTCCAGACAAAGAGCAATGGGCTGCATTTAAATTCAGGTCCCAGCTCGGTGTAGAGGCCTGACCACTGCGCTGTACATCTGAAGCTGCCGTTGAATAATAGTCTATGTCAACTATAATTTAATACATATATAGTCATGGGATGTGGAGTATATAGTGTGGGAATGGAGTCAATGGAATTGTAATAGATATGTATGATATCAGGGGTGGGGGGCAGTGGATGGGGAAGGGGGGTTGTCACTTTGTGAGGGGTGAAAAGGATAACTAGTGCATTGTTTTGTACACCTGAAACTAAGAATAATTTTTTTAAAAAGAAAAGAAAAAAATAAAGAAAGAAAAAATAAATTCAGGTCCCAGCTGCTGGGAAACACAGGGTCTGAATCCTTCTCAGCAGCCTCTGCTCCAGCTTCGAGAGCTGTCCCCAGACTGGTCCTTACTGGGCATGTCTACTGGGCCCCTGTTCCCACCCCCTCTATCTCCTATCCAGCGCTGGGCATCACACATGTGGGGGGGACAAAGGACAGAATCAGGGGTATGGTATGGGCCCAGACAGCTCTCGAGCTCAGGAGTGTCTCAGAGCAAAGAGGGCTGGAGCAGGTGGGGACACCTTCCTGGAGGTAATGAACCTTGATAATAAGATTTAGCAAGGTGCAGTGGCTCACAATTTACACGGCTTTCCCACACACAGACTGGGTCTCAATGAATCATCACAACAACCCCGTGAAGGAGGAATGATGATCTCTGTTTTGTGGCTTAGAAAACAAAGGCTCAGTGAGGTGAAATAACCTGACAGAAGTGCACAGCCAATAAGTGGTTGTGTAAGTCAGAGTTCTCCAGAGAAACAGAACCAATAGGATGTGTCCATACAGAGAAACGAATTTATTTTTTACAGAATTGGCTCATGTGATGATGGAGGCTGGCAAGTCCAAACTCTGCAGGGTGGGCCAGCAGGCTGGAGACCCAGGGAAGAACAGGTGTTACAGTTCAAGTCCAAAGTCTGTTCATTGCAGAATCCCGTATTCTTGGGGAGGCCAGTCTTTGTTCTATTCAGGCCTTCCTCTAATTGGATGAGGCCCACTCATAGTGTGGAGGATAATCTGCTTTACTCAAAGTTCACCAATTTAAGTGATCATCTCAGCCAAGACATCCTAACAGAAACATCCAGAATAATGTTTGGCCACTTAGCTGAGCGTCATGTCCCATTCAGGGTGATCCCTAAAATTCGCCATCACGGTGGCAGAGCTTAGGTTTGACCCCAGGTCTGTTGGCTTCAGATCCTGAACTTACTACATCAGAGCACCTAAAAAATACCTATTCTGGGCTTTGAAGAAGAAGAATTTGAAAGGGTGGTGTTTAGTCCAGTTTAACAAATATTTATGGAGGGCCTTCATTGTGTCTAGCTCTATTGATAGATTCAAAACAAAACGAAATAGCACCTACCCTTATAGTCTAGTGAAGGAACTTACAGTCTAGATGTACAGCAGGAAAGGCATTCCACAGAGTGGATTATCATGAATAAAGCCTCAGTGGTAGAACTGAGCATGTTAAGAAATTGGCCTGTCTAGAGTGACAAGTTCGTACAGGGGAAGCTTAGGAAGTAAGGCCAAAATGTCTTTTGGGACCAGACTATAGAAAGTCTCAAGTGCCATAGTACTAATTTAGGTTTTGGCTTATAGGCAATGGGGAGCCAGAGAACATTCCTGAGCAAGAGAGCAGCATGAGGAAATTACTATATTAACAGGAGGAGTGGATGGTGTAAATAAGAGGAGATAGAGGAGGGAAGCCAGTTCAGTTTACCCTAGATCAGTGGGCACTTCCCCTCGGCATGATTTTGGGAGCATTGTGAATTCCATACTTCATTCCCCAATCAAGAAAGAAACCACCAGCACGGGCCAAGCATTTCTCCCACCTACTGACTTCTTGGGAGAAGATGCAGAATTAAGGCTGGGACTCAGTTAAGTAGCAGGCACTGCCCTGGGCATTTTCCCTAATTTAATCTCACAACAACCCTATGAAGAAGACAGGACAGGGATTCTGTTATCGTTTGACTGATGAGGACACTGAAGGCCAGAGAGAAAAAGTAACTCTCCCAAGGTCACACAGCTGGTAGATGTTGGGGTCAGAGTCCCAACTAGCACCGTCTGATTCCACAGCCTATGCTCCCAAACACTAAACAGCAAAAGAGGGTGGGGTTGGGAGGGGCCCTGGGTGCTTGCGTGTTGTAAAGAGAAAAGAGCAGTAAATGCAAAGGCAAAGAGAGAAAACAACGAGTGAAGAACCAAAGACCATATTTTGAAGACTATAATGCCTTACCAAGGCCTGACTCAGGGGTAGATGCTGGAAAGAGAAACTCAGTCATAACTGGAAACACAGAATGTCAGCTGGAGGTGACCTCAGAAGAGATGGTGATCACTTGCCAGAACTTACCCCCAACCAAAAGCCCAGCTCCACTCACTGTCCACTGTGTTTATGTTGCCATTATGGAGAGTAGTCATTTCTTTCTGCTCGCAGGGCCCTCTGCTGGACTCTTGTCACTCCTGCCATCCAGTCCCTCCACAGTTAACCCTCCCACTACAATGGAGCAAGCTCTGAGGAGAGGGCAGTGATTTCCTGGTTTACTCCCATCTGTAACCATTGCCTTACCTGGCAGGAGGCATCATCTGCTGTAATTAGTCTTCATTAAAATGCTGATTAATAACATCTTGCCTGGGCCTGGTGTATGATAGGATTGGCCTAGTCACTGTAAATGTTAGTGTTCTTTGCAGCTATTTACACACAGTTAACACTCTGCAGGGCCCAAAGGGGAGGAGACCTCAGAGGCTGTGAAAATGCCCCTGCATCGTCGTTGTCGGGGAGCCAGATGCAAGGAGATGGCAAGAGATGGAGGTGGAGTCTGAGCACAGAGGACCTTGTGGGCTAAGCTCCAAGTCCAGGTTACAGATGGGGCATCACCAACTGGTGGTTCATGGCTGACTCCTTCCTGCAGATGGTGGATCTGGCCAGGAAAATGTTTCCTGATTGGTGAGTTGGTTGGTTGGTTGGTTGGTTCTTTTAATGTTGAGGGCCTTTGAGCATGGCATTGACTGTCCAATTTGCCATTACTCTCCCTATTGTTTCCCACCTGTCATTGCGCTTATTTACATTATGAGCCCCTCCTCTGAAAACATTTGAGTTTGTGACCCTTGTGTACGTGATGGGTAAGAGATGAGGTGGTAAAAATAACAAGTTAATAGGCTGTGGCTTAGACACAGAAAGGCTCAGAGAAAGAGCAGGGATCAATGAGGCATTGCAGGGGCCAGACAGGATGAGGGAGAGCCCAGAGGTACAGATGTATGGAGCACCCAGAGACCTTCATGTCATCTAGTGTGGTTGTGGTATGAGTGGAGAGTGGAGAGGAGAGATGGGTCCAGAGAGGGCTGTGGAGAAGACAGCAGGAACCAGAGCCCAGAGGAAGGTCTTGAAACCATATTTAATGGTCTTGTACTTGACCCAGAGAAAGTAAGGAACCCATTAAAAAGGGGTTTAAGTCAGAGGGGAACATAATCATATCTGTGTCTAGAAATGTCACTCGGGCAACTGTGATAAGAATAGAGACCAGAGGCTGTTGCAGTCATCTAGAGAGGTGACTATGAAGCATGAACCAGGGCAGAGTCAGTGCAATGGAGAGGAAGAAAAACATGGACATCATTTCAGAGGTGGGTTCAATAGGAGACCCATTGGTTTCTTTCTTTGAGGGAGACAATAATACTCATGATTGATCATAGGCCTGGCTGTTGGGCCCACTGGGTTTACAGGAGAAAGCATGCAAATGGGAGAGTGTTGACGTCATACCTGCCCTTCTAAAGAGAAATCAAGGCTCGTAGGAAGGCCAATATTCAGTGTGAGAAGGGAAGAGAAAAGCTCTGGTTTGGGTCTATTTTAGTGTCTCGTCTTTTGGATCTCACCATAGCAGCCAAACTTTGCCAAATTTTAATTTGAACTCGCCTGATTTTACAGGTCAGAACACTAGGCTTTCCTATGTTCAGCTGCTTTCCCAAAGCTACTGATGGTTGGAAGTCTTTGTCATATCTTGTCTATATTTAAGAAATTTCTTTTTCTCTGTGTCTATATGATTGCTATCTGTTTATCTAAGTCACCTTTTTTATTCCTCGCTCTCTTTCTCTCATCTCTGAGAATTCCTGTCTTTGTGTGTTATTTCTCTTTGTGTCTGTCCCTCTCTGCATTTCCTTCTTTTTATAATTCACTCCCCCACGCCACCCCCACATTCTGTCTTTTTCTCTTTATCTCCAGTTCTGATTAGACAAATGACTCAGGGATGAGGCCAGTCTCTGCCCAGTGGCTAGGCTAATTGATGACTGCTATAGAATTGCCTAAGCGAGGAACTCTTGTCATTAGCAAAAGATGGGTTGCCTTGGCCTACAACTAGGAAACCTTTGAAATCCTGCATCTAAATTACCATTCTTTTGACTGCTGCTAGTGATGCTAATTAGCTGTGTTAATTGGATGTTTTGATATTTGAAGAGCAAAGCAATCCAACTTCTTCTTCCAGAAAGCCAAAATTATTAATGAACTTGGCAGCAGCCTTGGCTCCCTTTCCACAGTGGGCACAGCCAAAGATTTCGGGGTAGGGGAAAGGGTTGTTTGGAGGAAGTATCTTGCCTGTTCCTGGGGAGAGGGAAAACCTGGGTAGCTGGCTGTGGAGCTTTCCAGTTGTGAAATCACAAAATGGGACAGAAGAGTCTAAGATCTGGAGACTAGAGACCAGCCTAAGGGATCTGGCTCTGCTCTACCTTACCTGCCATGAGCCCAAGGATCCATGCTCAAAGTTTTGCAACCTAATGCCTAGTACACTGCCTGGCACAGTTAGAATTTATCACGTGAGTGAGTGAATAACCAACAAGAGCATTGATTTTGGAGTCAGATTCAAATTCCAGTTCAACCACTTTCTAGCTTGATAATCCAAACAAAAGTTACTTCACCTTTCTGGGTCTCAAATTTCCTTCTGACCACATATTAGTGAACAGTTTTGATAAATATAATTTTCTCCAACTTGCTGTATTTTCACTGATGCTTTATCATTCCATCACAAATGGTGCCTGGTACCCTGCCTGCCTAACTTGGCTCTTGATCTTGCTTGGATTATAAAACAATGAGATTAAAGCTAAACTAAAAATAGGTACAGTATTCTGTGGGAACACAGAAAACAGAGCAATTGAAGCAACTAATTCAGCCTTGAGGCATCTGGGAAGACTTCCTAAATAGGGCAGATTTTGAGCTGGGTCTGCAAGGGGGACTAAGTATTCACCAAGAGGATAAGCAAGAGTGGGAAGAAGGGGAAGGCATTCCACAGGGGCCTGAGAGCCCGGAGCTGTGGATGAGCCCCTCATGCTCTGAAATAAGAGGCCTGAACGATCTCTTAGAGCATTGTTTAAGGGAGAAAAACGCCCTGTTATCAAGGGCACGAACAGGAATCTAGGAAAGGGAAGGTTGGGTATAGTGGAGGAGACTTGACATCTTACTCATCATTGGAAGGAACTTTCTTTAGGAAGCCAGGCCCACAGCTTGCAGTCTGGTTAATTGGCCCTTGGGATGTTTCAAACACTTTGAGGAGAGGCACAGCTTGGACAGATTGATCATGCATTCCAAGGACCCAGAACAAAGATTAATGAGTGATTACTGTATCTTAAAAGTGTTGGTAGAGCTAATGTAATGTAATCTGCCTCTTGGAAAGAAGGAAGGAAGGAAGGAAGGAAGGAAGGAAGGAAGGAAGGAAGGAAGGAAGGAAGGAAGGCAGGAAGGAAGGAAGGCAGGCAGGCAGGAAGGAAGGCAGGCAGGAAGGAAGGAAGGAAGGAAGGAAATGAAAAAGAAGGAGAAAGCTTTCTTAAAACCATAATATTTAGAACTGTTCCCACTTTATAAATGTTTTGCGCCTTCTGTGCATACCTCTATTTTGTTACTTTCATTTTGCATTAAAGGATCATCAGAAGTTTAACAGGTAGAAAATTTTTGAAGGACATCACATGGACAAAAATGTGAATGATAATGGAGCATTGGGAATGAGTAGCGCTAGCGCATGGCCAGAGCAAAGTGTCAGCATGGGGGAGATGCTGGACAGGTAGGCAGGGACCAGATCACAGAAGGCCTTGGTTCTAGGTAAAGGAGATTGGAAATTAGTCCTTAAGACTATGAGAAGCCTTCATCAGGTTCTAAAAACAAAGAACTACACAATGTAGAGATGTTACAACATCTCTCTTTGATGCCCCTTTTCATAATGCCTACTAAACTACAAGCCCTTGAAAGGAGCTAATCATGTCTGATTTATCTCTGTCTCTTCAAGACCAAGCGCAGTACCAGGAACACAGTAGATGTTCATAATGGTTGGTTGGATACAATTGAAATAGCTAAACTAACACCAACTGAGTAGGGGTAAATGACTTTTTTAACATCACTATGAAACTCAGTGGCAAAGGTGAGCCTGACCCCAGGCCAGAACTTCTGCAGGTATATGTCTAAATCATATCCCTGGGCACCAAGTCACAGCTGCCTTAGGGTTTTTACATTTGAGTGCATCCTGTGTGACATGATGGAGGGGCAGGGCTAATTACCCCACAGAGCTCTCTCTGTAATACCACATCCTTTCCCTCAGAAAGCCCAAGGGTATCTGTACTCAACCTCAAGATGCCTAATGGCCTTGTGTAACATCACAAGACCCACTGATGTCCCAGCCCAGATGTCCTCTCCTGGGAAGCCCATTGCCATTATCAAATATTTAAAGACAAATTGTCATGGCCCAAGGCCATGAGTATAGAAAGATAAGTCAGACCAGTTGCTGTGCTCAAGGACTCGTCTGAATCTGAGCATCTCAAGACACAGACTCAATCGGGTACCTGTCAGATTCATGGTACCCACGAAACACTGTCTCAAGGTGCTGGTTGAATGATTAATTGAAGGAACTTGAGAAGACAGAAAAGAAAAGACATCCATATATCTTATATCAGAAAGTATAATGCTGTAAGCATCATGAAAAGATGGAGTTCAGAGGAGAAGAGAGGGCTCCAGGATCTAATTTTTAAAATACTGTGAAGGAGTGGTGGTGACTAGGCTAAGCCTTGAAGGAGGCCAGGACTGAGACCAAGGTGGAGAGAGAGTGTGAGCAAAGGCACAGGCTGTCAACAGCTATTCAGCAGATGTCCACTCTGTGTCCACTGTGAGAGGCAGTTGGGATACTGAGCTGCCCTCCCAGAATTTACAGTCCCAGAGAGGAAAGAGGCAGGAAAGAGGGTGTGTGTGTGTGTGTGTGTGTGTGTGTGTGTGTGTGTGTGTTGAAGATAGATGAGGAGGACAGTGGTATAGGATTAGGGGAGGGGTCTGGAGGTAGGAGATTATCAAATTGGTTTGGCTGGGTCCAGAATATTCAAGGATCTAAAATCTCAGATCACGTTAGGCCTTTATTCTCTCCCAGCTATAAAAGGTGTTTGATGTGGAAGGAAAGAGAACTAGCGCTTACTGAGCTCCTGCTACATACCAATGAAAAGCGCTTTACTACAATATTCCTATTTAATCTTTCAAACCACTTTGAAATAAGCCTGTATATCCACGTTTCACAAATGAGGAGGCCAAGTTTAAGCTACTGTGTAGTGGTGGAATCTTTGTGACTCTAAAGTCCTTGGTTTTTTTTTTTAATACTACACCATGCTGACCAGACAGCATGCACATTCCATACCCTGTCCTTGTGTCCTGGTTGATTGGGGGTGGGCATCGGGGGAGTGTGTGTGTCTGAGTGCATACACACGCATACATGGGCCTGCTTGCATTGGCCCACATACAGGTACCAACTGTGGGCTAAGGGAGATTCTGATTACTTCCGTCCAATTAATGCTCTGTTCATTCTTGCTGTCTCCTTGTGATTAGAATTAATTGCTGCTGATTATACTCTGTGGAAGAGAAAGGACGGTCATCAGCAGTTCCGCTTCGGGGATAAAAACATTATAATGCAAAACAAAATTGGTTCCTGAGGACTTGAATTAAGAAATTCTCTCTGTTGGAGAAAGATTAGGCATTCTGTGACCAAAATCAATATTCTATGACCCTATCCAGGCAGAAGGACAATCTGTCCCTGTTTTGGTCCACGGTAAAGATAAAAGGAAGTGAGGCGATATATTTATTCAGAAAACTGGTTGCATATAAAACTGTCCATGTGATTTTGCAAATCTCTTCCTCATGTGTAAAATTAAGAGGTTTGATGAGGTAAACTCCAAAGTCTTATATTAGTCAAAAGTCCTCTGGTTTCAAGTGACAGAAAACCCAATTCTAACTGACTAAAAAGGGGAATTAATTAGCTCACATACCTTTGAAGTTCAAAGAACTACTGGTGTTAGGCATGCCTGGATCAAGAGACTCAAACCCTGTCATCAGAACTTGGTCTCTAGCTGCTTCCTGAGTGTTGGCTCCATTCTCCCAGGGGTTCTCTCCCACCATGGAAGCAAAATGGCTGCCAGCAGCTCCTGGTAGATGTCCCATCCTCTCAGTTTTAAGAGTGATTCCCTCTCTCACAAGTCCCAGAATTGAGTCTCATTGAGCTTATGCCATACCTGACTAATCACTGTGGAAAATTAAATTTAGGGTCTGATTGGCCAGGATAGGGGTGACTCTATCCCCACCCAGAGCCCGGGTGGGGTCAGGTCCTCCTGATTGGAGGTTCAATATGAAAAACTGGGGAGCTGTGAAAAGGAAATAGATTAAGAGCAGGAAAACAAAACAGATGTCCACTGTTGGTACCCTCCTGCTTGAATATTGTATGAATCTCTAACCACTGATACACTGTCAAGTTCAGCCTAGGAAATATGAAGGTCAGTGAAGTGCAGGTTGTGCCTGAAGTTAGGAGGGATGGTTAATGGGAAAAGAGAAGCCAGGTACCTATTTTGGAGCATCTACTTTATGTTAGGGCCCATACTGGTCACGTTCACATTCATTGTCCTTCAATTTTCATAAAACTCTAGTCAGTAGGCATTCTTATTCCATCTTTACAGATAAAGAAATTGAGGATTATGGGTTGAACTATTTGTCTGAGGTTTCTTTACTTATTTATTTGCTTATTCTTTCCACGACCATTTTTGGCAGTGTTGCATTAGGCTGGGGGGGAACAAAGACGGGGAAGATGCCAGCCCTGCCCTCGAGAAGCTCCCAGTCTAAAGAAGAACAGAGAGGCAAAGGGCAGCGGAGGTTATGAGAGCAACGGGTTCAGCCCCGGTCTGGTGGGGTCAGCTCAGGTCTGGCACCCAGCTCAGTCTGCCGGCTCCCAGGCCATGCTCCTTTGTGTCCTCTCAAGGTCCCAGTCCTAGGCTCTCTGCTCTGCCAAGGTGGGGCATTGTTCCCGGAGTATGTGGTTCAGGAGGAACCTGTGTCCCTCAGGCCTAGCAGTACTCAGCTGGCTTTACCCGCTAGCTGTGACTGACTAGTTGTCACAGGAACCTGACCACTTTACCCCAGGATCACGTGCATGGGACTAGAGGGTCATTGTTTCCTCCACAAATCCTTTTCATCTCTGCATCCAGACAAGAGCAGCATCTTTGGCCTCACGCAGGCTCCTTGGAAATGCCTATCAGATGATGAAACTCAAGGTCTCCTTCTCCTCTTCATCAGACAGTCCTTCCTCCAGGGTCCCCAGTTCTGGACTTTTTCACCTTTCCTAGGCGTGACAGAAAAAGAAGCACAAGGCCACCGTACCTTCTGGAGCTTGTGATGTTTCCTTTCAGCATTTCTCTTCTCCCAACCACATTCTCCATCAATCACTAGGAAGTGGCCTCCATTTCTCCTGCCAGTGAAGTCCTGAGGTCACCTCAGCCCAGGAAGGAGGAGGGGCCAGGTTTCCCTCCAAATTCCCACCATTAGCAGCAAATATTCATTGAACACCTAAGTGTCATACACTCGGCTAGGCACAGGGAAAATACAGTTGACATAGTTTTGGAATCATGGAACTTGGTAGTCTAGAAGAGACAGATATGTTAAACACACACACACACACACACACACACACACACACAGTTACCAATGTGAGAGGACAGTGAAGGGATGGCGGGAAGTGCCTGCCGGGAGGATATATGACTGGGCAATGACTCAGCTGGGAGGTCAGGGAAGGCTTTTCTGAGGACGTGGTGGTTGAGCTGAGGGCTGAAGCATTCGTGGGAGTTACTTAGGCCATGAGGCGGGGGGTCTGGGACAGCCTTTCAGACAGAGGCTCTGCCACAGAAGAAGCGTGAGTGGCCCATCACCAGTTTAAGAAATCCTGTCACCCAAGGGATACATGAGAGCATGGGCTATAATGTGACTTGTTGTCTTATTGTTACTCACACAGAGCCACACTGCGTGAGGTGTGGGACTGGCATGTTTTCTATCCTGACACTGAGCAGACACTGAGTAGTGTTTGTCACCGGGAGGAGGCGGTCAGGCAGACAGGCAGATAGGCAGCTGGCCCGTCCCAGGTGTGGGAGCGTGAGCATGGAAAAGTTCCAGAGAAAATACATTCTATCCCAAAGATGGGGTAAATGTGTTAGTCTCGTGGGGAGTTTAAGCCCAGCTTCTTACCCATTCTGTGAGTGGGATCACTGGAGCTTTGCCTGACATGAAACCAAGATGTCCCCCAAAGAGCAGTAGATTCAAGGAAATGACAATAACTAGACAATTCAATGGAGTTTCATTGTAGAAATCATAGGATTCACTTGGCACAACTGTGCAGCAAAATAGAATGAGGCGATGCTGTTACTATAATAAGAAAAGTGCCATGGAAGGTACTCGAGGGAACACAGAGCTTCCTGGCATGTAGAGCTGCGTTCAGACTTCATATCCAGGACCAATGGTGACACCACTACCCGGTTCACCAAGACAGAAACCTGGTCTGCTATCCTTGATGCTTTTCCTAATCCAGCCACTTCTGCCAGCACCCCACATTCAACCCCCAAGTCACATCAGTTTTGCTTGACAAATATTTCTAATTCTATCCCTTCCTCCCTACTCCACTGTTAGTATTCTAGCTCAGGCCCTCACCATCATCCTGGACTAGAACTGTCCCCCCTGTCTCCAGTCCTGGTCCCTTACAAATCACCCTCCTCCAGGGCCACATGACTGATTGTCTTAAAGCCAAACCTGACATTCTCTCTCCCTCCATTAGGACCCTGCCATGGCTCCTCATTTCTTGCCTGCACCATGAAGTTCATGCTTGTTACATCACACAGATGCTCATGGCCTGTCTGTGTATTTCCCATGCTTCCTTCTTTATCTTGTAGAAGATATACCAGCCACTCCAAGTGGCATAGAGTATCACGGCACCGCCATGCCTCAGCATGCTTGCATGTGTCTCTGCCCTTGTTCAGGGATGCCTTTCCCCACCATCATCCCCCGTTCACCTGGCCAATTCCTGCTTCTTCAAGTCCCTCGGATTTCAGTCTTACTCTACACCCGTTTGCTTACCTGTTGCCTATCTTCCCTGCTGTGATGTGAGCTCCATGAGAATACAGACTTTGTTGTTTTGGGCACCATTGTGTATCAGCATCTAGAAAAGTACCCAGTACATAGTATACAAGTATTTTCAATTGTTTGCTGACTGAATTGTTTAATGAAGACTCATCTCAAAAGAAAAGAACATGACCCCCCAACTCAGCTCAGGTGTTACCTCCTCTAAGACATCTTCCAGGGACCCCCTAGTGTTAAATCTTACTTGTGGTGCTCCTGCTTACCTTACTTCCGTCTGCCACAGCAGCCATAGCCCTGCATTGCAATTTTTATTCCCACGGCTTCTCTAAGGGCTGCTCAGAGGCAGGGACTGACTTCTCATCTTTGAATCCACAGCCACTGATCCAAAAAGCCTTACACAGCAGATAATAAATATTGAATAAATGAGCAAACTAGTTTGAAGAAAGTTAAAATAATAATTATAGCGTAATAATATATAGGGAGCAATAGGCCTCAGCGTTGGACAGACTTGCGTTTGAGTCCTATCCTCCAATTGCTGGCAGAGTGATGTTAGACAAGGGACATCTCTGAACCTCGGTTTTCTAACCTGTAATGTGGGAATGATAAAGTCGACCTTGCTTGTGCATCATAAATGAAACTAGCATGATGCCTAGAAGACAGTAAGAGATCATAAACATTAATTCTACCCCCTGGATTTCAAGTTCAAGACAACAGTTAAAAAGAAAATTGCTCAAGGGCAGGAAAGAAAGTCATAAAGCATTAGAGTCAGGAGGACCTTAAAGATTGGAATTTAAGCCCAACATCATACCTTTCCTAGGGATAGGATCATTTCTGTTTGGCTTGAGAGGGACCGAGAATGTCCCAAAATGAGGATTAAATGCAAGGAGGATGCCAAGAGTGAGGTATTATAATGGAGTTTCACCATAGTTAGGGTCATCCCTTACTGAAACTGTGATGTAAGTCCAATTCTTCCTAACTCTACAAATGAGGAAATTAAAGTCCAGAAGGAGGTGAGTGACCTGCCTTAGGTCATACAGCAATTTGGTGAAAAGCTGACGTTCAAACGTGGCTCTTTTGACTCACAGGATATTTCTCATTCCATTAACCCATGTAAGTGTCTCAGATATAGGCCTAACCAGGAGTAAAGACACGGGAACAGGGAAGTGGGCTTTTCTGAAGGGCACAGAAAGGCCCAGGCACCGGCTGAGCTTTGCAGTCCCCTCCTAAGAATGACATTTGCTGAGGTGTTCTCATGACCCCTTCGGCAGACCAGTCACCAGACTGTGACGTCCTCGAGGTACGTTCACACAGATGAACTTGGATAGCTTTTACATTGTGTTCATTTCATTCCAAGTCTAGTCTGATGTCAGTCCCCAGCACGCAATTCTCACTAATCCCAGAGGAGCCAGGCTATAAAAAGCGAATGAGTCAGGTAATAAGAAGAAGGAATATTACCTGGAAGGTGATGATAACCTCAAGCGTCACCCACCATCCACACACCTAGCACAGAGATTCTTAATGTGTTGGATGATGTAGATTCCTTTGAAAATTATTTAAAAAGTATCAATATTCTCCCCAGAAAAATTCACATATACACATAAAATTTTGCCTGTAAGATCAGAGGGTTCAGGAACCCCCTAATGGCCCCAGGTAGGAACTCCTGATTTAGAGTCTGGGAGGTTTAGAAACATCAGCAAGTCACCCCCTCCCCCCGGCTTTACAGACTGGAAAACCGACATCTACAGGAGACTTGGCCTCACTCAAGGCCATGAAGTGGCCCAGAAGCAGAGCTGAGGCCGGAAGCCAGGGGCATTTAGGGCTCCTCCGGCTTACCACAGCTCTCTCCCCTCTCCCCTCCACACCTGCTTCACGATGCTGCTACACAAATATTTACTTTGGTTTTTGGTCCTGTTTTATATTGTGCATCAATTGAAGCTTCTAAAAATATTTATGAGCCGAGTGGTGGGGCTCAGCATCTCTCAGGGAAGCAGAGCTTGCACTGGGGCCGAGCCTCATCGAAGTCCCAACCACTGCTGAGCGGGGGGCCCAGCTGGGCAGGCACAGCCAACTTCTTCCAGAGCCGACTTCCAGAGCCATGGTCAACTGTCAGTGGGAAAAGGGAAGCGCTGCTGGGAAGTTGCTGGTGCCTGGAATGGAAGGGGAGGGGAGTGAGGGAGCCACAGCGTGAGCGGGGTAGTCGGGGAGCTGGAGGGAGAGACTGACTGCCCTCTCGAGGGAGCAGTGAGCCTGAGACAAACAGGTGGGTTATAAATACCAGCAGTCCAGATAGGAACCAGGGAGGCGCCTGAGAGGCCGAGGTGTGCTGGACATGGAACGAGGCCACTCTTCCTGCCAAAGCGACGGGGAGAGGGGGCTCGATGACTGTCTTATGAAGTCAGGGTAGCCTGGGAGGGCAGGTTCTTTTCCCCCTCCCCTGCCTCCAAGGGTCCATCCGGGGTTACTTTCTTCAGGCAGGAAAGCCAAGGCCCCTCTCAGTTAAGCCCTTGCCTGCCTCTCCCGTTTCACCTGCTACCTTCTACCAGATGCTGTGTATCTCCTAGACCACTGGTTCCCACCCAGGAGTGAACTCTCCACCCCTCTCCCGGGGAATGTTTGGCAATGTCTGAAGACATTTTTGGTTGTCACGTGAGGTGGGTGGCCCTGCCGGCATTCTGCTGGCATGTAGTAGAAGGGTCCAGGGACGCTGCTGGACATCCTACAATGTGCAGGGCAGCTCCTCACAGGATCATCCAGCCCAAAACGTCCATAGTGCCTGGACTATCAGCAGCCTGAGGGCAGGGCCACCCCTGGTTTTTTTTAACTCTGTATGCCCAGTGTATATACTCTGTATACCTAGTACATGGCCCGACACATAGGAGGTGCTTGATACGTGTCTATTGAATGAATAAATGAGTAACAAATAATGAATGAGTGACAACAACCTGCCTAGTGTGGTCTGAAGTCCAAACATCCCCCAAGGTCATCCCATCATTATACCTGATACCTTATACCTGACTCAGCCACATTATACTTGAGGTTAGATTTCCATCTGCTCCAGCCCAGCCAGTCTCGAGCCTGATTTCTCTTCCAAATACCCCATCAGGGTGGTAGGCACCACCTTCATTCCTGAAAAGGCCGGCCCTCATCTGTGTGTCTGGAAGGGATATCCCCTGCTCCTGGGAAACATTTCTCCTAGGGAAAACCAGAGAAGGAGTGAGAATTAGAGGTCATCTAAGTCAACCTCTGCCAATTTTACAGGAAGGGAAACTGAGGCATACAGCATGGAAGGGACCTGCAAGATTTTATCCCTGAGTACCCAGAAAACAAGACTGTACAAACAATTCCTTCATCTCTCCCTCCCTCTGCCTCTCTGTCCTTTTTCTCCCTCCCTCCCTTATCTTGTTTTTTTGGTTTGTTTGTTTTCTCCGTGCCTCTGTTAATCATCCTCACATGTGATAAATGGTGCCAGAAATAAGTTTGAACATGACCCACCCTTGCCCTTGAAGAGGTCGTGTTTTGTTGGAAATGACAGGTTCATAAATAATAATGATAATAAAAAGAGCTACTGCACACCAGCATTGTCCTGGGTGCTCTGGGTATATAATTTCTAATCAACATAATAATCTGGTGAGGTAGGTAGCATTACCCATTTTGGAGATGAACAAACTGAGGCTCAATGAAGGTGAGTAGCTTGCTCAGAGTCACACAGCTAAACTGTGTAGGAGCCAAGATTAAAACCCATGGTTTTCAGACTTTAAACCCCACATTCTAAATAGATGCACAACGGGATACAGTATCAGGGGACAAGGCTTAGACTGGCTTATGTAAGGCCATGGATGCCAGATTTAAGAGGTTAGCTCTTACCCTGCAGGTGACATGGAATCGGTGTAGGGTTGTAAATCAGGAAGTGACTTACAATTAGCATATGTGAGAACTGTCACCCTCAGCGAAAATGGGGAGAAACTGAAGGCAAGATGACTGATTAGGAGGCTGAAGCAATAGTTCAGATAAGAGATAAAGCTCTAAACTAAAGGAATGGCAGTGGGAGAACAGACGGGGGCAGCGTTATGATGTTCAAGAGGTAGAATCAGCAGCACTTGGTCCAGCACAGGCATTTCCTGCCCTTGAGAGGCAGCAAACAATGCAAAGTAAAAGGAGCCTGGAGTTAGACATATTTTTGTCCAAATCCTGGTAAATGCACTTTCCATTTACCTCAGTGATACTGAGGGTCAGGTGTGTGGGGGGAGGGGGAGAGGAGGAGGTACTGAACATCCAGCAAGGGGTTAGGCACACAGCCATAATTCCATTCCTGACTTCCTGGGTCTTCGCCCTCAGCTCTTAGCTAAGCAGGTGAACTCTGGCAGCATGCAGTAGGCGAAAAATGGCCCTCCAAAAGATCAAAGTTCTAATCCCCAGAACCTATAAATGTTACACTATATATTGGGTTGTCCAAAAAGTCATGACGCATTTTTGCAACGAAAAACAGAAAAGATCCGTCATGACTTTTCCGACAACCCAATAGAAACAAGGCTCTGTCCATATTATTAAGGACCTTGACGTGGGAGATTATCCTGGATTATCTGGGTGAGCCCTGAATACAACCTGCCTCATAAGAGGAAGGCAGAGGGAGGTTTGAAGAGGAGGAGGCAATGTGACTGAAGAGACAGAGAATGGAGTGACGTGGTCACAAGCCAAAGAATGCTGGCAGCCACCAGAAGCTGGAAGAGGCCAGAAACGGTTTCTCCTCTAGAACCTCCAGGGGGAATGTGGCCCTGTTAATCCCTTGGTTTTAGTCCATTGAAACTGATTTCAGATTTCTGGCCTCCAGAGCTGTGAGAAAATAAAATATGTGTTGTATTAAGCCACCAAGTTTGAGGTAATTTGTTACAGTGACAATAGGAAAGTAATATAGAGCCTCACAGTTATGCCAAACTTTAATTCTTTCTTGAATGATTTGTTCACCCTCCCCACCATTAATACGTATGCACTCATCTCTACTTGCTTTTTAAAGCTCCATTTCATGTATCAAAGAGGAGGTCTCTCTCCCTGTCAGACTGTCTCTCCCTTCCTTCTGTCTGTCCTCTCTGCCTTTCTGCTGTTCCTGCCTGTTTCAGCTTGCTGAGGCTCATTTCTGTTTCTCCTCTTACGCCTCTGTGTGTCTGCTTTTTTTAATTGTCTTCCTGTGTCATCCTCTCTTCCTCTCCCTCTCTCTCTCCCTCCCCATCGTCTACGTTTGTATCTTTCACTCTCTGTTTGATTCTCTCCCTTTGTCCTTCACTCCTATTTTTTGTATCTGTTCCTCACTCCATTTCTCTTCAGTTTTCAAGTTTGATTTTCTCTCAGCCCTTCCAGTGATTTTTCTTTCCTTATATTTCTGCTCCATCCTAGTCAGTTTCTCTTTGTTATCTTCCTGTCTGCAGCTTTCTCTTTTCGTCTCTGCCTCTGCCTATCTTCCTTTCTCTCTCTCTCTCTCTCTCTCTCTCTCTCTCTCTCTCTCTCTCTCTCTCTCTTTCTTTCTCTCGCCTCCTTACTTTGGGGGGACCTCAGGACTTGCCTGAAATTGAAAAGGACTCTGCAATTACATCTGCAGCCTCCACACCGCACTCCAGAGAAGGACTCATCTGTTTAGTCATGCACCTGTCCGACACCGTGGGAGGATGCGTGAGCGAGGCAGAGACAAGAAATATTTCATTGTCGCATTGTTCTTGTGGCTTCACCTAGAGGCTGCTAGACCGGTGCCTCTTAATAATCCAACAGTGCTGTCAGCTTTACCAAAGAGAAATCACTTTTCCTTGCCCTACCCCTCTGCAGAATTAATCAATCCCCTTTAATGATGACCATCTGTTGCCGGCATAGGTAGGAATGTGAGTGGAGAAAGAATTCTCGGTGGGGGTTTCCAAACAGGGTGCAGATAGTATAATAGTTCAATATTTTTATATGGCGGCAGGATGATGGCAAGGAAAGACATTCATGAGGACAAGACTGTGTTTGTTTTACTCTTCATTGTATCCCAACTCTTAGAACACTGTCTGGCATGTAGAAGGCATTTAATAAATATGTGAGTGAATGAATGAATGAGTGGATGGGCTTCAGTCTCCCTTGTACCGATACTTGATGTGCCTTATTGGACAAGTCACTTTCAATTTCTCATCTGCAGAATGAGGGTAGTAATCAAACCTGCCCAGCAAACAATCATGGGGAAAGAGGATGTGAAATACGGTATCTTAAGAGTGGGCCAGACCTCAGCTTTCTGCAAGGCAGGCAGTCAGGGGAGCTCGCTTCTGGTTCTGGAAGAGCTGCAGGGAGTGAAAACTGTAGAGGCAGCTTCAGAGATGCAGGCCTATGAGGGAAGGGGTGGGATGGAGAAGGGGGGCCACAGGCCAGGTGGGAGGATGCGTGCGTGAGACACTTCGCCTCTGGGACCGCTCTGGGAGGTAGGGAGGACCTTCCATCTGGAAACTGCCATGTGCTGAAGGAGGTGTTCCTGACCCCCACCAGGGAGAACTCATCCCCGAGCTTGCCCACTATCCCCAGTGGTGGGATTGGACTAGAGTTAGCAAGAGCCCAGTTATGAAATGACTGGTCAGGGCTCATGTTTCGGATGAGGAGCATCAGCTCATCCTTGGTGCCAGCCAGCTCCCTTGCCTCCCCCAAGCCCACCGAAACCCCACTTTTTCAATGAGCCCTCTTCTGACTACTCAATGCTGCGATTGCTCCCTGCCTCACCCCCTACACTCTCCTTACCCTGTTCTTTATCTTTATCTTTATAGCACTTATCAGTCTCTGGTATTCTCGATAGTTTATGAATGTATTAGGTTAACAGTTTGTCTCCTACAGCTGGAATGTAAACTTCATGAAGATAAGGATCCTTGTCACTTTTGTTCACTGTGTCAAGTGCCCAAAGTAACTTGACACATAGTAGGTTCTCAGTAAATACTTGTTGAATGAGAGAATGGGGATGGGATTTTTTCGTAAGCTTATTGTATTGAGGCCTTTGCTTGAACATCCCATGTTACTGCTGGAAAGGATTTGAGAGACTATACTTTTTACCCATAGAGACGTTAGGCCCAGAGAAGGGAGATGGCCAAGGTCACATCGCACGTTACTGATTGAAACCAGGCTGGTCTCTTGAGCCCCACTTAATGTGCTCATTCAATGTACCAGATCCAAGACTCTGAGACTAGAGAATGGAGGGTCCTGCAGTCACTGTCACTTTCCTAGAGACCTTGGGACACCCCAAGAATGCGTGTTTTCTGAGAGCAGAGGGCATGAGGTGGAGAGCAGAACAGAATGGACCATGTCATATAGTCAGCAAGAATATGTGACGTGAATAATCCCAAAGAGTTGGGAAACCATTTCCATCCTCCTATTTCCATTTTTTTTCTTATTTCTGATTTTTCCTGTTTCCTATTTCAGGACCTGGATGCTTAACATCTCATAGGCATCTTGAACTCAAACTTAACTCCTGTTCTCCCCCCTTGAACCTGTCCCACCAGCCCCCAGTCTTCTGCATTCCTGATCATGGCACCTCCATCCACCCAGATGCTAAATAAAGCTCAATAGGCGCTAATCACCCTCCATTCCTGCCTCTCCTTCAGGTCCTGCATCCAATCTGTCAGCAGGGCCTTCCGTTCTTCCCCCCCGAGCATATTTTTCCGTCTCTGCTGCCTTTGTCCTGGTCCAGGCCCCCTCGCCTTTCTCCTGGACCATTGCAGTAGTCTCCTGGCTGATCTATTGGGTTGTTGGAAGAGTCATGACACATTTTTGCAATGAGAAACATAGAAAAAATACGTCATGACTTTTCTGACAACCCAATACTTGCTTCTACTCTAGCTTTCTCATTTTAAGCACAGCAGTGACCTTTTAAAAATATAAATCAGACCATCTAATTTTTCTACTTAAAATTCTTTAGTAGCTCCCCATTCACTTAGAAAATCCAGGCTCTTTAAGGGGGCCCCAAGGCCCCACGTGCTTTAGTCCTTCCCTATCTCTCCACATCAGCCCTCTTTCAGTCCCTCTCTCCCACCAAAGACCCTTCCCACATGCCCCCTTTCCTCCTTCACAGACACTGCTGCACCCACTGTCCACTCTCAGTTCACAGGTCCTCTCCTGAGAGAGGCGCCCACACCCCTATCTAAAACGGCACCCCCATTGCCCTCAGCTACAGACCCAGTGTATTTTCTTCATAGCACTATTACAATTGCAATCAGGGATTTATTTGGGTTTTTTACCTTTGTTATCTATCTCTACTTCTAGACATAGGAACCAATGTCCTGGTTGTTTTTTATTTTGTTGGTTTGTTTCTTTACCACAAAATACCCTGAGCCTTCCAGAGAGCCTGAACATAGTAGGTGATCAATAAAGATACTGAGTGAATGAATGGTAGATACAACCATAGATATTCACTGGCTTTTATTGCCTACAGGACAGAAGTTTAAATTTCTCTATTTGGCTTTCACAGCCTTCACTGGTATGTCTCCAGCCTACTTACTATTGCAACCTCACCTTTCACTATACACTTCGGCTACATGGGCCCTTGGGCCTTTCTCTGTCTGACTTCTGACCCAGGGTCATTTGTCCCCCACCATGCTCCATGCTCCTACTGACGTTCATCTCTCTCTTCCTTCCCCATTTCAAATTCACCTTTGTCCTTTAAATCTTGGTCCCACTTCCAGGAAGCGTTTCACAATTCCTCCACTTGGAATTAGATCTCCTTCTACATGTCCATAGAATTTAGTGTTGGAATTTATGATCCCATTCAGGAGAGGGGAAAACATATGCATGGTGATAAAAGGCACTCATGTTCATATGCTACTTCTATCACTTTCAAGCCACAGGACTCTGGTTAATTGTGCAAACTCTCCTTTTTCAGTTTTCTCCTCTAAAATGTATGTAGGATTGTGCTTTCACCTTACAGGGTATTGTGAGGATTGGTAATAGTAACTACACTGTACAGTGCCCAAAGTAAGCTCTAGAAAAAAAGAAACAAGCAGTAGTTGCTTTTGTGAAGATGACAGTGCAACAGCCTACTTGGTAATATAGTGAATTGGGTCATGGTACTTTTCTCCTCTAGACTGTAAATGGCATTTGTCTAATTCTTCTTTATTTAAACCCAACCCCTGTCACTCTGAGTAGCAGTATATACATGGGAGGAGCCCAACAAATGTTGGAATGAACAAATGAGAATGAGCAGTAAATGTCCCAACCCTCGTTACCCATTGAAGGGTCCCTTGAAGTAGGAGACTGGGGCTTCTGACACCTACCCTTTAGTTCAAAACAGCTCTGGGTGGAAGTCACCGAATCAGTCTGAGTTTCAGACACTTCCAGCAGGACCCCGCTGCCTTACTGACTCAAGGGTCTTTCCCTGCCATCTGCAAGGTTCGATCAGCGAGCTATCGAAGAACCTGAGAAGGCTGATGTTTTCAACTGTCGGACCGTCCTGAGAGTTTTGTTGGTGATGGCACTGAAGAGTTGGCAGTTTTCTCCCCAGTCTTTTTCTCTCTTAATTCTGCAAAATATTGGAAAGGGTCCCGGCCAAGAGAGTTATTGCCTTCGCCTTGCCTGGATCTTAAATCTTTGTTCAAAGACAGCTTGTTTTAATTGAAAGTGTTCAATCAGTCTCTCCCCATCTCCCACCCACATCCCATTTCTTGACTCAAACAGGGTCATTGCAGTAAATAATCTGGAGTGAGGCGCTAAGGGTTTGAGGAATATGTAATATAGTTGGAGAGGGTGAAGGAAAGAGGGTTGTCCCAGACAACTGCCACCTTTAAAACATGGTCTTTTAAACAAAGCGTGTTTAAAGTGATCAACACCTCACAGTGGCACGTTTTGCAGGAACAGCCCAACTCCTTTCCCTCGTAGAGATGAAGAGTATTGATTACCAAGGCACTCTTCTAGCATGACTTCAAGTCTGGCTGTCAATGGGGAGGAAGAGTTCAGGCTTCCGTTTTCCCCATTCATTTATTTATTCAACACGTGTATGTCAGTCAGTCACACACTTCATCACAACAACCCTGTGAGGGGTTGTTCACATTTACAGATGAGGAAACTGAGGCTCAGAGAGATGGAATCGCTTATGCAAGATCATGCAGTGCTCTAGTTCTCTATTGCTACATAACAAATCTCCCCTAAACTTAGCATTTAAAGCAATAGCTATTCTCTCATGTTTTCTGTGGTTCAGCAATTTGGGAAGGGCTTGGCTGAGTGGTTCTAGCTTGGAGTCTTTGATGCAGTTACAGTCTGACAATGGCTGGAGCTGGAACAGCAGAATGCTGGAGGACTGTAGACTCACTGGGGATCTCTCTGTTATCGTCTCTCCACATAGTCGCAGGGCCTCTCCCTGCAGCCCCCCATTAGCTACTTTGGGCTTCCTCACAGCATCATGGCCTGAGGCAGTCAGACTGCATGGAGGTTCAGGTCCCCAGCTGGAGTATTCCAGCAAGCAAGGTGCAAATTACATCACCTTTTCTGACCCCTCCTCAGAAGTCCCACAGTGTCACTTCAGCCATTCTTTTGGTTATAAGTGAGTCGTAAGCCCACCCAGATTCAAGGATGGGGACATAGACCACACCTGTCAGTGGGAGGTGTGTCAAGGTTATATCATAGAAAAACATGTGAGATGGAAGCTATTCTTGCAGATATCTTTGGAAAATGCAATCTGCTGTGCACAGCATATGGCGGAGCTGAGATGTGGATTAGATACATGTGATTCCAAGACTTCTGCTGCAACTTTCAGCTCAGCTCACAGGAATCTCTCAAAGCTCTTAATGTTGGCACACACAATCATGATGTGGTCTCCTCGATCTGGCTAGAGCCTGGCTAGGTTAAAGCAGCCAGCTGCCTCGGCAGGCCCTGGCAGTGAGACTGCCTCCTGGGTCTGCTGGTCAGAGAGGCCATGCCCAATGCCAGCTTGTGAACTTTTTAAAGAAGGAGACAGAGAAGGTCAGTCATATCCAGGGGACGAAAGCAGGTGGCAGCCTCAGAGCACAGCGAGCCTGAGGCACATTGCACTGTCATAAACAACTCGTCTGGTGTTTTTCCTTCTCCCCCCAGGCACTGGCCTGGGATGACTCATCCTTTGACAGAAAAGGTGCCTTCAAATTGGGAAACAGCCCAGGGTTGTGGAAAGCTCACAGCTCTGGAGTCAGATGTTCCTGAGTTGGAGTTCTGATTCTCCTATTGCCAGTTACGTGGCCTTGGGCAAGTTCCTTAACCTTCCAGAGCAAAAGGGAAATAAAAATGCTTTCCTCACTAAGTTGTTTGAAAGATTAAAATGCATATGTAAACAGAGTACCCAGTGCAGTGCCAGGTACATAGCAGGTGCTCCCTAAATGCTAGTTCTCATGCCCTGTTTCATGCCCAACCCCAACTTGGGGACTGTTGAAGAAAGTGGTAAGAACTCACTTGACTGTTCCTCAAACGCTAGTCCAGCTCCATGACCCTGGATGGAAGGAGTGGTGGCCGAAACATATCCAGCAAAATAACAACCACACTAAGGTGTCTAGAAGCTGAAAGGAGTCAGCCCTGTTAGGCATGGCAGCATGGGAGAGTGGTCTGGAAAGATGGCATGGTATGGGCAAAGGCCCGGAGGCAAAGGCTCAGTATCACTGGAGTTGAAGGGCAAGGGGTTGAAGGTGGGAGGCAGGCAGGCATGTGGCACAGAGTCTCATTAGGGCAGGGTGACAGTAGTCCAAGGGAAAGGTGGTACTGGCCCTTTCTAGGATGATAGCAAGGGGCTAGAGAGAAGTGGACAAACTCAAGTGATAAGAGGTCTCATGGAGAGGAATTGGTGACAGTTTGCACATTCAGTGGTAAGGTGTACGAGGTGAGTGATACGTGCTTTGAATGAAGCCAGTTCAGAAGCCATGGATGTATGGGGCAAGGGGAGAGAAGTGTCATGGAAGGCTTTACTAAAGTGATATCACCTAACTGGAGTATAAATTAGCCAAGGGAAGGGGCGGAGGGTGGGACTTCAGGCAGAGGTAAGAGCACATATGAAGGCCCAGAGATGTGCGTTATCTTGCACAGAGCACATACTCTGTGTTATTGAATAGATAATTGTTGTACCAATTCATACTAAAGCGTTAATGGTCCATATGGTCCCCAGGGAGCTTGTACTTTAACAAGTCATGAATCCTTACCCTAAAGATTCATTATTGCTAGATTTCAAGGTGGAATGGAGACACTATTTAAGGTAAGAGGGTTTTACTATTGTCCTTGAGGTTACCAAAGTAGATGCCTGATCCCTGAAGGTCAAGCAGGCCCTGTTCTATGTATAACAAAGGGTCTCTTGCTCTTGGGTCTTACTTATCTGCCTTCAACCTGAACAACCTGAAGCCAGACCACGGAAATCCAATGATTCCCAAAGGGACATAGTATATTCTGAAAAGCTATGAACACAGGGACCTTAGGAAAATTGTATACCTTCTCTGCACCTGTTTCCTCATCTGTAAAATGAGGAAAATAATAGTATCTACCATACAAGGTTTTGTGAGAATTAAAAAAGACTGTCTGTAAAAAAGCTTAGACTAGTGAGTGGTGTGACTGTTTTTATTACTGTTACTTTTATTACTAGTCCTCTCTTCACTCTGTCTCATTCCTTTTTCAAAGTTGCTCCTTAACACACACACTTGCAGATATGAAGCTGGGGCAGAATGTGGCGAGAACGTTTTTGGATTATTATCGGCTGAACTCCATGGTTGAGAAAGTGACGGTTCCCATGCCGAGGCTGCGGTAAGTGGCAGAGCAGAACAGTGTGGGCTGGAGTCCTGCTTCGCTGGCTTCATGTTCAGGAGCGACTTCCCTGAGATGGTCTCTGGCCCTCAGTTTCCCATCTGTGGCCTGGGAAAGAAACCCCGGCCTTGTCACAGAGAGCGTATGAGGCAGAAGAGCTTCACAGCGTATTTCCTGAGTATGTAGTGTCATTATGGGGTCAGACAGTGATGGGTAGCCCCACGTCTGGGTCTATCATGGGAGTCCACAAGGTTGGGGATTGCTGGGGAGCCAAGTCCAGTCATTGTTCTATGTTCGTCTGGGGGTTTCCATATGCCACTTCATCTGACAGCTCATCCTCTAGGATTTCTGTATCATCTAGGCTCTCTGATCCTTCCATTTCCTCATCTGTAAAGAGAGGACAATGGTGCTTAACTTGGAAGATTATTGGGAGATGTGTGTTAAAGCACCCTGCACAGTGCCAGACATACATATCTCCCCTCAAGATGGGAAGGTTCAGGGCTGGGGAGCACACGCCCCTGATTAGTTTCATCTTGGGTCCTCTGCTGGAGTCAACTTCTTGGGCTAGTGAGGAGAGACGATCAGGAGATGAGTATCATTCCTGGGGGCTGGACCAGGGCCGAAAGTACTGGGATTCCCATGCCTGCTGGCAGTAAGTCCAGTGAGCAGTTGGGCACGGACATCCCATGGCACCTGGGTTATGCTGACCCTGCCCAGCCTCTTGGCCTCATTTCCTGCTCCCCTGGTGGTCCAGACTCCATGAAGGACATGAAGATGCCGAGCTTACTCCTCCTAACAGACCAGTCTTCCCACTGACCTTGCCCATGACCTTGACCATGTACTTTGCTGCCTTAGGACCTTTGCACCTTCCTCCCTCCCGTTATTAACAAAAAACTATATTAATCATTGTTATTTATTGAGTGAAGTAACTGTACATGATCTTATTTATTTATTCCTTACAGATATTATATTCCCCATATTACAAAGGAGGAAAAGGGAGCTCAGAAAGGAGAAAAGAATTGCCCAAGGCCAAAGAGTTTTTGTCAGAGCCAGGATTTGATCCTCAGAGTTTATGATTCCAAAGCTGGACTGAAACCCAGCTAAGCTCCACCTGGGAAGTGTGGGTTCAAATTCTTTCTTCGGCTCATGCTAGCTGTGGGGTCTTAGGCGAGATTCTTGGCCTCTTGAAACATTTCTCTACCAATCTATAAAGTTGAGGCGATAACAACAACCTTTAAAGATAGTTTTAAAGATTAGATACAAGCGTAGTACAGTGTCTGGCCATCGGTAGGTGCTCAATAAATGCTTTCATCTCTGGTTTCTGGGTTGCAGTCCCAGATGTCCAGCAAGTTCATCACCACCTAGGGGAAGCCCCTGGACCTCTCCGGTTGGGCTGGACGATGTCTCAGGTCTTACAGTTCCACGCAGAGCCTGCAGGACCATGTATTCTGACTCATACTCTGTCTCAGATTGTTCACCAGTCATGTGGGGTCTTTGTGCCCCCAGTGCTGGTGCAGTAGAAACTCCTTCAGGTTTTCTTACTCTGTGCTTCCACGGTACCTAGACTGTCCTCAGCATGCCTTCGTGTATACGTTCTGTGAATTCATTCATTCACTTAGGAAAACATCACTTTATGCCAGGGCCCTGGGGGGAGGAAGGGAGCTGAAATGAATAAATGATTAAGGCCTGGCCCTGCCTTTGAGGAGCTCACCTCTAGAGGAAAGTGCTCAGTTTATTCTTAGAAGTCATTCTTGATTGGTTCAAGCTCTTAAAAATTTAAAGCTTTATAAAACTCAAAAGAATTCTTAGAATCTCATTTGCAAGTTAATTTGGGGATTGTCTCTGTCAGGTCCTCTGTCAGCCAGAATAAAACGATCTTGATCCTTAATCACATTTTTCTGCATGTTGCATTGGCATAGACCAATGGTGTGGCGCTGATACTCAGGGGAGCTTTAGCGATCATCTAGGCCCCCTCTTCATGACACGGATGAGGAAGTTGAGGCCCAGGGAGCAGAGGGGCTGGTCAGATGCAGGAGCGGAGCCTGGGCCTCACGATCCTCAGCCTGATTATCTCAGCATCCGTTAGTGAAGAGTTCTTTGAGATGGGGGATGCAGGACCCTGAAACTGGACGGAAAGGGTGCAGGGGAGTTTTCGGCGCCCTGATTTCACCTGTTCATGGAACCCCCTTGTCCTGAGCTTTGAAGCCCTCTTTAGAAAACAGCAGGAGAGTGCATTCCTCAAAGTTCACAGCCTTGAGGACTGGAGGTAAACCCACCCTTAAATTAAGAAAAACAAAATTAACTCTCTCTCCATTCCCACACCTCTGCCTCATCCAGCTATGAATACCACGTAGCTCTCAATTGGTCAGAAACTCTTTAAAAATGAATTCCCAGGAGGATATACAGCTCTGATTTGGGATCGGAATATTTCCTTTTTCTTGTATTATTTTCCACCCAAGCATCAAATAGCATAAGTGAAAGAAGAGTTCTAGTTTTAAAGGAAAATTACATGTTTTGACTCAAAATTAATCTTTGTTTTCTCTCACCTCTATGGATAATTATAATGTATCAGTTTATACACTAGTGCTGGCAGAAACCTGTGAGCATCCCTGGGTGCCGGGCCACCCTTCAGAGAGGGGTCCCTGGGGAGGGTCAGCAATGTGAGCGTGAGAGCACAGGCCCAGGGACACGGCGTTGGCGGCCAAACCTGAGACCCCACACTTATCTGGACCACAGTGACACAGTCACTGGGCTAAAGCTCAAAATGCCCCATCAAGATGGATAAAAATTAAGTCAGGAAAAATGAACAGGGCAGGTGAGCTTCAGTGAGGAGACAGAGCATGAGTGTGAAGGGTGGGCTGGCCTCTGAGCATGAGATGGACTCAGGCTTAGCGACAGGCTGGGGGGGCTCATTCCATGGCGGGGTTTGATGTGTGTGTGTGTGTGTGGGGGTATCATCAGCTACTCAACACACTGGAGCCCACCATGTGTCAGGCCCTGTACTGGGTGCTTGGGGACACATAGATAGCCCCTGCCCACCAGAAGCCAAAATTTACAGAGGAGAAAGGCATGTACATAGGCAAAGATAACAAACAGTATGTATCAGATTACACCCTCTCTCAAACACCTGTCATGGCTCCCTATTCAGGATAATGTTCCAGTTCTTTCTGTTGCTAACACAAAGCCCTGGCATACATTTGAAACTTAGTTTACAGCCTCTTAGCACACCCCTTCCCCTGTGAACACCATCTTCACCCCACCTGCTTTCTACCACTTCACGCTCAGTACTTCCAAGTGAACAAGTCAGCTATCTCCATACCTCCCTCCATGTCTTTGTCCGTTGTTTTCCCTCTTCCTGCAACGTTCTCCCTTTTTGCCATTAGATGGTGAACTCCTACTTATCTTTCAAAGTCTAGTCCAAATATCACACCTCTGTTTCCATGTTCCTGTTCTCCACCTGAGATAGAGCTACTTCCTCTCTGCTGGCTTCCTGGCTGCATGTTGCACACACCTGCAGCTGGTATGTTTTGGACTGTGTTGTCATGGCATCTTTGCATGTTTGGCTTCTCCACTAGACAGCTTGCTCCCTGAAGAACTATCTTAGTCACTTATGTATCCTTTGTGCACAGTGCAGGGGCTGGCATGGAGTAAGTCCTAAATAAGCCCTGAATGTATGAATTAAGCAATGCTAGAACTGAAGAAGCTCCTAAGAGTCTCTGTTGCAACCCCTTGGTGTTATAGGAAAGAAAAGGAGACCCAGTTGGAAGTTACTCTCCACGCCATCTGGCAAGCATTTGGGGCCAGCCAGAGTATCCCAGGAAGGCTTCAGGGAGGAAGTGGAGTTTGCACTTGGTGTTAAAGGACATGTGGAATTTAAATGGATGAAGTAGAAGGGGACAGAAGAGATTCCCTGTTGGAGGATAGGATGTGGAATGTGGGAAACAGGACCTAAAAAGAGGCACACTAAGAAAATGACAAGACCAGGATGTTTAGAGCAACAGAGATGGTAAATATAAGACTAAAAGTTTATTTCTGTTCATTAAGCACTCCTCAAGCACCTACTCTATACCAGGCCTGTTGTGCTTTGTTCAGGAGTTATAGAGAAAAATCAAGCAACTCAAACTCACATTCTTGTGAGAGAAGCAGACGGACAAAGAACTACCTAGAGAATGGCGTGCTAAGGCATGAGGTACAAAGTTCTTCAGAAGCCTCTTGAGAGGCCTATTTTCTGGGAAGTCAGATTCCCAAAGGACATGAGTCTGGAGAGGTAGGGGAAGGCATTATAGGAAGAGAAACAGCCTCTGTGGGAGCCCAGAGGTATGCGATGTGGGTTTTGTCTCTCTCTAGAACCCCATCTTTAGTTACAGAGGCTCTCTACCTGTGTAATGACCCCACCAGTCATTCTGCACATTCACACCCCTCCCTGGCCACTGCACACCTTATCCCCATGCCACCGTCTACCTCAGGCTGTCCCACCTGTGACCATACCTCTACTACCATAAACATACACATCTTATTTCCCGTACTCCCTTGGGTGTTAAGAACCACACCCCTCAATGACATATGAATGGCACCTTGTAATTTGCAGAGCACTTCCTCCAACTCCCTTACACCAGAGTTTATGAGGCCAGAAGGACATGGTATCTTGGATGTGCTCCAGGCTGTTGATAGGTACTGAGGTCTATCTCTATCTCACCCATGCTATACAGCCTTGCCATGTTAGCAAGGTCGTTCAGTGAGTATGGAATTTCAAGCAGTGAGGCTTCCTGTTGGGGGAGATATTTTGAAGCGAGGTGTCTCCTTTGTGTGCTACCACCTATTCTGTCTTTAGCTTATTCATGACTCATTTACAGTGAAGGAAAATGGATACTCCAAAGTCAGAGTATGATGGGCGACCATAAGTCATTTCTTCAATCCTAACTCAAGTAGCCCAAGAGATTCCCATGTTTATAGCATTTACCATTTTCTACCACACATTGTAGTTCTTTATCATTTTGTGTAGTTATTTTGTGCAACTGTCTCTTCTACTAAACTGTATGTAGCTTGAGAACAGCATTAATGTCTGACTCATTTGTGTCACCTCCAGAGACCATTGGGCCATACCTAGCTCCTAGCACCACGCCTTTGTGAGTTATAGCAGGCAAGGGAAGACACGAGGTGTGTTTACTCATATTACCTCATTCTACCGCACAACACCCCTGCAAGATTGGAATGTTTTATCCCCATTTTACAAATGAAGCTCAGAGAAGTTAAATAGCTTGCCCACAGTCACACCTCTCATATATAGCTGACCTGGGAATTCAGTTGACATCTTTTTGGCTCTAAAGCCTTTTCTTTCCACTGCAAATACATCTTAGCCCACTGCATGAATGAATGTCACATCAACTAAACAGTCACAAGACAACAAACAAACAAGGTCCTTTGTGAGGGAAAATGCAGAAGTGACTAAGACTTGGTCCCTGCCTGTAAGGAGCTCATAATCTAGGCTATGAGGAAACAAGACAGTGGACAATTGCTAAAGAATAGTGTTAAGGGTATGTATTGGGTGCTGGGTGCTAAGACACAGAGATGGCCCAGGCACATCTCTGCCTTCCAAGCTGTGGGGTAGACAGATCCATCATGCAATGCCATAATTAGGCTACGCTGAGAAATATAAAGGGGACTCTGGAGCCCGGATGGTTATAAAGGGAATGTGGTCCTAAGCTCTCCCAAGCTGTGGGTCTTCTCTGTGTCCATCCCCACCCCATTGTAAATGGATAGATGAGTTAGAATCAAGGTAGAAACATGAAAGAGTTAAGCTGTAGGACAGCTAAGTTTTCTCCAGAACCAGAATGATACAATATATCCATCCATCCACCTAATAGCCATTCATTGAGCCATGGTACTTGCTTTGAACCAGGCCCTGGGCTGGGTTCCCAAGACAAGACAAGGCTATTTACTGTTCGTAGGAGGTCACAGTCCAACGGGGGAGATAGACATGCACACATGATTTCAATATAGTGTGTATATGTGCTGTCTTTCTTCTCTCTTTCTGTTATCTCCTCCTTTGCAGGAAAGAAAATCCCCCTCCCTACAAGTACCCACTCCTGAGGGGCCCGGCCAGCAACTACCCCAACGGCAAAGGGAACAAGAAGAGCCCAGTGAACCACAAAGACCCTTCAAACTCTTTTTAAGGACATGGAGTCCAGGGAGGTCTTGTGGAAGCAGCAGCATGCATTTCCTGCTGGGGCATGAAATTAATCACCCTTCTAGTTTCCAAGATAAAGGCTGTGGGATAATGAATAAGCTAGCAAAAGGGAAGGGGAAAAAAGTGAGAAATTTCATCATCGATTTTCCCTTTTACCAATGGAAAATCAATTGTAAGCCTTCAGCTTAAGGCTCAGGAACAAAATAGGAGGCTCAAACCAGGCGAGTACAGATGCTCTTTTCCACCATATAGAGATCCTCCCAGGAAGAGGAAAACCTACACATCCCTTTTGAGAGGTTTGACACATCTCAGGTCAGTGCTTTCAAGCCCCTTTACTTTTTTAATTTGTGTCGTTACTACAGGTGGTTACCTTTTGGAATAATCTATGGCTGTTTACAGTTTTAGAAAAACAGTGTCCATATTTGCTGATTCCAAACAACATCAACAACACATAGAACCCAAGACAAATGTACTGTTGGGAACAATGAGACAGAATTTTTGAAATCACAGAGGTCTTAGACATTTGGTCACTTTATGTATGAGCTGCACACTCCCTAACTCCCAAACCCCAGCTCTCAGAAAACTGTTCTAAGAGCTATTTCCCATTGACCTGGGTAGTTTAAATGAGATTTTAGCTCCAAAGACAAAAAGTGTTGGTCACTCATCCCAGAAGGACTATCATGGTTAAGATCTCCAGATCCTGTTGTCATGAGTCAAGCCTGGTCACTGAAGAGGAGGGCATTGATAGTCTGCAATGGGAAAAGGCTAGTTGTCAGGTAAGGGAGATGCAAAAGACAAAAGGATGCACTCTGAGGCAGGTGGGGATGATAAAATAAAACAACAGCAGTAGCAATTCCCAAGGTGGGGCAAGCTTATTATTGTGCATTTTTCTAAAGAGTAAAGTGCCTTTGTATGATGAATGGGTCCAGGAGAGTCTGCTCTCTTCCTGTCTGTGAAGCAGCAGGCTGAGTCACCATGACAGCCTGCTAATTAAAATGACCTCCCGGAAATGAGGATTAGGAGATAGGGAGAGGCTCCGGGGGGATAGGGCCTTTAGCACAAAGCTCCAGTTAAGCATTTTTTTGCTTTGGGTTGGAGATTTTCTAAGTTTGTTGCAAAAATCAAGAGCAAAGCTTATTCTGCCTTTGCTTATCGGTTTTCAGAGATTGTAACAAAAAACCATATGTTAGCTGGCTACAAATGTTGTGTTGTATGTACAGCTTCTCCTGTGGGTTCTTGTTGCCCAGAGGAACACAAATAAAGTGGTGTATGCAGCTCTTCTGTTCCTGTAAGCATTCTTGGCACCTTTTTCTTTAGTCCCCCACTCCCTCAAGAACCAGCCAGCCAACCCAAATTTGGTGTACCCATCACTTTGCTGTCCGGGACTCTATCATAAAGATAAGGAAGAACAGTCAAGACTACACTTTTCAGCAGTCGCCGTGTCAATGTCCTGGGGAAGTTTAACTGACTGAAACCAGCTCACTGTGAGCCAAAAGTGCGTCTTGTCTTTCAGGAATGATAACACCTCTTAAGACAGCATAAATAGAGGCAGGTTGCATAAAACAAGAAAGATGATAGTCTACATCTATTTTTCTCTGGTCAGGCCACTTCTATATGTTGTGTCTATATTTAAGCCCCACTTAAAAAAAAAAACCTGCTTTGATTGATTGGATCACAAGCTTCACAAGCAGCTAGTGGTTTACAAGCAAAAACTTGGAGTCAGGCAACTCTGGGTTCTAATTCTGCCTCCAAACCCTGGTTTTGTCTCTTAATATCTGTATTATGGGGCTGGCCAAGTGGCTCAGATGGTTAAGAGCTCGCTCAAGAGTGTGAGCTCTGAGCAACAGCGGTTTGATGCCCAGCCCGAGCTGAGCTGCTGCTGAGCTGCCAACAGGTGGCAGGATGGCTCAGCTAAAAAAAGTTAAAATTAAAATAAATAAATAAATATCCGTATTATGTTGGGCACCACACCTGTAACATGGTAAGAGTAATATCTACCTCATTATAATGGTTATAGAGGCGTAATGAACTTAGTAAGGGAAATGCCAGCCAAGGTGCTCAATAAATGAGAGCTATGCTATTGGGAATGTGACCAGAATGGTGAGGTGTCTGAAAATCAGTTTCCATTAGAAATGGGTGAGGAGACTGGAACTGTTTGTCCCTGAGATGAAAAATAAGAGGGAATGGGGGTAGGAAAGCAAGGTCACAATCTCTCCAAAGTTAAAAGGATATATTGGACATTCTGTTTTTGTCCCAAGGAAGCAAACTTGTTCTCTGTTGTCAAAGGGAAGAACCAAATCCATGGAGGCACTCTCAGTAAGACAGGTTTCAGCTCAAAAACAAGGAAAACGTTCTAGTGAATAGAGTTGCTAACGATTGGATGGGCTCCCTTGGAAACAGTGAGCTCCCTATCACCAGAGGTATGCAAACAGTCTGAATGAACATCCGTCATGGGGGCAATGGGGGGTTCCTTCTCTAGAAGGATGCTGAGTGCTCTGTGGCATAACCTCCTAGTCTGTAAATCTGGAGAGAAATGACATAAGGCCGCGGTTACATTCTTGATGTTAGAGAATGGAGTGTACAGTATAAAAAGCATATTTTAACGTTAAACAAATGACAATAAGTGTCTCTAAATTACAGCATATGGACCCTGCTAACATTTAGCATTCTTTAAGAGAGAAACATACATGGCTATTAGGCCAACTGTAAGGTGTTTTTCCAATAGGACCGCCTGCTTACATTGGCAGCACAGAGGGGAAAGGTCTAGCCAAGAGACGAGGGGTTGCCAGTGGACCTTCTTGTGTCCTTGGCCTGCTCAGCGACTCTCAAGCTTTCTTTGATCAGGTTATACCCATGGTCTGAAGTTAGAGGGGAAGGGTTTCAGCACTGGCATGGAGGACAGCACCAGCCCAGCCTGTGAACCAGCCGGAAGCGGCTCACCCACCCAGCCCCAGCAGGGGGCGCTCTAGGCTCTCTTCTCGCCTGCCACTTTCTTCTCACGTTAGAGCCACAAGTGGGTAGAACCTACTGCCAACCAGTGTTCTGAGGGGAGGGAGACAACTAATCCAAAAGGAAGGGTGGAGAGGGGAGGGACATACTGGACCTCTATCTTGCTCTCACACAACTCTCCATAAACAGTGCCAGTTTTGTTCTGCATCAGTCCAGAGGCTCAGAGACAGAACTAAAGGTCTATTTACCCTCAAAAACTGGGATAGACAAGCAGGTGGCCCCCCAGATTCTTGCGCTGAGACCCACAGTAGAGACTGTCGTTAGCTTAGTAGTAGCAGCAGCAGCCGCAGCAGCAGCAGCCAGGAGCCTTTAGCTAGGAGATTTCCCTATTGCCTTCGAATGGGGAAAAGGCACAGGAGGCGCGTGTATCCTTCCACTGTAATTCAGTGACACGCCTGAGACGTGCCTAAGAGGACCCCAACTATTTTCCTAAGCAGTAAGAGCAGAGCCAACCACGGAAGTCTGGAGCGATTAACATTTGTTGAGCATCAATTCATACATCTACCGAATATTTATTGAACATTTACTATGTGCCAGGCATCGTGCTAGAGGCCTTTGCATGCACTGTCTTATTGGATGTTCCCCTGAGGTAACTATCATTTTTTCCCATTTCCCAGGTGAGAACATTGAGACCCCCTACAGGTAAAATCCTTTGTTTGCATTCATATGGCTAGTGAAAGCCTGGATTCAAACCCAGCTCCCTTTCCACTACTCTGGACCCTCTCCGTATGTCTCTAGGTCAAATCAGGTCAAAACAGGAAAGCAGGAGAAAGCAGGATAACAAGTAAACAATGGCATTGCTTAGAGGTAGTGGGGGGTGGGTGACAGGAAGGGAGCATGTAAGTTTCTAGGCTGGGTGTATGTGTAAGGATTTCAGGACTTTTTAGCACCTGCTGCTGAAACCCTGCCGCCTTCCCGTCTCTCATTCTCACACGTCTGAGTCCCCACTGGGCACTCCAGCAGGATAGGATTTGGGTAAGAGGCTCATTTATCACTTGACATGCAGAGGCTTCTACATCTTCCGGGGCCCCTGGAAGCTCAGCAAGGTAGTCACTGCAGGGGCCGTCCTGGCACCCCCTAGGTTACTGACCACACAGATAATCTAGTTCAGGGTCAGCATCACTCCCTCCTCCCAAAGGGTGTGAGCTTGAGTGGAGCCTACTGTGTCCCTCAATTGTTATTCAGCGTTCTTCCTCAGAGTCCCACTTCCTGAGCATTGTAAAGGCAGCAGAATTAGAGGTCCTTTCCTCATGACTCAGCTCAGTCAATGGGGCACCAGGGCAGACAGAATAGAGGAGACATGATGACATAGGAATAGCCTGGGTTTAAAAAGCCAGACAAACTGAAATGTGAACCCCAGTTCTTCTATTGACTTGCTGTATGGCTCTGGGCAAAGAATTTAACCTCTTTAAGCCTTAGAACCTTCATCTGTAAAGTGGGAATGAAAATATCTACCTTCCACAGTTAATGTGAGGACTAAATATAATAAAATCTAGATACAGCATAGTGCCTGTAGTTAATGCTGTATTGTGCACTTAAACATTTGCTAAGACTGTAGAGCTCATGTTAAGTGTTCTTACAACAAAAACAGAAGACGAACAACAGCAAAGAGGCACAAGGAAATTTTGGAGGCGATGAATGTCTACTACTTTGATTGTAGTGATGGTTTCAGGTGTTTGTTTGCATATGTCCAGATTCATCAAATTGTATGCATTAAATATATGCAGTTTTTGTATATCAGCTTTTGTATATTATACTTCAGTTAAAGCTCTCTAAGAAAATATAATAACATCTATAAAATAGCTGTCTTAGAGAAGAACTCTGTCTCCAAGTCAATTACTCATTAGGCTTGGAAATCCTTTTTGTTGAAGACAAAGTGTCTTTTTACTCCCAGATGAAGTGCAGACAGAAGTACAAACGCTTCCTGAGGACAGGAGTGAGGGAAGTGTCCAGGAATGAGGAGACTGTCCAGGAAAATGACAGTCACACTGGGAGATCAGTGTCAGGGCAGGAACCCCACCATATTCATCACTGCGGCCTCAGCACTTAGCACAGATCATGTAGTCGTCTGTGCTGACCGAGTGTGGAATGAACAAATGCTGAGGGCCGTCTAAAGGCCCGGGACCCTCGAGGGATAGGAAAGAGGCTTGGGAAACTGGGGCTCTGAACAGCTAGGAGGACAGAATCGGACACAGTGTTCACCAAGCCTGAATTGAGGCAGAATTGACAAGACAAAAATGAGCGGGGGAGACAGGTTCTGTAAGGCACCATGTTTTATTAAAATAATAACACATCTTAGCAGCATTATGAGGCTGTATCCATGTTATTTTTTTTTCATGTTATTTTTGATTGGCATACGGCTTCTCAGGGATCATCTCTATGAAGTTATCATACCAATACGTTCTGCCAGCTGCGACTCAGCACCTCCCAGAAGGACTCTCACCTCTATTAGCTCTTCCTACTCTCACCAAACTCAGGTGCATGCTGGACAGGGGTTATTTTCCCCATGTTGCAGATGAAGAAGCTGAGATTCGCGTGATTAAGCCCCTTGCCCATGGTCCACAGCTGCTCAGTAACTAAGGCAGGACCTGGATACAATCCTGTCTCTGCCACACTCCACTGCCCCTGTGTTCCATCGCAAACCTTAACACCAAGCCTGACCAATTCAGAAAGTCATCCCTATGACGCCTGTTATAGAGCTTAAGGCTTAAGTTTCACTTGTCCCCCAAAGACCTGAGATTTATTTTTGGCTGACCTCATGTCAATCTTAAGCTCAAATCTGCTTCTCTCCATGACATCAGCTGTCTTCCTTAATGTCTTCTTTTTCCATCTAGGTGCCCCAGCTGGGAACCTTGTCATGGTCTTAACTCCCTTCTCTCGCACCACACAGCCAGCCAGTCACCATGCTTACT
>NW_017731611.1:187965-215478 GCF_001890085.2 Hipposideros armiger | reverse complement strand
CTGCCCTGCTTGCTTTATCTTGCATGATCACGTATAATCCTCACAACAACCCTATGACGCGGGCGTTAGTGTCTTCATTTTCCTAATAAGGGAACAGAAGCTTAGAGAGGTGAAATGATCTGTCCAATGTCACAGCTCATTAGTGGAGGGGCCTGGGTGTCACCAGACTCCAGTGCTTGCAGTATTTCCATTCTCCCTTCTGCCTTTTTGTGTGCATTCCTAAGACTGACAACACAGTAAATATTTAATGCCGGTTGTGAAAAGCCTCTGCCTCGGGGAGCTCGCTGGTTCGTTTTTGTTCCTGCACACCACCTCATTTTGCCTCACTCTCCTGGGCCCGGCTCTAGGTGTTCTCCTTTGCAGCTGGATGTCCCTGCACGTCCTCCAGGCCTGAGTCTCTTCCTTTGAAATAACTGCCAAGAAATGATTGTCTTAACAGGCCGAGTTGGCGCTACCCCCAGAGTTGTAAGAACAAGAGGTGTTTTGCCAGGAGGTCAGGATGGGGCAGTACACAGGAGGCCTGGCCTTCTGTTAACCCACCCTGCCCCCACTCCTGCATTATAAAGCAGGCTAGTCACCAGCTAGAGGGCGTTTTCCCACTACATAACCCAAAGCCTTCCTCTTCCTCCACCCCAACTCACTTTCTAGCCTCCTCACTCCCTCAGGATTCAAATTGTGAAGCCAGAGGAGTTAAAGATGTGGCCATTGGGAAACTGGTTTCCTGCTTCCAGATCTGAGACTGCCTGGCTGTGTGACATTAAGTAAATCTCTTGCCCTGTCTGGAGTTATCCCAGAGCTTCAACTGGTTTCAGTTTCTTACTCTTTGATATGGGGACATAACCCCCTGGCAAGCTACTCCTAATAGCACTGGGCAGATGAGAGGATGAGTGGGAAAGAACAGTATTTTGAAAAGTATTTCCCAGTATTTTCTCCCCTTCTTCCGAGATCTCATAAAGGTCCCCACTTGGTTCATGCTTTGCCTTTGATCTGGATTGTCCTGCCATTATCATCCAACAAAATGCGTTAAACATCTTGTGTTTGTCAAGCACTTCCCATTCCCCTCTGTAGTCCTGATTTCTACCGATCCTTCAAGGCCCCTCCTCCAGGAAGCCTTCCCTGACCACCCCAGCCCTCACAGGTAACTCTCCCTCTGAGATTCTAAGGTAATTATTGTCTAAGCATCTCATTTGGCATTAGCAATGGCTTTGGTATTTTGATTTTTCCTGTGTATCAGCTCTGTCTTCCCAACTCGACTTGGATTGCTCATGGGGTGACATGATTAGAGATGACAAGAATCAGCGTTACTCATCGCTCAGGTCCCAGGGCCCAGCTCAAGGCCAGGCAGAGAGTAACCAATCACGGGGAATTTGCAGGTATTGCTGCTGCTCCTGCCGATGGGGATGAAGATGACGATGGCCTCTCTGAGCAGAACATTTCTGTGATGCCGATGCCCCTCCTTCTCTTCCTCCCTCAGGAAGTTCATAAATACGGGCAACCCCTTAAAATTCTGGGCAAAGTGAAGCAAACCTAGTTTACAGGCCCAGAGAGGAAGCTGTCAAACTTTAAGGCTAAGAGCATCCATGGGAGAGAGACAAAGAAAGGAGAGGGGTGAGGAGAGGCTAGGAGAGATGACAGATAATTGGCTCGGATGGATTTGTGTGCGTGCGTGTGTGTGTGTGTGTGTGTGTACACGTATATTTGCATTACGTGAGAGGCTTTTATGAATAACTTCTTTATATGAGTGTGAAAAATACATGAGGTTTTGTAGTTGTAAATGTTGTATGCATCCCTGGGTATTAGATGACAGATCATTGTCAATTCTAAGCACATTTTCATTTCAACAGCTAGTCAGAGTTCCTGGGTTAAGTTTCTGTTTGAAATTCTATCTAATCTCTCGACATTTCATCCATGATAATGGGTTGCCACTCTGCCCAGCCTCCCTGGGCTGTGCCCAGCAGAGTGCCAGGGCCACCTCTCCTCCTGCCCAGTGCCAGTGAAGGCTGAAGCTAACTCCAGCCAGGCCAGTCCCTCGTGGTGGGAAGCTCACCAAGATCCTTTCCCTGACTCTGTCCGCAAGTGATCTCAGAGTTAGGTCTCTTTCCTGTGTCTCAGCCTTGGTGCTCCCATCTGTTTTTCTCTCTTTCTCCTTCCTCAGGCCAGCCTTGACTAAAGGTTAAAAAACAACTGTTGAGGGGAGAGACTGCTCTCCTTAACACCCCAGTGCTTCTCCAAACTGCTCCCGGAGAGCTAAATGCTGTGGTTCCTGAATTTTCACTTCTATTCAATTTTAGAAGCACTCACTGAGGGGCTGCTGGAAACTAGGCTGAGTAGTGGATGGTGGTTGGAGTGGAGAGTGTACGATTGTGAGTCAACACTTCATCGCCCTGGTCCACAGAGCGGCTTCAGGGGACTTGCCACTTTGACTTTGTTAAGATGTGAATACACAGGATGGGGATTTTCAAAAATGAAACCTTGTTCATCATGCATGCCTTAACTTGTTCTTTTTTAGTAAGTTCACTCACTCTTTCATTCCTCATCTTGTTCATTTGTTCATTCACCCTTAGGCAGGCCACGTGGCTTGTTAGAAAGCGTGCTAACGCAGAAGCCTGAATTGAAGCCTGATTCAGCTGCTTTCATCCCCCCTTTGAGCCTCAATTCCCTCACCTGCAGGACAGAATTAAGAAAGATTGCTTTTCCTAATTCAAAGGATTGCTTTCAGGAATGTCAGGGGAAGGGCTGTAGTGAGGAGAAGGAACAAACGGTCTCTGTGTGCATCCATTCTACAACCACACGATAAGAGGCGGGTGAGGGCAAGGGACGGGGACCTCAAAGCGACCCATTAGAAAGAGCCTGAGCTGGGAGCAAGAATTTCTGGAATCTAAGCCCAGGCTACCAGCATTTATGGAATTTTAGAAAAGTCACTCTCCCTCTCTCAGCCTCAGTTTGCACATCTAAAACAGGAGCCTGTCAAAGTAGGTAATCACTGAGGGCTCCTACATGATCCCAGGATCCCCCACCCCCACCCCATTGCCTATGCTGAAAATGGCCTCATATCCACTTGACAGGCATTTCAAGTTGCTAGACCCCAATGCTGTGGGCAAGATGTCATACTCAGCTCAGCAACACTGGTGGTGGTGATGCCGGCCTCCCAAAGATTCTCTCTATCCTCAGACCTGATGCTGAACCAGAGACCACGGGAGAAATGAGACCAGCGGGTGACACAGCGAACCTTGCCTATAGAAGTGCAGTGGTGTGGACCTAATTAACATCAGCGTGTAACCTGAGCTGCCAGGCAGACTAAATAAAGCCATGTTTTATCTTCAGTGTTGGTTAACAGTGAGTAACAAATAAACGTGTGCATTATTTACTAGATTTCACTGCACAGACCTGCGGTGGCTGCCCTAGACCCTGTAAGAAGACGCATCCTGATTTCAAGGGTGTGCACTATAAATTGGTTGCCAAGCAGCTGCAGAATTAGGCCCCTGACTGGGTGCCAGAATAGCCTTGTGTAGCGAGGCAGGCACAGGACTCGAATCTGACAAGTCCAGCTGAAATCCAGCTCTGTCACCATGTGACCTTGAGCCACTTCTATAAACCTCAGTTTCCCCACTTAGAAAATGGGCTTAATTAATGTCTGGGTCATGGGAGGTTTGTGAGGAATAAATGACATGATGTGAATGAAGTCCCTAGCAAATGGAAGTATCCCTTCCAGGGCACCTATTTTTGTTAGTCACAACCACATTACTCTTAAGCTCAGTGTTTCTAAGGTAATCAGTGAAACCAACACACTGGCACACTCTTGGAAACTATGGTCTCTCATTGTAAATGGGTAAGGAGGTAATGGCCTTTCTTAATCAGCAGCAAATGGTCATTTGTCCATTTCCAGTGGTGTCCTCTTCTCCTCTTATTATATCATCAATCCCCCTTCTTTCCTTCCTTCCTTCCTTCTTTCCTTCCTTCACTCACTCATTTATTCATAATAGCTGCCATGGTATCTTACTTTGGGTTCTCCCAAAAGCAGGGACTGGGACAAGAAACTGAGAGCAAGCATGTTATTTGCCAGGTGATACCTGGAAGCAGAAGTAAGGGGAAGGCAAAAGTGAGACAGAGGAGCGAAAAAAAAAACAGTAAAAGGTGCTAATGAGTTCATTACCACTGAGGGGAAAGGGGTCTCAATCCCTCTGGGGAGTTTCTTAGAAATGGTGTAAAAACACTCCCCAGCATTGTCTCCCCTAGAACAAGGAGACAGTTGAGGGTTGCCTTCGTGGGCATAGCAAATGCCCCTTCCTGGTTGCGCCCCTGCAAAGGTGATCCCTGAGGCAGCTCAGGTCTACTGGATGAGGGTGCATGGAACTGTCCACCATGGCTGTGCTGAAATCAGGTGAGTGGGGGACATGGGTGGCAGGCCGCACTGTGCCTGCTACACATGGGCACAGGAGGGTCCAGTGAGGCATGAATGCTTTTGCCTTTGCTATGCCATGGTTGGGAGGTTTGGTAGGGACAATGTCTGAGTCAGCTCCACATCCCAAGAATTGGCACAGGGCCTGCACAGAGTTGCATACCAGTAATTATAATATTTGTTGGTTCAGCATTGCTGACCATTCCCGTCAGGCGGGTAGGAATCACACCAGGCAGACATTCAGGGATTTCCTGATGAGAGCTAATTAAAAGAAATTAATAGGAGATGGGCTGGTTCCCTGAGTTTATTAGATGAACAGTTTTCTAGATTAATAGTATGCAGTGTGCACACAGCTCATTGAAATACAGTGTAAGTCCTCGATGAACTTTAGAGCGCTCCATTTTCCTGGCAAGAGGGAGACAAATACACAATTGCTCATCTCCATGCACTGACAGTCTCCAGGTCTGGATTCTCCCCGGAGGGAGCTTAATTGCTCCATAAGCTTCAAACTCAAGGGCTCCTCAATGCTAAGCTGTATTAAAGTAAAAATGACAAAGATGCCAGTTGACATATTTATTAAATATGCAGATCCTGAGGAGCTGATGTGGCTGCTCATGCCAGTGAGGTTACAGATGGGAAGTCAGTACTGCTGCAGCCCTCCTACCAACTGAAGCCTGTACTTAAGGGTAAGGTCAAGACAAACTAGAGATTTAAACCCTGGTCTGGCTGCCTTCAAGCCATGACTTTAAAACACTGAAGATGTTTTGTAGCTTTACCAACCACTGGAAAGCAAGTGTGAATTCATTGAACATAACCATTCCTGTGTGGCAAACTACTTACACCAAGATTTCTACACTCCGCCCCCACTCTAGTCCAGGTCTGCATAAGCATTATCTAGATTTTTTTTTTGTAGTATGAAACATGAATTCATGTTTCAAAGATTTGAGTTAGTAAAATTAGCGTGTTTACTCCTCGGCACTAATGCTCTAACTCAAGTAGCTTTCACTAGGTGAATGACGGTGGCAATGTCTCCAACATCTACTGCTAAAGCCAGGAGATTTACATCTGTTCTTACTCCTCACAGCAACCATGAGAGAAGGCACTACAGTCCCCACTTTGTAGATGAGGCTTTGCAGACACAGAGAGTAACACGCCCTAGGCCACACCACTAGTAAGTGGTAGGGAGAGGATTCAAACCCACTTCAGACTGGCTTCAAAGCCTAAGCACTTTGACACCAGGATACCACCTCCAACTAGATGTTTCCCAGTCTCAAAATGCAGCTTTAAAATTCACAAATTGTACCAGCAATTCCAGATCCTCATCTCTAGCCAAACACCATCCCAGAAATTCAGATTTATATGGTCAGTTGATTACCAGGCATTTCTGACTTAAACAGGATATTTTATTTCCACATATGTTTTATCCCTGTCCCAAACATCCTCCCCTTGTCCATGCAAAAGGTATTATCATCTGGTTGCTCAGGCCAAACCTTTTGTTGTTATGCCTGATGCCTCCCTTTTGATACTTTATATCTAATACATTAATATACCTACAAACTACACCCCAAATCCATCTACCTCTGTCCGTCTCCATTTTAGCCACTTTAGACCAAGTCTCCATCAACTCTAGCCTTTGTGAATGCAAAACCTCCCTAAGGAAACTGCTTTGACTTCCACTCCTGCAATCCATTCTCCACATACAACCAAAGTGCTCTTTTTTTAAAAACATAAATCATGTCATCTGCTACAGATGGAGTGTTTCCCCCCAAAAAAATTTCATATGTTGAAACCTAATGCCCAATGGGATGGTATTAGGAGGTGGGACCTCTGGGAGGTGCTTAGGTCACAAGGATACATCCCTCATGAAAGGGATTAGTGCTTTTACAAAAGAGAACCCACAGAGCTCTCTAATCCCTGCAACCAGAAGACGCATCTATGGGCCAGGAAGTGGGCTCTCACCAGACATCAAGTCTGCTAGCATACTGATCTTAGACTTCCCAGCCTCTGGAACTGTGAGAAATCTGTTGTTTATAAGCCCCTAGTTTATGGAATTTTGTGATAGTGGCCCAAACAGACTGAGACATCGCCATTTTTCTTCATTTTTCCCCCACCACTCCTAGATTGAAAATAGTTTTAAATGGGTCCATTGAAATGCACATCTTAGCTTGGCACCCATAACCCCACATGATGTGGCCCCTAACCACCTCTCAAACCTCTTCTCTCATCCTCCTTGTCCTCTATGCTCCAGCCACATTGACCTTCTTCCTGTTTTTCAAACGTTCTTAATTTTAGATTAAGAGACTTATGAAACATATAAAATAGGCAAAAAGAATCTGCATTATTTAGGGATTCACCCTAGATGATAAAACTATAAAGGAATGAAGGGGAGTGATAACTATTAAAATTAAAGATAGCAGTTATTTTGAGAAGGGATGGAGGAGGCTGTGATTGGACTAGAGTACACGGAAGGCTTTTGAGTTAGCTCGTGAAGTTCCGCTACTTGACCTTGATGGTATTTACAAGAGTGTTTGCCATCATCCATTAAGCTATTCTTTGTTTCATGTGATTATCTATATCTGCATTTTATTTTATAAAAAAAATGTTTTTAAAAGAGCCACTATAAAGATGTGATTTGAGTAGAAGATATTTGTACACGTATAGCCCACAAAGGAGTATATCCAAAACGCAATAAAGAACTCCAGAAAATTCTTAGAAAATTGTAATCAATTGTGTCAGGAAATAGCTGGCAAACACATATTGGTAAAATTGTGGAGAGCATTGTAAATAGACAATTTACAATGTTGAAAATAGGGTGTAAAGACACCACAAGATTAGCCCTTTAGGTCTGAAAGGACAAGGAGGGGGAACAGTTTCTAGAGCTCAGAAACAGAAAGGGATGGAGAGAGCAGCCTGCCAGGGACTGTAGCCTTGCTTGCGTCAAAGGAGGCTGTCAGCCCCTAGTGACTCTGCAGAGAGAGAATCGGGAAACTAAATACCCCAAGTTCCCACTCCTCCCACCCTCCAGTGCTCCCCATTGGCTGAAGTCAGAGGATTGCTGTAATCCATCTGGTCAGCCTTCAGAGACAGAAAGCAGAGTGAAGACATTGTGAGGGGACCCGGCGGGGGGGAGGGGGGTAAGTGAAAGATGCCCAGCTCCTCAGCCCAGTAGACAAACTGTCAAAAGACTTAGAGAGGCAACTCACAAAGAAGGAAATCTAAATGGCCAAAATCATGTGAAAAGATGGACTTCATTTGCAATCAGGGAAATGCTAATTTAAACCACATGAAATGACTCTAATCAGATTAGCAAGAATTTAAAAGTCTGATAGTATCTAGTATTGGCAAGGATACAGAGCAATGGGAACACTCTTTCACTGTTAAGTATGTCAGTTGGTATGACTTGGAAAAACATTTTGGCATCATCTAATGCAGTTGAGGATGCTCTTATGCTGTGACTCAGCAGCTGCACTCCTGGGTATATACCCTGGAGAAACTCATGTCCAAGTGCACAGGGAGGCATGCACAAGCATGCTCATAGCAGCATTGTTTGCAATAGCCTCCAACTGGAAATGGCCCAAATGTCTATACCAACTGTAGAGTGAATATCTAAAATAGTATATCCACATGAGGAAACACTATGCAACTTTGATAATATTGCCACTCAAAATATGGATGAATCTGAATGCATTACTGGTCGAAAACAGCAGGACAAAAAAGTACCTGATGTGTGATTATATTCACATAAAGTTACAAAACAGGGAGCACTAAATTAAATTATTTAGCCATGTATATTCATGTGATAAAGGTATGAAACAAAGCAAGAGAGTAATTTCACAAAAGTCAGGATACGGTCACCTCTAAGGAGAAGAGAAGGTTGGATGTTAAGATCACAGTGGTGGGAGGCATTGGAGGCAGGTCCGGGATGCTGGAAATGTTCTATTGGGCTGTCAGAAAAGTCATGACGTATGTTTTCTATGTTTTTTCGTTGCAAAAATGCATCATGACTTTTCCGACAACCCAATGTTTCTTTTTAAGGGTGTGTTACATTTTATATTAAAAAAAAAAGACTTGAAAGGGGAGCCACTGAAACATTGATGAGAAGCGCTATGGGCGTGGACAAACGTGAACTACTGGTGAACTTTACTGCAGGATAATCCATTTTGTTCACTGCTGAGTCCCCACTCCCTTAAACCGTTTTTACTTGAAGTGGGTGTTCAGTAAATACCTGTTAAGTGAATGAATGAGTGAATGCATGAACGAACAAATGAATGTTTTCAGATGCCTTCATAAGAACCATCAGTGTCTCAATCACCAGAACATGGTACGTAGACGCCTGGGGGAAGCTCTGAGGTTCCCCAGACCTTGAGGGAGTTTGCAGACGTAGCTGAGAGTTCCATCTGCTGGTGAGTGGGTCTCTGAGGGAGCCTAAGGAGACTGTACTAATATAAATCTTGCTATTCCTTATACCCATATCCTCAATGCTAAATGTTTTGTTTGTTTCTGCTAGTACTTGTATAAACTTGATTGATTGCAAAGTAATAATCCTTCTTTAGAGCAAGGATTACTCACTTAACAGATGAGGACTGTGGTGGACATGGTTTGTTTACTTTCCATCCATTTCACTTGTTTTCAGTTGTGTAGCAGCCGGACGAATGAACGAGATTTACCCTCACTCTCAACTCAAGAGGTGGGCCTTGATTAGACTAGAGCAGAGGTCGGCAAACTTTTTTTTCTAAGAAAATCAGTTAGTAAATATTTAAGGCTTTGTAGGCCATAAGATCTCTGTCCCAAAGACACTCAACTCTGCCCATGTAGCATGAAAGCAGCCATAGAGAATCCATACACAAAAGGACAGGGCTGTGCTCTAATTCAACTTTATTTACAAAAATGTGTGGTTGAGCGGATTTGGTCTGTGGCCCATAGTTTGCTGACTTCTAGCCTAGAGCAGCTTTTCTCCACCAAGTTTCTGGTTTGAACTACCCAACATAGAAGATGATTCCAATGATAAGCTCTCAGTTCCCCCAAGGATGGCAGAGACCTAGAGCAGTAGCTCTCTAAGTGTGGTCCTCAGTTCTACAGCATCAGCAGCATCTGGGCATTCGATAAAAGTGTGCAGTTTCAGGGCCTACTCCTGAATCAGAGACTCCGGGAGTGGGGCTCAGCAGCCTGCATTTTCACAAGCCCTCCAGTTCTGATGCACGCTCAAGTTTGAGAGTCGAGAGTCTAGAGTAATCAAGAACCATTCTTCCCATTGCTACAGTGTAAATTTAAGGGGATAGCTAATCAGCAAATAGAATTTTCCTAATCACAAGGATTGGTTTATGAGCAATCTGATATGGGGAAAATTTTCAAAATATTTAACCACCAGCATAGCAAGGGCACCAACCAATCAGAATAGGTGCCAGCCATGGCACCGGAGCAGCGTTCTGAAGGCCCCTCTGACACCAGGCACTAATCCTTTCCCTGATGAATCCTGGCTTGGTCTGCAGGGTTCTGGGGGGAGAAGCCAGAGATCCAGGGTAGAGGAGGGACATCGAAGGGGGAAGCAGCTACTGGGGATGGGGAGTAGCTATTTACCAACTGTATGGAAGCGTTTTACTAGTTTTGCAACCGGTACAGCGGTACCAGAGAGCACACCAGCTGCAAAGCTGCCCTGGTTCAATTGACACAAGCCTCAGGATTTCCCTGCAGTGATTGTAGAAATAGCAGCCTGGCCTCGCTGCATGTGACGTGTGTCCATGAAGATATCAATCTAAAGATGAAGCCAACTCAGGGAGGAGTGCACAGCTGAAAGAACCAGGGAGAAATGAAGCCACATCCCCGCCCCCTCCAAGGGGCCTCTCTAAAGTTCATTCTACTTCTGGATGTTCTATTCACTTGGCCCAGTCTGAGCTGAATTTTCTAGCTTATGCATCTGAAGGCATTGTATCTGCTGAAACCTCAAAGAATCAGGCCCATAAGGGAAACATGTTTCTGTGGGTCTGACGGAACTGTTCTCCTTTCTTCCCCAAGTTTTGGGTAGTGGGCCCCTCCCTTCTTCTTCAGAGGGTCTGGGGGAGGGAACAGCTCAGGCACCCTTCACCCCAGCTGCATGTTGCGCGCCGGCTACAAGGCTTGTTTATTAGTGAAATGCATCTGATCAGAGAGGCCCGCCTGACAAGTTCATTACATATCAATTTAATTAGCTGATTTACATTTAATTTACATTTCAATTAATGTCTTTAGCGACAAAACGCCGCCTTAATAGGGTAATTGCCTGTTAGGCAATATGTAAAAGAATAAATAGTCACATTCTGAGGAAGAATTCCTATTTTCAATTTTTTATTACCATAAATAACTGAAATAATTATTGCTCTTAAGGGCCACGTCCTGGTTTCCTTCTGGGCCTAATTATAAAGACTTAGTACCTCGTTAAGCAAGATGGTTTTGGAGTCACAGAAAAACATTACTGGAATCGTGACTCATTAGTTTCGACAAAAAGGGGGAAACTGTGATAGTTCCATTTGGGGGGCCTGGGGGGGAGGGTTGACGGTTAATACAGGCAAGGCTTGTCTTCTCTGAGCCACACTGTCATGATGGCAGGAGGGGTCTGTTTTGCACACCTGTTGAGATATTGGTCCTGGAGTTGTTCAAATAGCCTCTTTTAAGTATTTCTGGAGATAAGGAGCTTAGAACCTCCTGAGGGGGACTTTATAGAGCTCTGGATTTTAAAAAGTCTTTCTTATGTTAAATTAAAATCTGCCTTCCCCCACTCCTGCCCGCTATCAATTGTGGTAGGCGCCTGCCACAGAACATGTTTTGCCAGGGGTATAATTATGAGATAACCATTATTATGTAATAAGAGACACTGACCTCCCAGAATAGGCAGGAATAGAAATTAGTGGAAAGGAGGGCAAATAGGGTGAGAAATGGGGTGAATGAGACTGACTTTTGAGAGTTCAAGAGGAAAAGCGGCCATTCTCCCAAGGTGAATCCTGGGGGAGGGGAAGGGACAGAGGTCAGATACCAGAGTGACAGTGCAAATACGGTTGACTTGTTCCTTGAAAGGTATTTAAACTAAAAGAGCAACTACTGAGAATTGAAAACATTGGGGCCAAAGTATGGGGTTCCTTTAGGCTAGGGTTATCCTTCCCTCAAAGAACCTGTCGACTCCCGCCGCCGGCCTGCTGCATCTTTTGTCCTCTATTGGGCTGTCTTCAACAGTGCCACCACGTGGGCACAAGACGCAACAGCAGGAGTGGAATACCCGGTGCTCTGTTCTGCCTAATACCTGGTGCTCTATTCGGCCTCTGGCTGTGAAAGCCTAACAGACCCACGTTTGGATTTGATTCTTAGACAATCAGAGGAAGAAAGGGAGGACTTAGGAAAGAGATACTGGAATTGCAGAAAATAGCTCATCTAAGCGTTGAGGGAAGGGAGAATTTGAGTAGAAAAAAAAGTGACCATATTTGCACCCTAATATTTTGGAAGTATTCATCCCAGTTAGGTGACCACTGGTCCTAGCTTTCCCCTCTCTCCCACTCAGAACCAGTTTGCTCTATGTCAGCCCTTCTGAAATTAAATGATAGCATTTAATTCCCTCATTCCACCTTTGCTCACTCGTGAATCACATTTCCAAGGTGAACCTCTAACCCTCCAATCCCTCTCAACCACTTTTCTTTTTTTAGGATAAGGTTTTCAGATCCCTTGACACCTTAGGATTTGTTGATAGCCTTTTTTTAAAGAAAATACCAAAATCTGAAGGCAAACTCCAGCATCAGTCAACACAATGCAGGGTGAAGGAGGCTATCAGGATGGCAGCAGCTGGTCCTCACCAGCATGGAGTATCTGGAGCTATTTTTGCTCTTCCTGGTATTTTTCTGATAAGCTTACAGCAGTGAGTCCCAGCCCTACCAGACCCAGTGCTCTTTTTTTTTTTTTAAGATTTTTATTGGGGAATTGGGGGAAGGGGAACAGACAAGTTGCTATCCTTTTGTTCTTCAGTCTAGTTGTGGAGGACGTTGCTTCACAGGCCCAAGCTGGCACCATCATTGCACTCTTCCCGGGCAAGGCAGCTCAGTCGCTGGCTCCTGGACAGCTGCTCACTGCAGCTGCTGGCCGCTCACGCTGGCTGCTGGCTACACACGGTAGCCCATGGCAACCCACTGCAGCAGGGACTGCAGCCTATGCCATCGCCGGCAACTCACAGCAGCCCAGCTCCAGGTTGAGCTGTTGTTTAGCATCTTAGCTGTAGAGGGCAGTGTCACTGGCCCTTATATGTGGGATCCAAACCGGGGCCCTCTGGCATCCCAAGCCAGCTCTTAACCAACGCATCACTCAGCCGGCCACCAATGCTTTTTTTTTTAATAACAAATATCTTGTAACACTTTTTTTCTACAGGAAATTCACAGAAAATGTAACTTGTATACATGTACCACTTTTGAAACTACATATATTATTCTAACTGTAATATAAAGGAGAAATAAAAGAGAAGTAACATGTAGTAGAATAATATGTCCATATGTAAATTCTCTGGCACAACTACATAAAAAGATAGAATGAAGTCACACATGCTTTCATCTCTTTATAAAACTACCAACATGTGAGAACTGCAGATGCAAACTGACTCAGGTATGTTGCATTGGTGACTCAAATACTACCATTAGCTGAGACTGATGTGTTTTTCTAAAGTCTTATAAAATACTGAACAAAATATAGTTTCCTCTTGATTTAAAAAAAATGCATTATTCCTGGAAAAACTGCTCTGTATTAATTCGTGCAAAAAAAGACTTTGAGTTTATATGTAAAATGAAGTTGTGCTGTAAATTCAGGTGTTTATAAATAGGTTTATCACCTATAAGAATATGTGAAGGGGTAGAATTTAGGGATGTTGGACAATTCATTACGTAGGATTGCCTGGCATTTCTGAGTATTTCCACTAAGTGCCAGGAGCACCCCCCAATTATTGTGACAGTCATTTTTAAAAGACCCACATATTTTTGAAACACCTACAGTGTGATATCATTTCCTGGAGAATCATTTATCTAGAGCAGCGGTTCTCAATCTTTCACAGGGTCGCCTAAGACCATCAGAAAACACTTATTTTCAATGGTCTTAGGAACCGAGACACCGCTCCTCTATCCATCTCCAGGCCCACATGCAGATATGCCCACATACCCGGCGATCCCTGTGAAAGGGTCGTTCGACCCCCAAAGGGGTTGCGACCCACAGGTTGAGAACCGCTGAATAGCAATGCAGATTTATGCCTCAGCTCCCTGCCTTATTCTTACTGGTGCCCAATGGCCTAGGGATGTAGGACTGGTCGGGTTCCTTTATTCTCAGCTTTTCCTTACTGGATAGATTACTCAGGGCTCCCATATAGGATATCATTATGCTCTGAAAATCATATGAACTATGGTTGTAGCCTTGTTTATGGATCATGAGAAGATCCTGCTTGTCCACCTTGGGAACTGCAGCCTCTCATGTCAGTGTCCCACCCGTTGTCTCACGTTGGTGCTCACTGGCCTGACTTCCAACTGCCAACACCTGTAATTTTCTGCTTTCTGCAGCTACTGGGACCCACTGTGTCCTCATGGAAGGCCAAGAAAGGCTGGAATTACTACTCTTAACCAATGGCTGATGGGAATAGATGGATAGAGACACCAGATTCCTCATCCCTTAGACAGGATAATTCCGAGGTGTATATTCTACACTGGCTCTCAGTGGAGTTAAGCTCCAGTTGCCCCCAATAGTAGCCTGCTTGAAAACACACCCTTCATTGGTCTCCTTCCTTCCTGATTAGTTTCCTGGGATCACTGCCTCCATAAACTACTTGTACTCAAATAATTCCCTGAGGGTTCTGGGGGAACAGAAACTAAGACAGGAGCCCTGGGAGAGCAAAGCTTCTGGGAATCCTGTTTGCATTAGGACTCCTGAGGAGAAAGAGTGAGTGGGACTTGAAAACTGATGGCTGAGCCCAGACTCCTAGCACTTGAATCTCCAAGTCAATTGGATCTCACAGGATGCCCTCCAGCAGGACCCACAGGTTTGCAAGGAACTCACCCTGCAGTAGGAGGCTTGTGACTCCTGTCTTGGAATTTTTGTAGCTTTGTGGGTTGTCAGAAAAGAAGCATGTTTTGCCCTTGACACTGGATGCCACCATTCAACTGACTTCCAACTTGGCCCTGGGGAACATGAGCCACACTCTTCAAGAATGGATATGAACAACATAAAGGGCATTTACCTTTGGGTAAGCTTTGTAAATAACTGCTTTCAGCAGGTTACCAGGCCCTCTGAAGTCTCTCTGAGGGGGGTGTTTTCACTGGCTGGAGAGATTTCCCCATCAAGGACCCGTGTAGAGACAGCAGAGAAGCAAGGGTGAAGGAACAGCTCTAAAGAATGGCAGGAAGCACAGTGAAGGTTCAGGTCTCTATTCTTCTTTTGACAGGGTAGCAGCACCAGCTGACAAAGCCTCAAAGGGGTGACATGGAGAATGACTGTGGCACCCATGGCTGACGGCTCAGTGGTTCCTGGGGACACCTTTTCACCAGCCCACCCTGATGGGGAAGAGAGGGATCTGGGGCAGGCCCTTAAGTCCCAGGGGCTCTTCTGAGTAAGGGCTTGGGTCAGAGGCCATGGGTACTGGTATCTACACTTGTGTGCATCAGCAGGGCTGGGGCCCCACAATCTCATACAGCAAGTGGCCATTTTGTTTGGTCAGCGCATTCCAAAGCTGCGCTGTAACTTCAAACTAGACAGGGGCTTTCTTCTCCTCTTTACAGTTTATTGGCAAAATATCAAATGTTTTATAGGGCAAATGCTGCCATCCGCCCAGCTGTGCTCAGCGGTTACTGCCAGCAAGGATGTTTCAGTTGGGACTCACCCTAGGGTCACTTCAGGTTTAAAAGCCTGCCTCTGAATGCAGCTTTTCATGCCCTTTACATGTTCCAAATCGAAGAGGCACACAGGGCAGGCTGGCGATTGGCAAACTTCCTGCCCTAGCAATGAGAATATAGGCCCTTGTGTGGCTAGAACGGTTAGGGTGAAGAGGAGGGAGGAACACAGGCAGCTTACCCAGGAGGTCTGAAGCCCCATTGGATGAGCAAAGGAAGTTTCCCCAGCACAGGTCAGGCTGGGGGACCCACGACACCGTGCCAACAGCCAGCAGCACCTGGCATTTCCTTTTCAGGTATCAGCGCTATCGTTCCTGCTTTCTCCTCCTCTTCCTCCTTTCCCGCCCTCTCACATCTATTCATTCATTGAGGGCCCACTGTGTGACAGACCAACAGATTTACTGTAGATTCAAGAGGCTTCACTTGCTCCTTTTCCAGGACTGTGTTCACCTATCATGTGCTTCTGTAAATTGCATAAGGAAGATTTGAACGGCAGTCTTCTAAGACCTTTGTCTCTTCTCACGCCAATGTCTACTCTGCCTCAGTTGCCTTCACATATGGTGGCAATCAAGTAGACATGGCATTTTGGGGATCCAGCTAAGGGGAAGTCTAGTTGAAGTTTGGGTTCATTGGGTTATATTTATGGGCTTCGCTGTCACTTCCCATGTAAAATTCAGTTATTGCCAGCCATCCCCAGTATAGGAATGGCTCCCTGAAGCACTGCTACTGCCCACTGCACTAACTCACTCAGCACCGCAACCCAAAGGTGCAGGGTCTCTACCACAGAGACACCCACTGGCCACAAACCATTGTGTGAGTGCTGTCAGTTCAGAGAGAGTGCAGGACCAGTACTGCACGGGAGATGTGAGATGCTCTGAGTTCTTACAGCACAGAATACAAGAAACCTGAAAGAGGTTTCCAAAACAACAGTCTGAAAAAATTCACAAAATATGACCAATAAGGGGGCGTGAAGCTAAAACTTTTCTGAATTCCAGAAAATAAAAACCCAATTTTGATCAATCATGCTAGAAGAAAGACAGAATTATCTTTCTGTTCTCTGAAAAGAAAGTCATCTTACAAAAACTGTAGTCATATGAAGAGTTGATCAAAGAGAAAATACTGGAAATACAGGAAGTAAACTATTATAGAGGTATGTCAATTATTTAATTAACAAAATTATCAGGTAATTTTTCTGGATTTTGAGTTTTAAAAAAATTTAATTTGTGATTCGTCCTTTCACTTTAAATAAATGTTCACATTCCTATTTAATTCCCCATTAATAAATTTTGTATTCTTTTTCTTAAAGGGTCCTCTGCAAATTATATACGCTTCAGGGTCCACAAAACCTGGCACTGCCGAGGCACCATGATAGCTACTAGAAATGGATTAGCCAAGACCTAGCCCTTGACTTCAAGGATTTCACAGGCTGCTGGGCCAGCCCTATACCTAAACCAACAATCACACAGAGCATCACCAGGAAGTGCAGGGCTTTGGCCTGCCTTCTGACCCCCAACTCAGTTTTCTTCCTCTTCAGCTATGAATTGTTAGGGGCTGTTGTACCTTGCTTGTTCTCATGGCGCTTCCATCCCTCCATTCTCCCCCTCACATCTGAGGCATTCTCAGACTCCTGACCTCACCCCCAAACCTCAGAACTCATTCCACCTCACCCTGCAAAGCACGACTGCACTGGGCTATCCTCCTACAGCCTCGGGGTTTCCCTGCTCATACCTGTAGACAGGTCTTGAAATTATTTTTCCAAACAAACAGTTCTTTCCAGAAGAGGGATTAGGCCATCTGCCTGAAGATAGTTTATTTCTTCCCCATTGGTCTATCCCAACCCCTTTTTCTCTTCCCTCTTCTGGCCATCCCAGTGAGCTGTGTTTTCCTATACAGTTCTGACAACTTGATTAGAAAATTGAGAACATCTAGAAAGATTGAAAGGAAATAGGATGTCATGGGCTGTGAGGAGAGAGTTTTCTCTAATCCCTGGCCTCCATGTGTTGGGCTGGGTCCTGTTGGTGGTGGGGAGCGACAGGTGAAGAGCTGGGCCGTCTCTCTCCAGACCAGGAGCCCTGTGAGAACAAAGGCTTGTCTTCTTCTCTGCTGTATCTACAATGCTGGGTGGCAGGGACTCAGTGAATATTCAGTGAAGGGAGGCGAGAGAGTGATGGCGGGGGACATACTAGCGCTGAAATTGCTTCATTTTATAAAAGACATTTCAAATCTTTCTGTGTCTTTATTTCAAAGAAAACTCCCGCTTTCCTGTATACACATTATTCCTCCTTCCCTCAGGCTCTTTTACTGGGCAGCAGGGTGATTTCTGTAAATGGAGGCTTTTATTTTCCACACCCTCTTTCTCCTCTTCAAGGACAATAAAGTTATTCCATCTCTGGGTAGACTGTCCCTATTACAATGCCCAGGCTACGGTGCTGAAGCTTAGAAGGGCCACTGACCACTTAATAAGGTATCCAAGGAAGACGGGAGGGAAATGATGAAGGGAATTTGAGTCGTGTTGAAGCAGAATGGCCGAAGGAAGCAGGGCTGAGAAACCCGGAGGAGCAAAGATGTCATGCAGACTGGAGAGGAGCGAGCAAATGTGTTCTGAGCATCTCCAAACCATTAAATAAATCGTTGAGTGGGATCAGGAGAAGGTAGATTTTGTCTCATTGTAAAGGAGAGCTTTGTAACGGGCATAGCCATGTAGCATTGGGAAAGGTAGTCTCATAATGCCACGGGCCCTGCTGGCCTGTATGGCACCTTCGTGTGAATCAGAAAAGGGTGCTTCTGTCTCCAGCAGGTCGAAACCTCAAACAATGGCGCTCAGCCCCAACTTACTACTTGGGGCAGGTGCCCTAGCGCAGAGCACAACGGGCACCGTCTTATGTAGTAACTCTTCTGAAGGTGGTGAACTTTCTGTCACTGGAAGCCTTCAACCACTGACTGGAAGATCTGTTCTGATTTTGTAAGGAATATTTCTTATAAGTCTGCTTATGATTATTAACCCTGATATGCTAGGACAGCAGTTCTCAACCTTCCTAATGCCGCGACCCCTTTAATACAGTTCCTCATGTTGTGGTGACCCCCAACCATAAAATTATTTTCATTGCTACTCTATAACTGTAATTTTGCTACTGTTATGAATCGTAATGTAAATACCTTTTTGTTTTCTGATGGTCTTAGGCGACCCCTGTGAAAGGGTCGCTTGACCCCCAAAGGGGTCGTTGCCCACAGGTTGAGAACCGCTGACTAGGTAGAGGGAGACGGAGATAAAGAGAAATAAAAATATGGAGTACAGCATAGGGAATAGAGTCAATGGAATTGTAACAGCTATATACAATGTCGGAGAGGTGATAGATTGGGGGAGGGGAGTTATCACTATGTGAGGGGTGAAATGTCTAACTATTACATGTTTTGTACACTTGAAACTAATAATGATGTTGGGTTGTTGGAAAAGTCATAATGCATTTTTGCAACGAAAAACATAGAAAAAAATATGTCATGACTTTTCCGACAACCCAATGATTTTTAAAAATGGGATGGGAGGTGGAGAGCTGGAGAGAAAGGAAAATGGAGGGGAAGAAAGAAGAAAGGGAAGGGAGGTGGAGGAGGAAGGGAGAGATGGAGAAAGAGATTGATTTATCGTTTTAATCATATCCCAAATCCAGCTGCATTGTCCTCGTTTTATGAGCAAATAATTTCTAACCATATCTACCACAAGATGGTAATCCCTATCCTATTATTTTTTCTGTCCTGCTTGCTATTTGAGTCCCATTTTTTGTTCAAGGTAGAACCATGGGCTGAACCCTAAGTGTTCTTTCCAGTGGCTTTCAACCTGCTTACCAATGGAATCACCTATAGAGGATATATATATATATATATATATATATATATATATATATATATATATGTATATGTGTATATATATATATAAACATGTGCACCTTTGGTAACAAAGCCCTAGCACCTATATTTTTAAAATTTCTCCGGGTGATTCCAGTCAGGATTGGGAAACACTAGTTCTCAGTCACGAACATCCTTTGCCCATTTGTGAGCTATTTCACGTCTAGCCTCCCCTGCAGCTGCAGGAGGCCCTGTGTCCTATCCCGGAGGTCTGTTGGGATGCTTCTAAAACAGCTTGTATTTTCCTATAAAAAGAAACAGGCATGAATTTCTAGGTTGCTGGGGCTGCTCTTTTTCCTTTTTCCTGGTGTAAATTTAGATAACATGCCTGAAGACAACCAGCATGAAGACAAAAAAATATTAAAACAACAATGTGCTAAAGATAGTGAAATGAAACAACAGTAAGCCCTGGGCTTTCAAGCCAGGTGAGCTTCTGCAGTGTCCCTCTCCGGACTACCTCTAGACTTCCTGTTATGTGAGATAATTAAATATCTTTACTTTTAAGCCAATGATAATTGAGTTCTATATTATTTGCAAGTAAAAGCAATTTACCTGAGTATTTGATATTTTCTTATGGTGAAAGCTATTATGATTGGAAAAAGAGAAGTATACAGCCCATGCTAATCTTCAGAGTTCAGAAAATGAGCGTTCCTAAGATGAAAATGTACAATGGATTTGAGATCAATTCTTTTATTGATTGTATTAGGTTGTTAGGGCTGCCATTAAACAACAGAAATTTATTTTTGCATAGTTCTGGAGACTAGAAGTCTGGGTAGGATCAAGGTGTTGGTAGGGTTGGTTCCTTCTGAGGCTTTGTCTCCTTAGCTTATAGTTCTGTTTTTTTGCATGATCTTTCCTCCCTGTGTGTGTCTGCATCCTTATCTCCTCTTATAAGGACAACATTGGATTTGGCCACCCCCATAACCTCATTTAACCTTAATTACCTCTTTAAAGACCCTGTCTCCAAATACAGTCACATTCTGAGGTACTGGGGGTCAAAACTTCAACCTAAGAACCATAGGGGACACAATTCAGCCCATAATACTGGTGATTAAAATTTGGCCAGGAATAGGATGTTCATGGTTGCCTTAGACCAGTGGTTCTCAATCCTGATTATAATTACTTAAACTTTAAAAATATAGGTGCCTAGGTCTCGCTCCCAACGGTGCTGATTTAATTGGTCTGGGTGGGACCAGATTTATATAATTTCAGGTATTGTCAACAATTATCTCTCTGAAAGCTGGTTAAACCAATTAAGGAAACGCTTCTTACTTCATTTATTTTTTTAAAATCCCTCGAACTTTGAGGGAGAAGTGAGAAACCAATCTTGTTCTGATGGACAGAAGCTGGGTGAGGAGCAATGTAGAAGAGGGTCTTGAATGTAGGGGTCAGGCTACACATCTTGTTCAGAAAACAGGGAGAGGCCAACTCATTTCTACTTCTCTCTCCTGTAAGAACAAGGGGAAATGAAGACACCTAAAGGTATTGGTAGCCATATTCTGCGATATCCAGAGGTACACGAGGTTGGAGGCCATTTAGTACCAATATGACCTTCAGTTTTTTTGTCCACACCCCCAATTCCCTCATTAATAGGCCTGATTTCTTTTTAGGGACAGTTATTAGAATTTAATTTGTTAAAAGTGTCAGGTGGCCCAGGAAGGACTAAAAGGGACTGTTTGTCACTCGGAGTGCTAAGAAACCATCCCCAGTAAGCACTGCAGAGATATTGTTTCCTGAGAGTGTGACTTTCAAAAGTCCTCTGAAGTCACGTTATTTGTGTCATGATTTTTAAATTTGCAATTTCAGTTGCAAAATTAATTCTGGACTAGTTTAAGAAACTTACAGCCAGCTTGTTTAACTTCTAACCCGCCTGCAGTTCTTGACCAAGCACTGTATTCGTTTCCTACCACTGCTGTAACAAGTCACCACAAATTTAGTGGCTTAAAGCAACACAGATTTGTTATCTTATAGTTCTGGAGGTCAGAAGTCTGAAATGAATCTTCCAGTGCTAAAATCAAAGAGTTGACAGGGCTGATTCCTCTGGAGTCTCTCGGGGGAATCCATTCCTTGCCTTTTCCAGTTTCTAAAGGCTGACCTCATTTGTTAGCTCATGGCCCGGTATCACATCACCTCTCTCTCTCTCTTCTTCCATTATCACACTGCCCTCTTTCTGACTTGACTCCTGGTTCCTTTGTGATTACATAAGCCCCATCTGAATAAAACAGGGTACTGTCTCCATCTCAAGATCATTAACTCTTTTTTTTTAATATTTTTATTGGGGAATTGGGGGGATGGGAACAGTGCTGGGGAATTGGGGGAAGGGGAACAGACAAGTTGCTGTCCTTTTGTTCTTCAATCTAGTTGTGGAGGACGTTGCTTCACTGGCCCAAGTTGGCATCATCATTGTGCTCTTCCCGGGCGAGGCAGATCAGTCGCCGGCTTCTGGACGGCCGCTCACGGCGGCTTGAGGGCTGCTCAGGCTGGCTGCTGGCTACACACGGTAGCCCATGGCAACCCACTGCCACAGGGGCTGCAGCCTACACCATCCCCGGAGACTCACGGCAGCCCAGCTCCAGGTTGAGCTGTTGTTCAGCATCTTAGATGTAGAGGGCAGTGTCACTGGCCCTCGTATGTGGGATCCGAACCGGGGCCCTCTGGCGTCCCAAGCCAGTTCTTAACCATCGCGCCACTCGGCCGGCCCTCAAGACCATTAACTTGATCACATCTACAAAGTCCTTTTGCCATAGAAAGTAACATTCACAGGTTTCAGGGATTAGGATGTAGACATCTTTTGGAAGCTATTATTCCGTTTACCACAAGTACTCGGTGTCCCAGGTGCTTACAGCTTGAGTTGTACGTAAAACAAATGGTTTTTACATCAGAATCTCCCTCCTTCCCCAACAGCTATCTAGTTCTAAAACCACAAAAGGACCTGTCCTCATTCAAAAAGTCTTCCCTAGGCTGGATGTGGTTTATAGCAAGTGCAACACTACTAGCCCTTTGGGGCCCCTTGTGCAGTGCCCAGGTCCTTATCTTTCCTGAAATGAGTGTACGGCTGAGTCTCAGGAGGCCTCCCACCAGGTTGGAAGTAATACCAAATTCCAGCGGCACAGTTTGTAACTAGGGTTCAGAACTTTTACAGTGTGTTCTTCTATGCCCACCTTTTGTTTTTCAAAACCAAGCTCTTCAATTACGCGTCCATTTTCCCTAAGGTTGTTATATGAGAAATTGGAAGTGATTCCTCATTGGCTTATTATGTTCCAAACCTGTCAGAGGAATGGCAATCTAATTATTATTGATTGAAGTAGCATACCTTGCATGGGGAGACAAGATTAATAAAATAAAACATTCTTCTGGGTATTTATTATTATAGCTGCATAATACATTTTAAGTCAAAACATGCTTTTTTTTTTTCCTAAGGAGTACAATTCATCCTGTTCTATATAAGAAAATTCCAACTAGGGTGATTTCTGCTTTATTGTTTCATTCCAAACTATATGAGAAATTTTACAATTCTTGTTTCTCTTAAACCTTTCATACCATTCTCTGTGATAAATCAGTCTACAGTCTAGTGTTAGAGGTTTAGAAATAGTTCTAAATATACAGAAGAAAATATACAGAAGCATTCTGAAGATCAACTTAAAGGACAGAAACATGCTTTCAGAAACAAATTTCTATTGAAATGTAATATCTTAATGACATATTATATATGAGGTGTGATGTTTAAAATATGGTGAATGTTTAAATACGGTAAATGTTTAAATAAAACAATTATTACAGCAAGAGACACATTGCCATTAATCCCCCTCAAAATACCCCACACACACACACACACACTTTGAACACTTCCATCATTCTTGCCACGTTCTGAAGCAGTTCTGGAAGTCCTCTTTCATGAGTGTCTTTACTTCATCCTCCATCATGACAACATTCTGTGTCACATATCACTTCTGGTATGGCAATTTCTGTCAAATAAAAACACTACAGTGTGTCCCCATCCACCTTATTCACTAGATCTGGCACTGTGTGACCTCTGTCTCTTCCCCAAAGTCAAATGGCCATGAAAGGAAAACATTTTAAATCAATTCAGGACATCGAGGCAGCCATAATAGCACAACTAAAGACACTCACGAAAGAGGACTTCCAGAACTGCTTCAGAAAGTGGCAAGAATGATGGGATAAGTGTGTTCGAAGGAAGGGGGGAGTATTTGGAAGACGATTAATGACAATGTGTCTTTTACTGTAATAATTTTTTTTTTTAGCTGAACCTAAAAATCCTGCCACCTGTTGGCAGCTCAGCGGCAGCTCAGCTCGGGCCAGGACTCGAACCGCTGTTGCTAAGAGCTCGCACTCAAGCGAGCTCTTAACCAGCTGAGCCACTCAGCCGGCCTTGTAATAAATTTTTTTTTTGAATTTTAAAATTCACCATAGTTTTTGATCACACCTCCTACAACCCCTAATACAATAATGTAATAATTACTGTGTCATCATGATTATTTGCTTGCATTGTATCTAAAACTAATTGGTATGTTTGTTATTGATAATATTAAAGTAATAAATAACAAGAGGCAGCATTTTATAGCAGAAAGAAGGCTGCCTTTGGAGTAGGGCAGACTTAGGTTCAAATTCTTGCTATGCCAGTTACTGCATGAGCATAGGCAAGTTAATTTACTCTGAGCTTGTTTCCTCATTTGTTAAGTGGAGATATAAATATTTACCTTGTAGAGATGTGTGAGGTATATAATTACGTGTATAAAGAACCTTGTACAATCCCTGATATATAATGTACTGTCACTAAATGGTTACTGTGGCTATTATTACTCTTCATAGTCTTATATGAAGACACTGACTTTGTTGGAAATCAATTCCTTTATGGAGATTGAACATGAATGAAAAACAATGAAGGTCTTTAAAAGTGCTTCTCACCTTCTGACCATTTGCCCAGAGAGTCTGAGTTACCACCCTCACTTCATAAATGCAAAGTAGACTGTATAAAAGAGAGAAAAAAAAAAAGCTCTAATTTATTCCCTCAAAATATCCATCAAATGAGGTAGGATTTCTGGGAAAGATTAAGAGCTTATATTTTTTTATTGGACTTATTTCCCATAAAATTTTATGGAGGAAAAAAGGAGGGGTTGTGCAGAAGCAGTCCTATTTCTGTTTTATCTGTTACCTGTGATTATAAATCTTCCTGAGATATCATTAATTATAGTGGTGCCATTCACAATGCCACTACTTAACATATTAGAATTTTCACCAAAATTCTATGCGTGGGACTTAGAAATTAGAAGCTGAATTTTTGTATGAAGCTGAAACTTGAAGACATAGGAAACACCTAGTTGCTATGGACTGAATGTTTGTGTCCCCCTCTGACGCCCGTCCCACCCCAAATTCCTATGTTGACCTCCTAACCCCCAAAGCGATGATATTTGTAGTTGGGGCCTTTGAGGTAGAGCCCTCACAAATGGGATTGTACTTTTATAAAAGCAGACCCCTGAGAGCTCTCTTGCCCACTTCTGCATGTGAGGATACAGAGAGCAAATGGCCATCTACAACCCAGAAGAAGGCTCTTACCAGAAGCCAACATGCTGGCATCCTGATCTTGTCTTCTAGCCTTCAGAATTATGAGAAATTTTCTATTGTTTATAAGCTACCTGGTCTCTGATGTTCTATTATAGCAGCCCAAACTGACTGAGAGCTAAGCAGAGAGAGCCCAGAAACATATGAGGGATTTCCCCAAAAGTTCAAGGCTGAGGGATAAACTTTACGTGCACAGGGTGAGACCACCTGAGGCTTCCCAGTCAGCAGCTGCTACAGGGTTGGGAGCAGAACAGAGATTCTTGAGAGCAAGCTCTGCTGGGGAACATCAGAGTTGTGAACCTTACATCATGGAGAGATCTTTTTAACACTTTGTTAATACTCCTGGATTCCAACTAATAGACCAGAAAGGTGGCACTTTATCAGAAAGGACCATACCTGTATAGTAAGGCCTATGCTAGATTTGCCTTAACAAAGAGTATAACCAAGCCTAAGAAAACCTATAAGCGAGATAGAGTTTGGAAGTTGAGTCCTATCAAGTTAGAGGGGCTTTAAAAACATCTTGGGCTTTACACATATCTGCACTAACAAATATATCCCTAAGTCTACACAAGTTTAAGGTAATCAGCCAGTAATTAAACTGCCTGCTAAAAAAAGAATCAATACTCTTCAGAAAAAAGATAATAGAATTCAGGGCCTTACAATCTGTTCTTCAAAATATTCAGTATTCATTAAAAATCACAAAACATACATAGAAACAGTAAATGTGACCTAGTCATGAAAACATGCTGTTAGTAGAAACAGAACTGAACATGGCACAAATGCTGAATATAGCATCCAAAGACTTTAAAGTGGCTATTGTAAACATGTTCAAAGAATTAAAGAAAAATATGTTCAAAGAGTAAAGGAAGATTGGTTCTAACGAGTGAACAAATAGGGAATCTCAGAGACCTGTGGAAATAAATAAACAAACAAAAAAGGCCAATGGAAATTTTAGAACTGAATAATACATTAAACTGAAGTGAAAAATTCACTGGATAGGCCTAACACATTGGGGATGGCAGAAGAAAGAGTCAGCTACCTTGAAGACAGATCAATATAAAATATACAAACTGAAGAATCTGAGAAAAAAAAAGATTGAAGAAAAATAAAGAGAACATCAGAGACCTGTGGACAGGAGCAAACAAACTGTCTAATATGCAAGTATGCTCTTATTTTGTAAAGCTGGTGTAATCTAGATTCCAAAACTGGGAAAGAAAAATAAAGAAAAGAAAATTATAGGTCCAATTATCTTATGAACATAGGTGCAAAAACTTAAATAAAATAGTAGCTAACATAATACAAAAACATATACACAGAATAATATTGAATGGGACTACAAGGAAGGCACAGCAGCAGAAAATTGTATCAAAGTAATTTATTTCATAAATAGGCTCACGTTTACAAAACTCATATGATTATTCCAATACTCAGTATAGAAAGAGCATTTGACACTGTTGAACACCTAATTTACTTCTGTAAGAATTAATATGGAAGTAAACATATACAAAAGTAGAAATAACAGTATAATGAACTCCAGCATACCTGTCATCAACTTTCAAGAATTACATGGCTAATTTGTTTCATCCACACCCTCACCCACTTTCCATCATTACCACCTCCCACCTCCGCTGAAGTTTTTGAAGCAAATCTCAGACATCATACATCATCCATAAATACATTAGGGTGTGTGTTTTTTTAAAAGATAAAGGTTCTTTTTTTTATTTAAAGAACAGGACCCCAGTACCATTATCATTCCTAAAAATATTTTATCAAAAAAATTTTTAAATCATTATATGTCCAGTCAGCATTCAAATTTCACCTATTGTCTCATAAATAGTTTATATTAGGTTATGTCTGTTTAGTCTCTTTTGATACATAGGGTCTCCCTCCTTGTTTATTTTTTCCTTTTCAATTTATTTGTTGAAGAAATCATATTGTTTTTATTTTTCTGCTTGCATCACTATGGTTCTGCTTAACAAGTTAGTTACTTTGAATATTGTATTTCCTGTACATTGGTGATAGATTTGAATGCTTGGTCAGATTTAAGTTTGATTTTGGCATGAAAGGTGGTGTTGTGTATTCCTAATTGCATCACCTGAGAAGGGACATAATGTTTTATTGTCTGAAATTAAATACCTAGGGATTAAATAGGAACTTTGTGCAGGAAACTTGAAACCTCTAATAAAGGACATAGAAAATGATGTGATAAATGAAAAAACATTTTATGTTCTTGGATAGGATGATGTCATATTTCTAAGATGTCAATTCCATGAATTAGTTTATAAATTTAATACATCACAATAAAATTTCTAGCTGGACTATTTGACGAACTTGATAAACTTACTCTAAAATAAAACAAAGCAATAAAGGATCACAAATAGCTAAATCAATCTCATAAAAAAGAGAGAGTTTTGCTGAACAGGATATTAAGAAGTCATAGTAATAACGCAGTGTGATATTATTGCAAGAGTAGACAAATAGAACACTGGAACAGAATAGAAAGCTTGAATACAAAACTTTAGATAGTTAATATACGAGGTCTGATAATTATGTTTGTGAACTCATCCTAGAAAAAGTGCTACATACTTCATTGCTGAATAGCACTACGGTCACCTTTGAAGTACACCCCTTGGGAAGCTAGGCACCAATGCCAGCGCCTAGTCTGCCCTTCAAAGCAATTTTGGAACTCTTTTTCTGGAATGGCCATCAGAGCTGTCGTCGTATTACCCTTGATGTCCTGAATGTCATCAAAATGTCTTCCTT
>NW_017731611.1:181231-182665 GCF_001890085.2 Hipposideros armiger | reverse complement strand
AACTGATATCATTCCATCAGGTCTCAGTTTTCCGAGACGCCCCCCGAGAGAGCTTTACAGATATCATTCCATCCGGCCTCAGTTTTCCGAGACACTCTCTCTACTACTGTGTATAAGGCTAATGCAGAGGGGGTGGTCGTGGGATTGGCTGTAAGGCAACAATGTTCCAATACAGTTAGTTGTTTACTGGCTAAAAACTCCCTCACAGACAGTGCCGTGTGAGTTGGTACATTATTGTGATGCAAGAGCCATGAATTGGCGAAAAGTTCAGGTCACCTAACTTTTTCACACAGCCTTTTCAGCACCTCCAAATAGTAAACTTGGTTATCTGATTGTCCAGTTGGTACACATTCATAATGAACAGTCTCTCTGATATCAAAAAAGGTTAGCAATATTGTTACAACAAGTTTGCAAACTTAATTGTCAGACCTCATATTACACAAGTGGTGCCATAAATCAATCAGAGGAAGTGTGGAAAGTTTAGAGATATTGCTGATAAATCAAGCCCAGTCTCTAGAGGAAACACAAATAAACAAAATGGATCCTGGGTTTCTATTGAACCTCATATACAAAGATTGAGTCTTGGTGGGTTAAATATCAAAACTTGAAAAGTAAAACTATGAAGTTGGTGGGAAAAAACTATAGAAAATATTTCCGTCACTTAGGAATGGGAAAGACTTCTTAAAATGTGAGGAATGCAACCACAAATCAGAACTATCAGGCAAAAATGATTGGTCTATTTATATCAAAATAAGGTATTTCTATAACTGAGTACACACTGGACAATGTTTATAAATAGGCGAAAAAGAAGAAGGTATTTTCAATGTCTAAAATTGACAAGAGATTAATAACTTAAGTACACACAAACTCCTGTAAGAAATACACAAACCCCAATAGAAAAATGGGCAAGGATATGAGTAGGCAATTTATATATAGTAAAGAAAGTGGGAAAATCTTATAAACATAAAGATATGCTCAGACTCATCAGTAATCTCATAAATTCAATAGTGAGATGGTACTTTATATCTGTTACACTGGGGAAAACAAGAAAGCTTGATAATACCAACGTTGAGAAGAATGTGGATGCATAGTAACTCTCAAACACTGGTGGTGGGTGTGTAGACTAGTGTGGCACTGTGGACAGCAACTTCGAATTATTTGGTCAAACTAAAAATACTCATACTCTATGACTTAATTTCTTTTCTGTTCATCACACACTACATGGAAAATTAAAAAACCAGGCAAGCAAAAACTGGGGAAGATGTATGATGCAACATATAAAATAGACAGAAAATTTGTATCTAGAAGATATAAAGAACTCATGTAAAGCAGGAGAGAGAGAGAGAGAGAGAGAGAGAGAGAGAGAGAGAGAGAGAAAGAGAGAGAGAGAGAGAGAGGGACAATAGAACTATTAGGCAGTTCGCAGAGAGAAAA
>NW_017731611.1:167975-180979 GCF_001890085.2 Hipposideros armiger | reverse complement strand
TTTGTATCTAGAAGATATAAAGAACTCATGTAAAAGAGAAAGAGAGAGAGGAGAGAGAGAGAGAGAGAGAGAGAGAGAGAGAGAGAGAGAGAGAGAGAGAAATGAGCAATAGAACTATTAGGCAGTTCGCAGAGAGAAAATGGAAAGACTAATAAAAACATGAAAAGGTGCTCAACCTCAGTAGTAATCAGAGATGTAAAATAAACCCACAATGAGATACCTGGATTATAGAAACCCAAATATACAAAAATTAAAAAATACTAACAATACCAAATGTTGGTGAGGATGCAAAAAATAAGAACTCTTATACACTCCCAACAGGAACTCAAATAGGTAAAACTACTTTGGAAAATGGTGTGGCGTTACAAATTAAAGTTCCACATGTGCAAAACCCATTAAGAGTCAATCCACTCCCACTCCAGCACGTGTAAACATGTACTAGTAAACTTGTACTAGAATGTTCATAACAACATTCTTAATAATAGCCAAAAATGGAAACAGTGCAAGTGACCATCAATAGTAGGAAACATAAATAAATCAATAAATATTCATATAGTAGAGTACTATAATCTCTATCGATGGAAAAAACTCCCAGCCACACGGTATCAGCACTGGGTGAATCCCCCAACATAATAGTGAGAGAAGCCAGTCACAGAAGAATACTTATAGTATTAATTCCACTTATGTAACATAACAGGGGAGAATTAAACAATATTTTGTTTAGAAGTACCTATGTGAATAGTAGAAGTATTTAGAAATTATTGTAATAAAAGGGAATTATTGTAACAAAAGTCAGGGTAGTGGTTACTTTCAGGGAAGGAAAGACAGCAGTGGTTGGGGCATTTCTGAGGTCTAGTAGTGTTCTATTTTTTAAGCTGGGTGTTAGTTACACAGAAGATGAATATGTTTTATATACTGTCTGTATGTATATTTCGCACTAAAAATTATTTTTAAAACGATTGGATTCTTTTCATCTTTGATGGTATATGGCCCAGGCCCTTCCCAACTGGATTTGTTGGCCCTTCATCGAAAGCTCAATGTAAGCAATTTATTTTGAGATGCATACACAGGTGAATTAGATAGGAAACCTCTAAGAAAGGACAGGGACGCACTAACAGAGAGTCACAATACGAGACTAGGAAGAGGAAAACGATGATCTGATTCAAGCCCCTCTTCTCAAGAAGGCAACTGGAGTTTTGCTTGAGAACTTCCGAGTTTCAGACCACCTCCCTGACCTGTGCTCTGTCCCATTATACAACCAGCTATATTCCGCCCTCTGTCTAGCTTTGGGCCCAGTTTGATGTCACAGAAGAACTGCCCCACCCACCAACCCCGCCCCATCGGAAGCCCCGCCCCCGAGTGCGGTCTCGCCCCGCCGGACGTTCGCCGAGCCCCGCCCCCAGCCGCTCGGTCTCGCGTGGTGGCTCCGGCGCGTCCCCGCTCCGCCTCTGTTCCGGCCCCGCCCCTCCTGGCTGCCATGACAACGAGTCCGCGCCCCGCGCACAGCTGCTGCTCGGGCGGGACCCAGGCTGGACCGCGGGCCCCGGCCTGGGGGGCCACAGCTGCCACCGCTGCCGCCACCTCGTCTCCTCCCCGTCCCCGCCCCGCCCCGCGTCTCCTCGCCTCACTCGGGCCGGCGGCCGGGGTCCTTCCCCGCCGCCCCAGCCCGCGCGGATGCCGAAGGTGAAGGCGCTGCAATGCGCCCTGGCGCTGGAGATCCGCTCTGTGAGTACCGGTCGCTCCCTCGGCCCCCGCCGCGCTGCGTGTCAGTGAGCCCCTGAAATTGACTCGCCACGCCGCCTCTGTTCACCTCCGCGAACCCTGAGGCACCTCAAAACTTCCTCCACCTTCGGAATCGCCCTTAGGGCGGCGAACCCTTTGTCACCTCGGTCTTCCCCATTTCAAACTCCTGAGCGCCCCCCCTCTGCTGCCACGCGGAGGTCTGACCCCCCCCCCCGAGCTCTCCCCGCTCCATCCCAACTTCCAGTTGGAGTTCCTTGAAATCTTACCCGAACCGCTTCCGAGACCCTCTTCCCGCCCAAAACTTCCCACTGAGTTTTTTTTGAACCGGGGGAGGGGGCGGGCTTCTCTTTAAATTCCTCCTTTTTACCGCTCTTCTTAGTGAGAGAGAATCCGTCTTCCCTTCCGTCTTGGGTGAGGGGGCGCATTTCTTCCCAAATCACTGCAGGCCGACTTTTTCAAATTGCCAAGCTTCTGATGAGCGTCCTTTACTTTCAGTGTACAGTAGAATCCCCACACGCAACTACGGACGGTGTTATCATTGCATAAAGCCATCCACCCCTGCCCCTCCCAGAAATTATTTCAGGCCCCTCCAATCCCCAAACCCTCTGTTCTTCCTGTCACTCTAAGAAAGGCACCAACTTTTAAAGGGAAACTATTCATTCCCTGAAGTCGCTCGGGGGAGGGGGGGGGTCTGCAAAGTCACCAGGCCACTCTCCAGACTTGCTAAAGAGACTCCTTCCCCCCCCCCCCAACCTGCTGTGCAAATCCAGCCCAGGCAGAGAACCCCAAGTCCTTCCTCAAGTGAGGGGGCTTGGACTTGAGAAAACTTCCTTCCGCCTCATTCTTTAGAGAACCCCCTCATTTTCCTCTTCAGATGAGAGTTCTGGCTTCTCTCTTCTAGAGGATAGCCCCAAAGAGTCTTTCCATACCCCCATTTTAGATCTGCAAGCAGTTTAGAGCCAAACTTCCTCCTTCAGTCCCTTTTCTTTCCTCCCACCTTCTCTCAATCCAGTCTTAGATCTCCCAGCAAAACTGGGGGTGAGGGGCCGTGAAGGTACTTAGATGTCCAACACCACTCCCCTGGGTACTGCACCAAGTAGCCCCCCCCCCCCCCCCACACACACACTTCCTTCCTGCACACCCTGCAGGCAAGGCTTCCCTCCCTACTTACCCACCCTTGCAGCGTCCCCCTCTTTCCTGGCTGTGCCTCCTCACACTAGAATGAGGCTGCTGCAGCCCTGTCCACGAAACGAAACAAACCTCCAGGGAAATCACAAGACTGTTTTAGTTCTTTTGTTAGTTAGTAAAGAAGGAACGAACCGCTGGGTAGGGCAGAGTACGAGGCAGGGGTGGAGGAGATGAAAGTTTTGGCACAATCCGTTGAAGCCAGCAGAGATTTTCTTCTCTGCTGTGTTGGAAACTCTATCTATAGCCCTAGCTTCAGATGTTTTCCCCCCACAGCTGCCAAAGTTTGGCAACTTTTTTGTAACGTCAGATTCCTTCAGAAAAAGAATACGTGAAGCTTCCTAAACCGCTAGCTAGCTCAGGGCAGTTAGTAAAACTCAACAGACTTGTTACTGGCTGCTGCTTGCCCTGCTAACCAATGGGATGTTGCAGCCTGGCGAGAGCAGCTGCCTGACAGGCCTGCTGCTCTTTCCCTTCCTTTTTGCCACACAGACCTTCTAAGAGGAAGTACTTTGTTGCACTGTAACTGATTACTGCCCGAAGGAGGTGAGGAACAAGTTTTATTTCACTACGCTTTCTCCTCAGTATTAGTTGTACTGCAGAAAGTGAATGACTGCAAAATGGAGCTTTGTTGTTCATGGAAGCTTAAGAAGTTATGCAAGTGGAAACATGACTATTTTTTTCAAACATTTGAGTCACAGAATTTCACATTTCTAAGAAATCTTAGCTACCATTGGATTTAGTCCTTTTGACAGGTGAGAAAATCATGGAGGCTTAGCATGACTATTTTTCTAGGGTTGCACAATTATTAAGAGGCACATCTGCAACAGGATGCTAAGTGTGCTGACCAACATAAGCCCTGTTAAATGTGTATACACATGTATAAAATAGAATTTTTTGGATGAAAATTTGAAAGTAAGTTGTTGATGTCATATTTCACTCCTGACTACTTCAGTGTACATCTTCTAAAAATAAGGGTGGTTGTACGTAACCACAAAACCATTATCACACCTAAGAAATTAGTGATCATTTCTTAATATCTAGTTCATATTCAAGTTTCCCCAGTTGTGTCCAGAAATGAATTGTGTAGTTAACTTTTTCAAACCAGTTTGAAAGTTTGCATGTTGCATTTTCTTGTTAGCTCCTTTTAGTCCATTTTATATAGAGCAGTTCTACGTTTTCATTCCCATGTTTCCTTTTTTTAAAATGAATTTAGATAAATGTATACACTCATGTAACCATTATTCTGATCAAGATTTAGAACACTTCCATGACTCCAGAAAATTACTCATACCCCTTTCAAACTTCATGTAGAGATAACTACTATTCTGATTTCTGTCACTATAGGTTACGTAGTTTGCTAGTACTTCAACTTCATATTAAATGGAGCCATGTAGTGTGTAATATTTTGTGTTGGCTTCTTTTGCTCAGCATAGTTTTGAAATTCATCCATGTTGGTGCATTTATCAGTAATTTATTCTTCTAGATTGTGGAGTAGTAGTGTTCTGTCATATGGGCATACCATAACATGTTTATCCATTTCCTTTACTGATGATTATTTGGGCTGTTATCAGGTAGTGGTTGCCGTGGATGAAGTTACTATGAACATTCATTCTTGTAAAAATCTTTCTGTGCACATCACCTTTGGAAGAGATTATGCTCAGATATAGAATATCCCCTGTTGGGTTATGGTTTGAATTTTTTCTCTTTGTGGTGACATTTCATTTGTCCCCAATTCCTGTAAACTGGAAATTAGATGTTTTCCCTCGATTTGCCTGTTGAAAGTACGGCACTCCATCTCTCATCTCGCCCGCCTTCGCCCTCCATATTTATTTTTGCTGCAGCCTTCTATGAGTGGTAATCTCATATGTCTAATACTGTGGTAATGTGAGAGCAAAAACAATAAAACATGAAAGGTTTGGGTATATAACAACATTTTGTGTGTCTCAACAGAGAGAGCTATATGACCTGAAAGAAAAAGATATTGCTAGGAAGAAAGTATGACTTTTCTCAGTGAATCTTTGGAAAATGATATAACATTCCAAGTAACATGTTTTTAAAGAGCAGCCAAAGAATTATATTTCCTATCACTTAACATTTTGTTTTGTAACCATTTTTTAATTTTAATTTTTCAATTACAGTCGACATTCAACATTATTTTATATTAGTTTCAGTTGTACAGCATAGTGGTTAGACATTTATATAATTTACGAAGTGGTCCCCCAATAAGTCTAGTACCCACCTGGCACCATACATAGTTATTACATTGTTATTGACTAAATTCCCTATGCTGTACCTACATCCCATGACTATTTTGTAACTGCCAATTGTACTTCTTACTCCTTTCACCTTTTTCACCCAGTGCCCGTCCCCTCTGGCAACCATCAGTTTGTTCTCTGTATCTATATTTCCCATTGCTTACATTTTTAATATTTGAAACTTTTTTTTAAAGATTTTATTGGGTAATTGGGGGAGGGGAACAGCGTTGGGGAATCGGGAAAGGGAAGCAGACAAGTTGCTGTCCTTTTGTTCTTCAGTCTAGTTGTGGAGGGCATTGCTTCACTGGCCCATGTTGGTATTGTGATCATTGCGCTCTTTCCGGCTGAAGCAGAGCCGTAGCCGGCCGTTGGACGGCCCTCATGGTGGCCGATGGCAGCCCACTGCAGCCCCACTGCAGCCTACGTAGTCACCGGCGACTTACGGCAGCCCAGCTCCAGGTCGAGCTGTTGTTCACCATCTTAGCTATAGAGGGCAGTGTCACTGGCCCATGTGGGAACCAAACCGGCAGCCCTGCTGCTCAGAGATCGTGTTCCCAAGCCAACTCTTAACCAACTGAGCCACTCAGCCGCCCCATCCCCAATATTTGAAACATTTTATCTGTGATATGAAAAAGTAGTTTTGCTGCTGCTTCTCTCTGTCTCCTTGTTATTATTTACTAATTCAATTTTCATGAGATTATTTGGGAAAATAGAAGGGAGAAACTGGAATACAAGAGTAAAGTCTATGAAACCAGCCAATTTGCTTTACCTGAATAGTGTCAGTTTGGGATTAGTTTATATATAATTCCCGGTATTTCTTCATAATACTCGCTTCACCTTATTACCTTTCAAGTTACCGATAGCATCGGGGCAAACAGATCTGGGTCCTTTTCAATAAAAAATGAACATTTGTGAACTTTATCCATGTTTCTGTGGAGTGGTTTCTCTGTTACGCTACAATTGGCGGTATATTTCCCAGGAATATTGACTTAAAACACACACAGACACACACACACACACACACACACACACACACACACACATACACACACACTGTAACTATAAAATACTTCAAACTTACAGGGGGAAAAAAAACATGAATATTGTGGTCCCCCCCCAACACACACACACACACACACACACACACTCCAATTTAACAAATGCTATATTTTACATGTTTGCTGCAGATTTTTATTTTTGAGAAATGAAATGTTGCAGATCTAGATAAGGCCCCTTTGTACCTCTTCTCAACCCCAATTTTCCTTCTCTTCCTGGATTTAAGGTAATCAGTATCCTGAAGTTGGAGTACATTCTTTTCATTCAGGCTTTTGTACTTTTCTTCATATTTGTGTATGTCTATATACTACCTATACTATGGTTTCGTTTAAAGGTTTACACGAATGACGTCATACTGTATGTATCCATCTGCAAACCAGTTTTTTCCAGCTCACTATTTTTGAGATTTCTCAGTATTCTGTCTTGCAGATCTAGTTCATTTTCTTAATTGCTACATAATGCTGTATGTTTATATGACAGGGATTTAATTTTTATTCCTATGTTAATGAACTTTTAAATGCCAGTGTTTTCCTCTTTTTCTAATATTACAATGTCTCAATTAATATATTTGTACATGTTTCCTGATGTTGATATGTCAGTTCTCAAGAGCAGGTACTGTGTTCTAGAGAACATTTAAAAAATTGGTTGTGCTAACTTTGTTTGCCATACTGGAGGGCAGGGGGAGGGAGAAAAATTTGTTGGTGTTAGTTGTCTGGTATTCTACTTGACTTGTATGTTCCATTGGATATGTGGATGAAAATCTATAATTATTAGCTATTAAGAACCTAATGCTGTTTTATGCATAAGCATGAAGTCTCTTTCATTGAAAGCTTTTAAAATACCGTGACTTTTTTCATGTAAACTGAGGAAATAATGTACTTTGTTTTGTTTGGAACTCTGCCAACAGTTAACTTTTTCGGAAAATGATGGCACCAATGGCAGCACTGCTTGTGTTTGAGTTGCCAGTATGTGACACCTGTCATTCTGCTTTTGAAACTGTCCATTTCATGTCCATTTCATATACAAATTCTGTGTATAGGTGCAAATATATCTTCTGGCTCAGTCCTGCTTGAGGATTTACATGTCGAATATATGAGTATATTTTATTATAAATTATTTCTCTATGTTTTTTCAGTTAGCATATTGGTTTATGCTTTAGTTAACATGTATATAGGTAAATTGTAAAATAGTAGTTTGGATGCTAACCTCTATTGGTTATATGTTACGTAAATCTCAAAGATCTTCTAGTTGAACCTTGCTTATTTTTTCACTTTGGTTTTGCTTTCTTTAGTAATGCCTTTTTTCATTTTTTAATTTTTTTCTGTTGCTGTCAACAAAGAATGCTATTAAATTTTATTTTATTTATTTTTTTTAGCTGAGCCATCCTGCTGCCTGTTGGCAGCTCAGCGGCAGCTCAGCTTGGGCCGGGACTTGAACCGCTATTGCTCAGAGCTCGCACTCTTGAGTGAGCTCTTAACCAACTGAGCCACTCGGTCAGCCCTGCTGTTAACTTTTTAAATTAACTTTTTATGGAGTATAGCATGCATTCATAAAGTGCACAAATCCTAAGTGTGTAATCACTACCCAGATCAATAATTAGAATATTATCAGTGACCTACAGTGCTCCTTTGGGTGCCATTCCCCCTTACCACTCCACCTGCCCCCTTCTCATTCCAAAGGTAACCACTATATTGACTTCTGTCACAATATATTTTGAACTTCTGAAATATCCTTCTCTCTCTCTCTCTCTCTCTCTCTCTCTCTCTTTCTCTCCCTCTCTCCCTTCTTCCTTCCCTTCCTCCAGTATGAACTAACTCTAACGTCTTTATGAGAATTCATCTCTGTTGTTTTGTGAGGCAGTAGTTCTTTATCAATGCTATTGGTTTTTTCCTCCAGCTTTACTGAAATATTGACACAAAACTGTGTAAGCTTAAGGTATACAATGTGTTGATTTCATACATGCAAAAACGGTTACCACCATAGTATTAACTACAACCTCCTTCTCATCACATAGTTGCCATTTCTTTTTTGTAGTGAGAACGTTTAAGATCTATACTTAGCAGCATTCAAGCATATAATATAGTATTGTTAGCTGTACTCACCACGCTGTACGTTAGATTCCCAAACTTGTTAATCTTATAACTGGAAGTTTGTACTCTTTGACCAATACCTTGTTCCTGCACAACCCCTGAACCCCTGGTAACCACCACTTTTACTCTGTTTCTCTGAGTCTGTCTTTTTTAGATTCCACATATAAGTAATATCATATAGCATTTGTCTTTCTATATCTGACTTATTTCACTTAGCGTAACGCCTTCAAGGTCCATCCAAGTTGTTGGCAAATGGCAGGTTTCTTTTCTAGTCTTTCTCATGGCTGAATACTATTTCATTGTGTGTGATGTGTGTGTGTGTGTGTGTGTGTGTGTGTGTGTGTGTATACCACCTCTTTATCCATTCCATTCATCTGTCCATGGACACTTAGGCTGTTTCCATATTTGTTGGCTGTTGTGAATAATGCTGCAATGAACATAGGATTGCAGATATCTCTATGACATCTTGATTTCAATTCCTTTGGCTATATATATACCCAGAAGTGCGATTTCTGAATATGGTAGTTCTCTATTTTTAGTTTTTTGATTGAGAGGTACCTCACTACTGTTTTCCATAGTGGCTGCACCCAATTTGCATTCCCACCTACAGTGCACTAGGGTTCCCTTTTCTCTACACCCTCAGGAATGCTTGTTATCTGTTGTCTTTTTGATTACAGCCATTCTCACTGGTGTGGGACAATATCTCATTGTGGTTTTGATTTGCATTTCCCTGGTGATTAATGTTAAGAACTTTTTTATGTACCTGTTGACCATTTGTATGTCTTCTTTGGATAACTATTCAGTTCCTCTGTATCCATTCTATTGGTGGACATGTTCACTTTTTCCAGTTTTGAGATATTACAAATTATGCTTCTGTGAACATTCTTTACATGTGCAATCTAATATGGATTAATACCAATTTAATTGCAGTAGTGTACAAAACTTTTGCTTCTGTTTACTTCCATTACCTCTCCTCTTCTTTATTTTATTGTCATACAAATTATAAGCCCGTCGACATAGTGTAATAGTTGTTGCTTTATGCAATTTTATCTTGAATAAGATAGGAGAAATGAGAGGGAAAAAAAATACATTTATCCTGTCTTTATATTGACCTCAAAGTCAGCCAGCGGTGAGAGATTAGGGCTTCCTTAGGTCATTTCCAGCTCTGTGCACAGCCCTGCACGTGTGCATGAATTTCTCAATTGCCAAGAATATATCATAGCTTATCAAAGATACCACACACACACACACACACACACACACACACACACACACCCACGCACCCACGCACCCACCTACACACCTACACACAGGATTCTCCAGCTTTTAAGTGTTTAAGTGTTTTGGTCAGTTTATTGTTTGCCCCATTGTGATCCCTGCCTCAGGCATCTGTGATGTTAAATAATTGTTGCTGATTGCTTTTGACAAATGCCTTGAAGGTAAAGCCTCTTTGTCCTGAGTAAACTCTGATTCAGGCCAAATAAAGAGCAACTCTGTAAATGGGGGTTTCCATGGTACTGTGAGACAGGTCAACCAATGACTTAGGCATAGGGCTTTCGGGTGGCTCTAAACCTGTTCTCCTCCAGTGGCTGTGGGATTGCTGGTTTCATGGCTACCATGAATGTAAGGGTTTCAGTTTTCAAGGCAGCAGACCTGAATACAAAGGGTTGGGAATAGAGTATGTTTAAAATACCACAATATCATTGTTTTATTACCAGAATTTTACTATTTTTCTTGAATAAATGTTTCTCAGATTGTTGTAAGCCTTTGGTTAATTTCCAGAGCTCGAAAAAGTTGATTTTTGACAGTTTTTGGTAGTGTTTGCATTGCTTTATGTAGGCATGTATTTCACCATTCTGAAACTGCTTTCTCTATGTCTGTCTTTATCTTTAAAATGGGTTTGTTTGTTTGTTTGTTTGCAGACAGCATATTATCTTGTTTCTTTAATCCAATCTGACAATTTCTGTCTTTTATTTAGAATGCTTAGAATATTTACATTTATGAAATTATCCATAAGAGTTGGTTTAAGGCAACCACTTTGTTATTTTCTGTTTGCTTTATCTGATTTCTTTCTTTTTGGAAAACTGCTTGCTATTCCTTTTAAGGACAGCAGAATTTGTAGAATTGTGAATGAGGGGAAAAAAGTCATGCTTTCTTGCATATATTACAAATTGGAAAGTGACTCAGTATTTTCCAGTGGGGACAATTAGAGCAGTATGAGCCATGGATGTATGTAATTCAGTTTTCTACTAGCTAAGTTAAAAAAGTTAAGAGAAGCATATAAAATTAATTTTAACAACTTTTTATTTAAATCAATATATTAAAAATATCATCCTTTCAAAATACAATTAACATAAAAGTTATTAATGAGGTATTTTACATTTTTTTGTAATGTCTTCAAAATCTTTTTGAACAGTTCTTCAAAATCTTCAAAATCTTATATTTTACAAGCATAACAACCCATCTCAATCTGAACTAGCCATAGCTACAGGCATAAGTGGCTAGCAGCTACCACGTTGGAAGACAGGAATTTGAGGGACTCGAAGACAGTTTGTTTTTAATGAGACAGAGTAGGAAATGAAGCTGATATACAGAATGAGATTTGCTTGATAACCATGATTTTAATAATCAATAGGGAACATATTAGGGCAAAAATGGAAAATTTGATAAGATGTGGATAGAATCAGTGATAGTATTGACTAAATGCTCTGTTGGGCACTGTTCTAAGCATTTTGAATGTATTGTGTTGATACATTTACTGTATGATTTTAAGTAAGTAAATCACCTATCGTTTCTTGGAGTTCTGTTGTTTTCATGTATAAAAAAATAAAAAACTATACTAGATAGTCTCTGAGCTGCTTCTTCATACAGAAAGTCAGTGGTTTTGGATACACTCATGAGGAAAACAAAATTCCTGTCCTCAGGGAAAGTGTAGTCAAATAAAAGAGGTGAAATGTACCCACCTAATTCAAATGCGTGGAGACAATAATTAGGACCTTAACAGAACTATAAAATTTTATGAGAATGTAAGGCATATTTACTTAGCTATAGTAAATTCATGACAAATGTCGAAATTAAATTGAATTGAATAATGATAGCTGGTGAGTCGGGAGCAGTTTTGTGTAGGAGCTGGCAGTTGGGGTAAGCCTTGGCAGGTGATGGAAGGAAATGAGGGGGCGATGGAATGGAGCAGTCAAGAATGGTGAGCCATAATGGAAGAAGGTGAGGCAAGGAAGCACTGTGTGCGTTCAGAGAACAATAACAAATATGCTTTGATTCTATTATTAGAGGGTGTTGTATAATAGTACTATGTGGGTACATTGGATTCAAGTCTTAGAGAACCTGTAGGTCCTGTTGAGGACATGGCTGATCACTGACAACGAAATACTGCAGCGATTGGAGAGACTGGGCCGTGTACTTTCAGAAACCCCACATTTTATGCCTGTACTTCCTGTCAACCATGAGGATAGTTAAGTGCAATTTCTTATTTTAAGACTTTTTCACTGGGCTAGAAACTTAGAATTCACTTGCTTTGAAACTTTGTCATATTGCTTTTGATTATGAGGGTGTGTATGGGCTGCTATTTAGAGTCACATTTGTGCTTTTTAATTTTTTTTTTTGGGGTCCTCTAATGTGCTGAGTCTTAATCCTTTGTGATTAAATGACACTGAAAAAGTTTGTGTAAGCATTCTTCAGCATAGAGTGGATGCCTAAGGATGACTGTTTAAAACTATTAGTACCTGTCCCAAGAGCCACAGAGCTTCAAATGGAAAATCATAGATCCTCTCAGAGGGATGGAAGTTATAAATGCCTTTCATTTAACTCTGTAAATGCCAGAACCTCTCTCTACCTTTGTATGTGTATTTTTATTAGCTTAGCTGACTAGTGCTTTATGTAATGTTTTGTAAGTCATGTTAGGAGGCTGGATCAGGGGATTCATTAAGCAGTTACATCATTCTATCTACTATCTTTCAGGTAACTTGTCCAGGAGTGGTGCTGAAAGACAAGGAGGACATCTATCTTAGCATCTGTGTGTTTGGCCAATACAAAAAGACACAATGTGTCCCAGCCACTTTTCCACTGGTCTTCAATGCCAGAATGGTGTTTGAAAGGGTGAGTTCAAATCTCTGATCAAAGTTAACAAGCAAAAGTGAAAGTGGCTCCAAATTTTGAACAAAATCTCAGAACACAAGTTATTATTGCTGTCTATGTACTTTGATTTAATTTTCAAAAGAAGATTTGTAACATAAACCTGGAAGCTTGAAAATAAATATGCATTACATATACATTGAAATCAAATGACTCTTTTTCATGATGGATCATTTTATTTCTAAAATTGTCATGTGAGCTTTATGAAAACATACCACGTTGAATTCTAACTAATCATTTTCATAAAAAAGAGAGAGGCGATATTAACAGGTAAGAATAAGTCATATTTTACTTAGGGCTGTCTTGTACTTCTTTCTGTAAGTCTCTTTTCTTTGTTCCCGCCTAAAACTGCTGCTTTTGGTTAATTATTACCAATCATATTTCTCACTTTTTAAATTTCCTTCTCTACTTCCCTCTCTCTTTTCCCCTCTCCCTCCCTCCCCCCTCTCCCTCTGTCCCTCCCTCCTTCCTTATGTTCCTTATCAGTGGTGTCCTGACCCTGGTGTCCTCTCCCCTCTTCCCC
>NW_017731611.1:149131-167950 GCF_001890085.2 Hipposideros armiger | reverse complement strand
CCACCCCCACCCCGCCCAGCTTTTTCTCCACAAATAATTACCCTTGGAGCTTTCATTGTAATGGAAGAAGCAGGCAATAATCAAGTAAACACACAAATATCATTTTAGATACTGATAAGTGAGGGTAAGGGGACAGAGAGGGACTGAGGGATTAGGGGAATTGTCTGTTAATGAGTGCTCAGAGTCGGCAATAAACATTTAAACTGAACCTGAATTACAAGACAATATCAGACATTCAGAAGTCTAAGGGAAAAGCGTTCTAGAGAGAGGAATAATAAATGTAAAGGCTTTTTGTTGGGAATAAGCTTGATAAATTGGAGGAACACCAAGAAGGCGAGTAAGACCATGGTAACAAAACAAAGGGAAGAATGCTCACAGATGAAGGTGGAGAGGGAGACGGAGCCAGCTATGATGTTTGTTTGTAAAAATCTTCCATAGTGATCTTGGGAATTAGAGAGGAAGTGACAGTTCTCAGTAATGTCTAAAGTTTCTTTGGTTGGGAAAGAAGTATTTTGGGAATGAGAGGGAAAAAACGGACTATTTCATTTTTATGTTCTTTTCACTTTCTGTTCTCCATTCTCACTCTCACTGTAGGTGTTCCCTGAAGCAGTAGACCCAGGAGATGTGGTTGCACAGCTTGAATGTAAGTTAACCTTTAGTTTTTGATTCTAAGACATTTTATAATTGTGTTCTTTAATCCTGGGTTTCATAAAAGTTTAAAAGGGTCTAATAAAAGTTTTTTAAATCATGAACTTTTTTTGGGTACTTCTAGAATTTCAGAGTATACATGGAAATAATAAAAAAAATACATGTGCTATAGAGAGGCTAGGGATTTTTTATTTTTCTGTGTTTGGTCTGTGGAAAACAAAAAGACATATTTGAACTTTTTTTTTTTAGAGATTTTATTAGGGAATTGGGGGAGGGGAAGAGCCAAGTTGTTGTCCTTCAGTCTTAGTTGTGGAGGAAGCAGCTAGCTCAGCTCCAAGTCCAGTCACCATCCGGCCGCCCATGGGCAGCTCGCGGCCTCTCAGCTCAAAAGTACTGTGTTCAATCTTAGTTGCAGATGGGCACAGCCCAACATCCTATGCGGGAGTCAAACTGGCAACCTTGTCGTTAGAAGCACATGCTCTCACCACCTGAGCCACTCTGCCACCTGTTGGCAACTCAGCGGCAGCTCAGCTTGGACACAGCTCACTTGCCCATGTGGGAATTGAACCAGCAACCCTGTTGGTCAGAGCTCGCATCTTAACCAACTGAGCTACTCTGCCAGCCCCCTTATTTGAACTTTTTATTGATTTAGATAATACAGAGTGTTTATCATGTAAGGATAGAGATTCATATTAGGTGAGACTGCCCTTCAGACAAAAATATGTCTTTTCGTTCATTGTATTGCAAATTATGAGAGTAAATAATAGAAGAGTGACATAATGGTAGCTTAAAATATATGTGCTTTTGCATCTTGTATTCCATTTAATATTAATACATTAGTTGAAAGACATTTTCAAGGCTATGGATAACAGTAAATGCTTCAGAATACTAGGAATCAACTATAAAAAGGTACAACTATGTGTGAAAGCAACAGTGCACAGGTAAACACTTGGAAATAAGTTATTCGAGCTCTGAGCATGAAATGAAAAGCTATTATTTGTCCTTGTAGTTAGAAAGGGATCACCAGATTGGCCTAGTAGGTAATGGGTCAAAAGGTCAGCAGTGTTGGGCACCATTGATGTCACCCGTCTCCACAGCTTCCTCCACACCCCATTGGGACACTAGCAATGTAGGAACATGGAACCTGGCACCATGCTAGAATCTGGGCCTGTAGGGAGGAATAGAGCCGGCTCGTTGTCTTACATTCAGGGAACTTATGGTTACGTGACTCTTCTCCAAAGAACGCTTTATAGCCTGTGTCAATATCTTATTTTTTTTTTATAGCTCTTCCATCACTTGGTAGTCTTTTTCATTGTGGCAGACTAGCTAGGTGGCAGTTTGGTGCCAGTGGGTATATGACTTTTAATATTTCCTGAACATCTTAGTATCTGGGAAATTGTGTATCTTAGAAAGTGTGAAGATAATTATTTTATTCTGAAATCCTTCTGTTAAAAAACAATTTTTTTTTTCTATTTGATTTGAAATTTGGGGGCTATAAAAAGAGTGCTTAGTGGTTATCGTTATTTAGAAACTTTCTTGCCTTGATTTGTCTGACTCAGTTTCTCTCTTAGGTCTCTTACACCCTCGCTGACATTTTTGCTTTTTCATATCTTTCTGAAATTCGTCTTTCTCTGCCCTGTCTTTGAATATTGGTATTCCACTGGCTTCACTTCTTGGATTTCTTTTTACTTAGTTTCTACTCTTTCCTTATATGCTCTCCCAAGACTTGGCTTCATGTGTTTACCTTCTGATGACTTCCACATCAGTCTTTATCCCTGACTTCTGTTGTGAGCTTTGGGCCACTTTTCCTTTTTTTCTCTCAGTTTTGCAATCTTGCATTGTCCCTTAACCTTGTTAGTATGAAAATTTCAAAACACTAAAAGTGGAGAGGAGGGAATGTTGAAGTCCCACATTCCTATTACCCAGCTTCAACAGTATTTCACATATTGCCAATCTCATTACATGTGCACTCTGCCACTTAAAAAATTTGTTGGAATATTTAAAAGCAAATTCTATACATGCATCATTTCACTGCAAACACCCTGGCATGACCTCTAATTGATAAAGACTTTAAAAAAAGATATTTGGGGGCCGGCCGAGTGGCGCGATGGTTAAGAACTGGCTTGGGACGCCAGAGGGCCCCGGTTTGGATTCCACATATGAGGGCCAGTGACACTGCCCTCTACAGCTAAGATGCTGAACAACAGCTCGACCTGGAGCTGGGCCAGTGACACTGCCCTCTACAGCTAAGATGCTGAACAACAGCTCAACCTGGAGCTGGGCTGCTGTGAGTTGCCGGCGATGGCGATGGCGTAGGCTGCAGCCCCTGTGGCAGTGGGTTGCCATGGGCTACCGTATGTAGCCGGGAGCCAGTGTGAGCGGCCAGCAGCTGCAGTGAGCGGCCGTCCAGAAGCCGGTGACTGATCTGCCTCGTCTGGGAAGAGCGCAGTGATGGTGCCAACTTGGGCCAGTGAAGCAACGTCCTCCACAACTAGACTGAAGAACAAAACGACAGCAACTTGTCTGTTCCCCTTCCCCCAATTTCCCAGCACTCTTCCGATCCCTGCAATTCCCCAATAAAAATCTTTAAAAAAAAAAAAAAAGATATTTGGATGTATCTATATATCTGTAGGTATATCTATAATCACCATACTGGTATCATGTCTAACACAATTAATAATAAATCCTTAATTTCTAATAACATCAAATATGTAGTCATTATGCATATTTCCCCAGTTGTCACCCAAATGGCTTTTTTAGTTGATTTGCTGAAATCAGAATCAAGTCAAGGTATGGTTCATACATTGTATATGGCTGTTAGCTCTTAAGCTTTTTTCTGTAATAGTGTCCCTTGCTTTTTATTTTCCAATGCTATGAATTAGTTAGAAAAACCATGTCCTTTAGAATGTCCTATGGGGTGCATTTGGCTAATTGCTTCCTTAAAGTGCTGGTTAACTTTTTAATCACTTGTATATAAATTGAAAATAGACCTAGAGGTTTGATTAGATTCAGGCTTATTTTATTTTTGGGAAAGAATCCTTCATAGTTGGTGCTATGTACTTATTATAGCATCAAATCAAGTGCATATGATGTCTGATTGTCCTAAGTTTAGTGATGTTAAGATTGACCATTTGGCTCCAGGCAGTGTCAGCCTGATTCCTCCATTATAAAGCTCCTCATCAGCCTTTTATTTAATAGCTTTAGCATTTGCTGAGAGCCATCTTTTCATTAGGGGTTACAAAATGTGATTTTTTTCCCCTAATTTTTTCATTCTTTCTGTATTTATTAGCTGGAATTCTTCTATAAAAGAAATTTTCCTTATCAGCAATTTGGTTACCCTGAAATGCAGTCCTTATAGGAAAGCGTCATTCTCATCTCCTTTCCATACTTTTAACTGCTTTAGTGAGATATAAGTTCTGCCAATTAAGTTCGTGAACTTCCCACCATGCGCTTACATTGGCAGCACTGTAAGGTTTCATAACCTTGGTGTATCAGTGTCTCAGAGCTGTGTTTGTGTCAACATGTGGTGATGTCTTGCTGAATGGCGTTCATTATTGCATGTTTTTGTATGCCATCATGAGAATGTCTGAGCTTGAATTAGAGCAATGAACAAACATTGAATTTCTTGTTAAACTTGGGAAGAGTGGAAGTGAATTCAGGGACATGTTAGTCCAAGTTTATAGGGATAATGCCATGAAGAAAACGGCAGTGTACAAATGGATTAAATGTTTTTCTGAGGGGAGAGAACGTGTCACTGATGAAGAGAGGTCAGGTCAGCCAGTAATAAGCAGAATTGACAAAAACATTACAAAAATTCATCACATTCTCCATCAAAATCGTCAGCTTACTGTGAAAAGTACAGCAGACCAAGTAAACATCAATAGAGAAACAGTTAGGAAAATCTTAACTGAAAACCTTGACATGAGAAAGGTATATGCAAAAATGTTCCCAAAGGAGCTCACCAATGAACAAAAAAGCAAAGGAGAGTCGCAGTTTGCCAAGACCTTTTGGAGAGGCAAGATGATGTTTTGGGCCTTGTTATCACTGGTGATGAAACATGGGTGTACCAATACGACCCTGAAACAAAGCATCAAAGTGCACAATGGAAGTCAGCCATTCTCCACAACCAAAAAAGTTCCCTTAGTCCAAATCAACAGTCAAAATCATGTTGCTAACCTTTTTTTATATTAGAGGGATTATTTATCATGGACAAACAGTTAACCAAGTATACTATTTGGAAGTGCTGAAAAGGCTGAATGAAAAAGTTAGATAACCTGAACTTTTCACCAACAGTTCATGGCTCTTGCATCACAACAATGCACCAGCTCACACAGCACTGTCTGTGAGGGAGTTTTTAGTCAGTAAACAAATAACTGTATTGGAACACCCTGATCTGGCCCCCAGTGACTTCTTTCTTTACCCGAAGATGAAGGAAGTATTGAAAGGAAGACATTTTGATGACATTCAGGACATCAAGGGTAATATGACAACAGCTCCGATGGCCATGCTAAAAAAAAAGAGTTCTGTAATTGCTTTAAAGGGTGGACTAGGCACTGGCATTGGTACATAGCTTCCGAAGAGGAGTACTTCGAAGGTGATTGTAGGTGATATTCAGCAATGAGGTATGTAGTATTTTTTCTAGGATGAGTTCGTGAACTTAATTGTCAGAACTTGTAAACATTTAAAGCTATAAATTTTTCTTTACACACTGTTTTTGCTGTATTTCTTAACTTTATAGTTATATTTTGTTTTCATTAAAGATATTGTCCAATTGTGTGTGATTTCTTCTTTGATCTTTGGGTTCTTTTGAAATGTAGTCTTATTTCACAATATTTGGGATTTTTCGTATTTCTAATGTTGATTTCTCATATAATTTGGTTGTGGTGAGAGAACATAATTTGTAGGATTTCAATCCTTTTATATTTATTGAGACTTGTTTATGATCTATCCGAAGGTATAACCATGAGAATATTCCAAGTACACTTGAAAAGAATGAGTATATTGCTGTTGTTGGTTGAATTTATTCTGTATCAATCTATCTCTATACTTAGGTCAAGTTGATTGTTAATGTTCAAATCATCTGTATTATTGCTGATTTTATTTCTTTAGGTCTAGAAGAGGTCTGATTTATCAATTACTGAGAGAAGGGCATTTGAACATTTAATTATAATTATTGAATTTTCTATTTCTCCTCTCATTTATATCAGTTTTTACTTTATATAATATGCTGGTTATTGATTTATTGCCCCTCAGTTCCAATTCAATTTTCTTGCATGATCTATGGAAATTGATCTGGGCCCTTTAAATATTTTTTTTCTGTCCAGCTGGCACTGAAGCTTTGTGTAGTAGAGGGCCCTGGAGTAACATTGTAGAAGGAAAGAGTTTTGCTTCCAGATGTGGGCTGTGCTTGCTTGTACCAGGATTTGCATAGTACCAGGATTTTTCCAGGATCAGACTTCTGTAGCCCTTGCAGTATTACATATTACAGTACATGGCGGCCAACAGCAGCTTCCCTTAACGGTCCCCCTTTGGGTGGTTTTGTAGTGAAGTGCCTCTGGTGATACACCTCCCTGGCACCCTCGAGGGATGAATTCTGGCAAGTTCCAGAAGGCAGATTTCCAGTAAGTTCTGGCAGTTGAGCGACTGTTCTCTCTTTAAGGTGCATCAAGGCTGTACTCTGGCTAACCAGTTCTGGATCTCAGCACTGGGAGGATAGCTTGGGGAGAGCTCTTCCTCGGGTGCTCTGTCTGAGCCCTAGGACTAGTGGCTGCTCCTTCGATTAGCTATTCTCATATTCTTTGTTTTTTTAAGATTTTATTGGGGAATTGGAGGAGGCGAACAGTGTTAGGGAATTGGGGGAAGGGGAACAGACAAGTTGCTGTCCTTTTGTTCTTCAGTCTAGTTGTAGAGGACATTGCTTCACTGGCCTATGTTGGTATTATTATTGTGCTCTTTCCGGGTGAGGCATATTGGCGACCGGCTTCTGGATGGCCACTCACACCGGCTCTAGGCAGCTCACACTGGCTGCCAGCCGCTCACACTGGCTGCTGACCACACACGGTAGCTTATGGCAACCCACAGCAGCAGGGGCTGCAGCCTACGCCGTCGCTGATGACTCACAGCAGCCCAGCTCCAGGTCGAGCTGCTGTTCGCCATCTTAGCTGTAGAGGACAGTGTCACTGGCCTCCATGTGGGATCCGAACCGGGGTTCTGCTGCTCAGAGCTGGCGTCCCAAGCCAGCTCTTAACCAATGTGCCACTCAGCCGGCCCCTATTCCCATGTTCTTTAAGTTCTCTTTGTATCTTCCTAGGTAACCCCACATTACTTCTAGGTTACTCCATTGTAGGTAATAGTTCTTTATATTAAACTTTCCCTGTGTGTTTTCTCATTCTTAATTGAACCCAGACTGACATATTTATTTTGAAGCTCTGTTTTTATTGCTTGTACATTTATAATTGCTACATTTTCCTGAATCTTAACCTCATTTATGGTACTAAGATTCATGGTAGTGCAATTACAGCAGTTTCAGGCCTCATATCTTCCTCCCATGTGCTTCAGAATAAGAGGCCTGTGTTCCATAATTTTCATCAAATCTTGAGATTTATTCTAATCACAAAAGGATGGGGGGAGGGTGTAGTATGCTGTTGGCTTAGCTGGCACGTGTACGACCTTTGTTTCAGGTGGTGCGTCAGCTTTGTAAGAACCACGTAGGTCTTCAGTGGAAGGGGAAAGGAGGGGAATTGGATCCTGTGGAGATGCCTCAAGCATAGAGTGATGGTAGAAATAGTAGAAATAGCCCTTTTAAATAAAATACAAAATGGAACCTAAAGAAGTAAAGCAGGCTTTCTGTCAACGGACGCAAACAGCGTTCCAAGGAAGGAAACACTGAATCAATGTGGACTCTTCTAGAATTTCTACTTACCTATTCTACCACTAGGAATTGTGAGTCACATATATAATTTTCCATTATGTAACATACAAAACCAATACATGCTTGTCTGTCTGTCTAAAACCTAAAATTCATTAATTAAGAATACATTATCTGGGCCGGCCAAGTGGCTCAGTTGGTTAAGAGCTCGCTCGAGAGTGTGAGCTCTGAGCAACAGTGGTTCGATTCCCGGCCTGAGCTGAGGTGCCGCTGAGCTGCCAACAGGTGGCAGGATGGCTCAGCTACAAAAACAAAGAATACGTTATCTAAAAGCAAATTGAGCGTGGTCCAAATGCTCATGGAGATTCTAGGACCCCCTTAACTGGACAGTCTGATAAATAGTCAGATCCTTGAGTAACCTCAGATAAAGTGCTTAGGATAGTCCTTCACACACAGTAAACACACAATGTCACTTGTTTATTATAATTGGTGGTGTGCTATTACTATTGTTATTATTGGAGAATTTATCAGTTCCATTTCACACCTCTAAGGGAACTCCCTGGGAACCATTTTTAGACAAGATAGGGAATGAAAATTTTCTATTTCTTTGTTGACAAACTGTGGATTTTCATTCTTTCTCACAGAAGGTTCACAGGTTCTTTACTACACACACATACACACACACACACACACACACACACACACATACACACACACACAGTATACTGCCACAAATATACTGCCTGAAACCCTGTTCATACAGATAAACATATTACTTGCTCCCTCCTCTCCAGTCACTGTTCAAATTTATCATCATAATAAGAAGCCTTGTCTCACCAGTGTTATCTTAAATAGCATCACCTTTTGGTCAATATCTCTATCCCATTATCTTTAAAGTTATCATATCTTCTACACCAGGATATTTTCAGAGTAAAAGAGTATGTTTTCAGTATTTCCACCAAGACAACAGATGTAAAAGGAACTGCTCAGGGCAAATAGTGATAAATATTTCTCCTGTTTGTCTTCCTATAGCTGATATATTATTTATTTTTTATTTTCTCTCTCATTAGAATAACCGGTGTGTTTTTTCCTTTTTTTGGCATTAAAAAAATTTTTTTTATTAGCTTCAGGTGTACAAAACAATGTAATAGTTAGACATTTGCACCCCTCACAAAGTGATAACCTCCCTCTCCCAATCTACTCTCCTAATATAGCTGTTACAATTCCACTGACTCTATTCCCTATGCTGTACTCCACATCCTGTGACTATATACATATACATGTACATATATGTATATATTTGACACTCAATATTATTCAGCTTTAGCTTCAGATGTACAGCGCAGTGGGCAGGCATCTACACAGTCCTTGAAGGGGTCTCCCTAATAAGACAAGTGCCCATCTGACCCCCTATAACATCTTTACAACATTAATGATTATATTCCCCAAACTGTATTTCACATCCCCGTGGCTATATTGTTACTACTAATTTGTACTTTCTAATCCCTTTACCTTCTCCCCCATCACCACCTCCCTCCCATCTAGCAACCCCTGACTTTTTTTTCCCCTATACATCTGAGTCTATTTCTGTTTTGTTTGTTCATTTATTCTGTTCTTTAGATTCTACGTATAAGTGAGATCACATGGTATTTGTCTTTCTCCATCTGACTTATTTCACTTAGCATAATACTCTCTAGGTCCATTCATGTCATTGCAAATAGTAATGTTTTATTCTTTTTTATGGCAGAATAATACTCCATTGTACAAATGTACCATAATTTCTTTATCCAGTTGTTTATCGATGGGTATTTTGGTTATCTCCATATCTTGGCTATTGTAAATAGTGTTGCAGTAAACATAGGGGTGCATATATTTTTTGAATTAGTGTTTTGGATTTCTTTGGATAGATACCCAGGAGTGGAATTAGAATGACAGTTTTATAAGAGCAGAGACTTTTCCTGTTTTATTCGCTTTATCTCTAGTGCATATGGCAATGCATGATAGATATTTGATATCCAGGGAGTAAAATAAAATATCATAAAATATCGTAACAACTGTCTCAGTTTTATGAGTGTTGGAACTATCCTACTGAGAGATACCTATTTGTAGTGTTACAATACTTTGATTAGGAGATATATTTTGTATTTGAAAATGTACAATGTAATAGCTGCTATGGCTTTATTCCCTTCAACATTTGGATAAAGAGAAGATATTATCTTTATTTATATTGCAGTAGATTTCTGTGTATCCCTATTGCTTTCTCTTGCCTGTAGGGAAAACAGCAGCTTCATTAGAGCCGCTGCTTTTCAGCTTCTGGGAATTACTGCTTACCTTGTGTTTGGGGTATTTAAAATGTTTTCAGGTGAAGATTTGAAGGCTGAGACTAAACCCTCAAAGTCTGTGCATGAGAATGTCTGCCTGAATCCTCAGGAGAGCTTGTAGGACTCAGGATGCATATTTTAAATCCACAATGGCAAATGCATTCCAACCAATTCACCTTTGTAATTAGGGCAGGTAAAGAGGCATTTAGAGGAAATTATGATCACAATTGTGCTGGCTGGTACAGAGGGTTAGCAGTCTGGCACTCTCAAGGTATTTACTGTAGCTTTTGATTTGCTATATTTACTAGGATTTTTGGAGTGCTGCAATGCATTTACTTGTAACTCACACTAAAAGTACATATGAAAACGAAAATTTTTACAGAGGAGGGAGGAAAATTATAATTATTTAGTTATAGGATGAAGGGAAACTATAAAATGAGGTTCATTACCCTACATGCTCCAGTAGATGTAACTACACTAACTTAGTATTTGATTTCCAGAAGCATTACTTCTCTATAAAGCTTTTCCTTTGACAATGTAAGGTCTTTATTCCTGAAGTATTTTTGCCAAAATATAGTTTTTAAATATAAAGGAATGGAAAGTTGTTTATAGAAACTAGGAAATAGTTTTTCTCAGAAGAAATTAATCTGTGCTCTTAACATACAATGTGAACTAAACAAACCCAAGCAATTACTTTTCAGGCCTTTATAGCAGAAGAGTTTCAGTAACAATGGGACCTACATTGTTTATTTCATTACTTCACTTTGTGTGGCAGTTACTCATTTTATCGATGGTAGATTTAGAAGGTATAGAGTATTTTGACAGAATTCTTAAATTTGTTTTCTGCTTAAACCCTTTGTTTGTAAACTTTATACTCCTGAGACCATTGCTACTTTTAGCAAACTTGTTGGCATTAAATATTAATATTTGGAAATATATTTTGTTAACAGCTGCATTTTTCTTTCTTCAGTGTAAATTATTCACAGCAATAATAGCTGGCAATACTAAGTACTCATGTAATATTTTGATGAATGTTTTATTGACTGTATTCTTCTTGTGTTTGACTCCTTCCAGAATGATTCTGGCTAGGATGGGGCATTTTCGTTTTACTTAGATGTCTGTTTTTTTCCTTGATTTTATTTTTAGCCTTTCACTTTTCTTTATGAAATGATTTAATTTTACTATTCTGTAGGACTTGCTTCAGACTAGATATACACATAAATACATATACATATACGCACATTTATATACTTATATATAAATACATATATGTATATGCTAATGTCTTAACCTTTTTAAATTTGTTTTTTACTTATATCGAAATATTTAACTGGTTATAGAATTATGTTATTTTTCTTTATATCAGAGTCACATGTATAGTCTACAAAGCTTATTACAGAAAACAGCAGTCCTGTAACATCCCTCTCTTTCATCATTTCCTACTCCCCTAGAGACTATTTTTCATTAAACAACTTTTTGTTTCTTTGTTCTTACCTCCATGTCTCTAACATACTGCATTCGAAACATTTTGATTTTCAATTTTAGATATTATCTCTACCTTCCCTTATTGAAAATGTAGGCCTTAGTTCCTAGTTGGCAGTCTTAGTATGTTTGGGCTGCTATAACAACATACCATAAACTGGGTGGCTTATAAAACAGTAGAAATGTATTTCTCACAGTTCTAGAGGCTGGACAGTCCCAGATCAAGGCATCAGCAGTTTCAGTGTCTGGTGAGGGTCTCCTTTCTATTCATTGATGTCTGTCTTCTCTCTGTGTCCTCACATGGTGAAAAGGGGTAAGGAAGCTTTCTAGGGTCTCTTTTATAAGGACAGTAATTACATTCATGAGGACTTTGCTCTAATTACCTCCAAAAAGTCCCATCTCCAAATATTGCATTGGGGGTTAGGATTTCAATATATGAATTTTGGGGGATACAAACATTCAGTAGATAGCTTTGGCTACTTGTATTTAGTTTACTCTTTTTTTTTTTAACATTTTTATTGGAGTTGGGGGATGGGAACAGCGCTGGGGAATCGGGGGAAGGGGAACAGACAAAGTTGCTGTCCTTTTGTTCTTCAGTCTAGTTGTGGAGGACGTTGCTTCACTGGCCCAAGTTGGCACCATCATTGCGCTCTTCCCAGTTGAGGCAGATCAGTCTCCAGCTTCTGGACGGCCGCTCACACTGGCAGCTGGCTACACACAGTAGCCCACTGCAGCAGGGGCTGCAGCCTACGCCATCACCGGTGACCCACGGCAGCCCAGCTCCAGGTTGAGCTGTTGTTCAGCATCTTAGCTGTAGATGTAGGCCAGTGTCACTGGCCCTCATATGTGGGATCCGAACCGGGGCCCTCTGGCATCCCAAGCCAGCTCTTAACCAACGCGCCACTCAGCCAGTCCTAGTTTACTCTTTACTTTTAGGGTTTATCTTGTCAAGATCCAGTGCTATAGCCTAGCTATGTAATCAGGCCATTGTCTCTTACCTGCAGACCTCCACTCCTAACTCTTCCCAAGGTCATCATACTCCAATTTTTGAACCTCTACTTATTGAGCTTATCAAAAGCTATCAGAGCACAGAGGATTTTCAAGGCAGTGAAAATACTTTGTATGCTATTACAATGATAGATACATGTCATTATACATTTGTCCAAACCCACAGATTATATACATCACCAAGAGTGAACCCTAAGGCAGATTGTGGACTTTGGGAGATTATGATGTGGCAATGTAGGGTTTATCATTGGTTAAAAAAAAATATGTACCATTCCTGTGAGTGATGTTGATAATGGGAGAAGCTATGCATGTGTACAGGCAGGGAATATATGGGAAATCTCTGTGTCTCCCTCTCAATTGTGTTGTAAACCTAAAAGTATTCTAAAAAAATAGTCTTAAAAATATCAGAAAATACCCCAGAAAGATTGAAGGGTTAATCTCTACTATAAATTAGTAAAGCCATAAGAGACATACCAAATATATATATATATATTATGCTAGTATATAAGTATATATGTAGTCTACCCAGCAATTACTTTGACTGTTAGATGCACCCATGATAAAGTAACTAACTTTTGTTTGTTACTAATTTATTTAAGGAAATTTTTCTTTAAACTTTCAGATGATACAGCATTGTTTGAGTTGATTCAGCTGGTTCCACCAGGTACTGTATTATATTTTGATACGGTAATTGACATGTGAACCCATTTCAATGAAATGCTTTTTAAATATCGCATCTTTTTTCCTTCTTCCCAAATTAAGAACAATGTTGAGTTCCTAGGATTGGTCCACCACATATAAAATATCAGTAGACCAAAATAATACGTGCAGAAAGATTGACATACGTGAGTGGCATTTGAACACACTGTTCTAAAAATAAATAAATAGTAATAATTGAAAGTGGAAAATAACCTGATATTCTGGCATATTATGTGGCATTCATAAGTTTCTGTGATTTTTCTAAAATCTTTATGGATAAAATAGTAGTGAATTATCTTTGTGTGTGGACTGTTATTGGGAATGGAGGGGAATAAAACCTTATTTATTTCATAAACATTATAAATCTTTAAGATAGAGTTAAAATATGGAGGATAGTTTTATTTCAGTTATTGATGTCTGATTATAAAGAAATCTGTCTTAATAAAATATTTATTTTATGTGAAAAATGAGAGCTATATTTTATTGAAAACTAGTAACTTAAAAATTTTTCAATATTAAATGGATACCTAATTCAGATAACCACAAATGCCAGAAAATATCTACATTTTTTTCAATATGTAACCTAATACCTTATAACAGCAGGTAGAAAAGAATGGAAGATAGAAAAATTTGTGGAGATGGTAATTAAGTTTCAGATGTGTAAATGTTATACCAACTTGATATGTTTACAAAGACTTCCATTTTTTAGGAACTTATAGGAACTCACTAAATTTAGATGAATATTCCCCCCTCTACAAAAGTGGGGATGGATCATTAGTAATACGTGCTACATGTCTGAATAAGGAAATGTGTTAACCCATGTAACATAACTTTATTTTAATTTTCCTTTCATAGAAAAAAAATGACCCTGTAGGAAGTATTTCAGTAAAGCATCAGGCATTATATATATTGTTACCTGATGATTTTGTTTCTAAATAGAATATTTTGTTATAATTTGAATCATAGGATATCTTTCTTGTAGTGGGTGAAACACTGTCTACATATGATGAAAATACACGAGATTTCATGTTCCCGGGTCCTAACCAAATCTCTGGACACCATGATTCAAACCGCCAGGTTACCATGAGGAGGATTTCTGGCCTTCGAGTAAGTGTTGACTATTTTCTGAATCAATACCTAAAATGTGAGGAACTAATTCGCAGTTTAATTGGATTTAAAATATAATGATTTTCAGACATTTTGATGTTGCTTTAAACATACTGAAATTAAATGAAAATAATTTAACAAAACCTATGCATCTGTCATCCAAAATTAACAAGTGTTATTTTGCCTTATAGTCTTCACATTTCTCTCCTCTTTCCCTGTCCTCCTCCTCTCCATTATCCCTGTCTGTCTCTCTTCTCTCTCTCTTTTTATTTTTCTCTCAAAAGAATGACCAGTAAACATTTGGAAAGATGCTCAATCTCATTAACATTTAAGGAAATCCAAATTAAAACAACCATGTGATTTTTATTGCCATAACGGTAAAATTTAATAAATCTGACAATATCAAAAGTATGAAAAAAGGAAACTCTTGTATGCTGCTATGCCATGCGAATCGGAACAACCACAATTCAAAATTGTCTAGTAGAGGCAGATTCTCATAGCCTACGTATGACCTTATAGGTTAGGTGTGTATCTTGGAGATGGATTTTCTCTGATATACTAAGAGCCTTCATAGAAATGTTCATTTGTAGCATTGTTCATGATAGTGAAAAATGGCCAATGATTTGCTCAATCATGCCTATATAATGAAGCCCCATAAATACCCAAAAAGACAGGTTCAGAGAGCTTCCATGTTGGTGAACAACACCTGGAGGCAGGTGCTGGGAGAGCGGTGTGTCCAGAGAGGGAATGGGAGATCTGCGCCCCTTCCCATATACTTGGACTTACAAATATCTTCCATCTAGAGACATTCATCTGTATCCTTTTTATATGGAAAACAGCAGGTAAACTGTTTTCCGTGAGCCATTCCAGCTTATTAATTGAATTTGAGGAGGGGGTCGTGGGGACCTCCAATTTATAGCCAATTAGTCAGAAGCACAGGTGACAACCCAAGTTTTTCATTGGCATCTGTGTGGTGTGGGGACAGTCTTGTGGGACCACACCCTTAACTTGTGATCTGATGCTATCACAAGGTGGAGAGTGTCAGAACTGAGTTAAATTGTAGAATACCCAGCTGGTGTCATAGAGAATTGCTTGGTAGTATTGGAAAACCCATACATTGGAATTGGTGTCAGAATCCTAGAGACAAGTCATATAGCTAAATGTGGTGGATTCAGACCGAAGTGGATGAGGAAACCACCATACAGCTTTGCTTGGCCAACTGCAGTTCCAATTAGAGTGAGCAGCACCCTGCTAGAAAGTTGACAGGGAGATCCTAAAAGTAAGGGAGTGATCCAAGCACCGTGATAAGCTGTCCACCCATTCCTGGCTGACTATGAAACTGTTCAGGGGAGACAGTGAGAGCCCAGCAGAAAGCTGAAGCCAGAGGAGACTAGAGACCTGGCCGTGTCTTTGAATGCATTCCCTAACCCACACCCAGGTAATCAACGCAGAGTGGAACCTTATAGGTTCATTGGATGACCAGTAAACTATGCATACACATCTCTCTCTCTCTATTTTGGTAGGGCCTGAGTTTAGTTTACACATGAGAGGAATATAAGTAGTTTGTGGCCCTAGGGTGAACTGTGGTGGTTTTAAAACATGTCCACAATTTTTTTTGATACTCCTGTACTGAAAATGTGACCTAACTCCCGTGGGCGGTACTTAGTGATGCTAATGAATAGAGTGTGACAGAAGTGTCTGTGTTAGAACACCCCATAAAAAGCACGTGGCTTCCTCTGCACTTTGCTCTTTGGGAGAACCAGCTGCCATGGCAGGAGGACACTTCAGACACCTTGTGGGGAGGCTTATGTGATGAGGAGTTGAATCCTCTTGCTAAAAACTAGAAGAGAACCGAGGCCTTCAGCCAAATGAGCCTTCTCGAGAAGCAAACCTCCAGCCCCAGTAAAGCCTTCCGATAACTGATGACCGTAGCCCACATGGCATCTTAATTGTAATCTCATGAGAGATTTTGAGCCAGAACCACCCAGCTCAGCCTCTGCCAGATTCCTGCCCCACAGAAACTATGTGAGATAGTAAGTTTTTACTGACATTTTAAATTGCTAAGTACTATGTTATCAGCAACAGAAACTAACAAAGAGGCATAGCGGACATCATTAATACTAGATATGTTTGCAGAAAAACAATCGTTCAGTTAATTCTTGGGCAAGTTATATTTGCTTTTCTGGAACATGTGTGATGTTTGAAACTTTAAACTTAGTAGGTCAAAGGCTGGGTTTATGGAGGACAAATGTGGACACCTTTGGCCAATGTCTGACTTCCACTATGTTAGCGTGAAGCTGCACTGCGCACAGACAGTATCTTTCAATGTTTTAGTGAATGCAAAACGTGTGTGCTTCCAATATTTTCTCAGACGCTTTGTGACTGTCCCTTTGAATTTCACCATTTGTGTTCACTTATCTCAAAACATTGTTCAAGCTGATGATTGAAATGTTGCAAGAAATAGAAGCCAGATTTATTCATAGATCTGAATGTACACTATGGGAAAAAGATGCTGGAGGAATTGGTCTAGAGACTTCCTTTCTTCTGTTTTCAACAACTGCATACCCAGGAGCTGTGATTTTTTTTTTTTTTTAACATGAGGCGGCTATCCAAAGTGTTCCTCGATTATGTATTTAGATATGTCTTAAGTTGTAAAAATAAAAAGAGCTGAAATCCATTAAGTATTTTCATATTCTTATGACTTTAATATTGTATCATAGTTTAAAAATCTTAAAAGAATTTAACTGGGAAATACTTGAAAATGAAAAAAAAATGTATTATTCCCTAAAAGTAATATAATCAACTCCTAAGTGAATCATCAGCAATGAGACTATTTCTAGCTAACATTTAGTTATTATGTTGTCTTTATCTTTAATAAGAAGTGCAAACCGGCAAATGAAGCAGCTGAACCTTGACAAGTGTTTATTACTTCAGGTCATATTTTCATCACTAATAATTATCTTTTTCAAATTGAAATGTCTAATAATACCCTCTTTTTCTCCCCTCAGGGAATTGCTCCAAAGCTGGAATTTTCTACAACCTCAGTGATTACTGAATGTCTGATAAGTTCAAGGAAGTGCCGCACTCAGGTTAATGTCATTTAAAGTATTGAATGGCTTAATTTGTTTATATTTATGCACTTGGCAAGCATTATTATTGTTTTTTATTTTGGCTGCGCTGTTTAATATGAGTGAAAAGTTTGGTACACATGATAGATGGTACCATGATGTTATTATTATTTTTTTAACTTTATGGGCCTTTTTCTTGTAATGCAAAGAAATCAGGCTGTCAGAAAGATATTGAGATCAAGAAGTCCTACGAAAACTAGATTGGAGGCTTCTATAAATCTTACAGAAGTTACAGGTTACTGCAGAAAGTTCAAAGGATACCTTTTTAGCAAATATGACCAAAGGTTCTCAGGCCAGAATATTGATGTTTAACGAGTATGTTTCTTGAGTGTCTCTAATTCTTTAAGGGACTGTTGCTCAGTTTGGTGGCCATACTTGTACCATCAGATCAAGGGAAGCCTGGACCCTCTAGCCTAAGCACCTTCTATAGTGAAAACTGCCTTAGTAAATTGAAATATCTAGATCTAATATTCCATTTTGGTCTAACTTCTTACTGAGTCACCAGGATTGTCCTGCTGCCTTGTCCACAGGTTATCTACTAATGTCTAGGTATCACTCATATGTGGTTGCATCATGACCAGGTAACAATGAGCAGCCTGTGATGCAGAGCCAGCAATAGATATAAAGCCCAGAGGGCCTCAACAGGGTGGGATTGGACCTACGATGGGAAGAGTGGAGTGTTAAATTACTGCATTATCAGTTTTAGAGTAAATTTGCTGAGGATGATAACTGTGACTTAAGCGAAGGAAGGTAAAATATAGTTTTAAAATTATCAAGGGGACCATATTTTATTTAGCAGGATATTTAGTACATCAGAGATTGGCTGTAGTCATTTATGTTGCTTAAATGCAAGCTGAAATGCAGCTATTAGAGATCTAACAACCTGTGCTTTCCAAACGCACAGCTGTGTTACTGACTGGTTTTTCAGATATGCACTGCACTGTGCCTGCTTGTTAGAAGTTGTAATTTATTAGAAATGTCTTACCTGGACTCAGACAAAGTTTTTCTCTCCATATTGGGGTATGCCTTTATAGTGGGTGGGTCAAAAAGTCTTTTTTTGGCTGAAGTAGAGCATACACATATACACAGAAAAGTACACACATTCTAAGTGTACAGCTTGGTGGAAGAGTCCTTTCTAAATGTAAAATTGTCACCCCATTAGTAGTCTCATTGGAACTAACATAGGAACTGGTACATTTTCCTCTGTAAACTTTTGGGAAGACTCTTTCATTACCTTTTTTTTAAAACTTGCTATTTCAATGTTTGTCATTTGTTCTTTATTGAACAGAGATATAAGAGAGTAGGCTTTGGTGTCAATGTTTACGAAAATGTGTTTTAGAATCAGATTTTGATTCAAGTTTCTCGAAAGGCTGGTTTAAAGATTAAAATAGAAAATATATTCAATGTGCCTGGCACATATCATATAATTAATGAATTTTGTGGCTGTTACTAGGTTATTATCTTTTTTTTTTTTTTTTTTTTTTAAGATTTTTTATTGGGGAATTGGGGGGATGGGAACAGTGCTGGGGAGTTGGGGGAAGGGGAACAGACAAGTTGC
>NW_017731611.1:137073-149046 GCF_001890085.2 Hipposideros armiger | reverse complement strand
CCACTGCCACAGGGACTGCAGCCCACGCCGTCGCCGGCGACTCATGGCAGCCCAGCTCCAGGTTGAGCTGTTGTTCAGCATCTCAGCTGCGGAGGGCAGTGTCACTGGCCCTCATATGTGGGATCCGAACCTGGGCCCTCTGGCATCCCAAGCGAGTTCTTAACCATCGTGCCACTCGGCCGGCCCAAGGTTATTATCTTTTAATTAAGATAATTGGAGGAGATCAGAAGATAATAGTTGAACTATAAAATAGAAAACATTGCCTGGTAGGCACAACAGTATACACTTTTCCATTAAAATCCTGAATGTGAAGAGTCAGAATTTTAATCTTATTTGACTTTATTTGAGAACATGATAAATCCACTTTATTTTTCAAGTGAATATTAGTTATAAGTAAAGTTTTAATGGCCATATAGCAGTATTTTCAGATTCAAATATAAGAATAAGACAAACCATTTTGGTTTCTAAAAGAGGACTCAGTAGAATCATGGCATTATTGAGGTTTACAGATACTTATAATGATCTTTATTCCTTTTGGCATGTTGTTTTCAAATTGGATGTTTTGTCACCAGTTGAATGGACTAGAAAATTAAGCATACGAGTATTACTGTGATTTTCTGGAATACAACTAGTTTTCTATTTACTCTTTTTTACCTACTACTGAAAAGTAGTATTTGTTATTATTAGTTAAATATCAATCGTAGCTTTATATATATGTTTGTTAGTCTGATATATCAGGTAGCATTTGCTATGTAAAAAGCCACACTAACTTAAGTAGCTTAAAACATGTTTCTCACAGTTCTGTGGATTGGCTGGGAGATTCTTTTAGTCTGTACTGGCTAGGCTAGGGCTGGATGATCTAGGATGCCTTCATTCACAGATCTGGCATTTGGCTGCCTTTTTGGTCCAGGAGGGACTTTACATTTCTGGTACTTGGCTTGAGCCAATGGCTGGGGCCATGGCCACAAGACCCTCATCATCTTGGAGGCAAGTTAGCTCAATTTGGTTCCATCACTTAGTGGCAGGAAGGTTTTCCGGAGTAAAAGACTACAACTACAAACACTTTTCAAAGTCTCTCCTTGTGTCAAGTGTGCGATTGTCCTGTTGTCCAAAGGAGGGAGCCATTAGGTCAACAGTATGAAACAACCACTGTTTTAAATTTTAATGGGCATCAATAGGATGCATGAACTAACGATTGAGTAGAGTTGGACAGCATGTATCTGCAGTAGTTACACCACAGTTTATAACTTCCTCTAGTAGTATTCAGCGTTCAAATCATAAAGAAAGAAGAAGAGGTTACTTATTTTAGGTTTGGTATAATCAGAGGTGAGTAAGTAGAAACTTGACAGCATTGCTGAAATGGATGATTATGGTTCATCGGGGTCTGGAGGGGTAAGATACCCTAAGCATTTCTGACCATCTGGGCGAAAGAGGTGTCGAGACTGAGGAGGTGAGGAGGGCAAGTCACAGATTCAATGAGAATAAAAGAAGTAGGTTGAGGAAAAGAAGTGTTGGTCAGCAAGGGGTTTTCAGAGCTTGGGATGCAGTAGATCTGCATAATGATGAAATCTAAGATAAAGTAGAAGATGGTAATTAAAGCCGAGAAATAGAAAGTCTAAGTCCAAGGTCTTGGAAAGATTCATTTTATTACACCTCAAAGGCCCCTTCACGTGCTCACATTCCTGCTTCCCTGAGTCAGTGTGATGTCATAGAGGTGGATGAAGTGGGCTAAGGAAAAATTCTGATTTGTTGAAGTCATTGAACAAGGTGGGAGAAGGTCCAGGAGCATCTCAGGAGCTACAGAAGAAAGAAAGATGATGAAATAATCTGATGCTGCTGTTTGTACGAAACTCATGGGCTTATTTTTCCAATTAGGAAAGTATATTTTCCTTCCTGTTTAATCTCCTTTTAAAAAATATTTGACTCTTCTCCCTTCTATTTCACATTTGTATTTTATTTTCTTAGGATAGATACCTTTAAAAAATTGGGAGGGGGATTGAGAAAGTAGAGAGGAGGGAGGATTGGTGGTTTGTTTTTTTAGGTGATTAAAGTTAGGAGGACATTTGAAGATTCTCAACTGTCCATTTTCTCTATTATTGAAAAGCTCATAATTATAGATAGTGAGAAGAGGACTTATTTATTTGTAATCTAACTTTTAATGCATTTATAAGACAGATTACATAAAATATCCTTAAAATGCAAAAAAAAATTAGAAATATCACATTTTTTTAAACATTTAACTGCTAACCAGGTTTTTTAGAAGATAGAGTACTAGTCCTTGAGTTTATAATGTCTTATACATTTTTACTTCTATAACAATATGGAACCAGAATTAAGATGGTATGATTATCTGTCATTGAATTGTAAAGTTATACATTGTAAGAGATCTTAAAATCCTAATAAGCTTGTATAATTCAAGTAATACATTTCATGAAAATATGTATAAACATGTTCTTCAGCTTTTCACATTATACTCATATATATATATATATCTATATATATATATAGTCATACCAGCATGAATGAAACTTATTTTAATAACTTTCTCCATAAATTTTTTATAATCAACCAATTAGATGTGTATTTGTAACATTACTAAACAAAGCCCTCTTAAATTATATATCCAGTTATTTGGATACTTAATTGTAAATGATAAATATCTGCATTAATTTTTTAGTATACTGAAAAATAATTTTTCTGACTTTGTTTCTCAGATTTTTCAATGAAATACTGTGCTTTCATTTTTATAAAGTGCTTGTTAAGCTTAAGAAGGAAGTCTGATGCAGTATACTTTATTAACTGCTGGACACAGAGTTATCTGGGAGAATACAGATTTGACTTCTCCCAGGATCTGCACAGATGGGAAAGACTGATCCAGCTGGCTTTGATAGATTATATGTACCTTAAATTACTTTTTTAAAGTGTATACCTGTTTGTCTGTGTCTGCCTGCCTGTCTGTCTGTCTGTATCCCACCCAAGTTAATTTTTTTTTTTTTTTTTTATGTTTAGGATAAGTATATTTACCATCCTGCTCCATTGGAAAAATCACACAGCAAACTGCAAAGCCGAACATCAAGGTCACAGAAGAAAAAGTCCAAGTCACCTGAGAGAAGTAAATATTGCGTAAATGCAAAAAGCTACGAACAGCCTACGATTTCTTCAAAATCACACTCTCCGTCTCCCTACACAAAAAGACGCATGTGTGAGCTATCTGAAGACACCAGGCGGCGGCTGGCCCATTTAAATCTGGGGCCCTATGAATTCAAAAAAGAAACAGACAGACCTCCATTTGTGATTAGACATGTATGTGTTCCCTTAAACGTTTCCACAAAAATATTATTCTGAAACTTCTTTCATCTTCTAGCTTATATTAACAGTTTTCTTTCCTGAACTGTTACCTAGCAATCTAAAATGGAATGTTAACTTAGAAGAAAAGAACACTCCTTTGTCAGCCTTTAAACGTGACAGATCAAGTTCCATTATGACTGCCATGATAAAACCTCTAAGTACCTTTTTCCTTTCTTCTCATACAGTGGACAGCGTAATCACTCCAAATTGAACTTAGTGTGATTGACATTAGTACCAAAATGGCACAGTAGGGCTTTAAAAGAGGACCAGGTTTTCTTTATCAAAAGGAAGACCCGCTTCTCCCAGCCTTTTTAAAAATTATAATGGAAAGTAAGGTTCTTTTGAAATTATGTCCCTTGGGTAAACCTTACATAATGGATCTTTGAAGCAAATCATTATTTGGTGGGGATGGGAAGGCCTTTAAAAGTGAAGCGAGTTAACTTAAGGGTCGCATAGCTCTACTCCTTCTATACAGAAACCTGGTTTTGATGTGGGTTAAGTTGTCCATATGATGATCAAGCAGACTTTGGTTAATTTGAAGTGTCTATAATCAGAATATTTAATAAAGGACCTTCTCAGAATCTTCATAGTTTCTTGAAAAAAAAATTTATAAAGAATTCTTACTTTAAAAGCATTTCTTTAACAAAAGCTTGCAAATACTGACAAATATATATAATAATAATAAATGTTCAGATTGAAGTGCCTAGAGAAGCAAAACAACTTTTTGGATATCTATAAAACTGTTTCTGATTTTAATGCCTCTAATTCATTTTCCCAAATTCTAAAATGTAAATATAAATGTAAACATGCAAATATACTCCTTTGATGGTCCAATGGCTTTTTGAATATACATCACCTTTAAGTTCAGATTTCCTTTGTGATACCTTTTTAAAAATTTAGATGTGCCTTAAACAACATTTCATTCAATTTTTATATTTTGATATGAATCCTTTATTTTTTAACTTAAAGGAATATCATTTTTTATTGTAAAAAGAAAATGTATAATGTAATGGGTACTTTTAAATGTTAATATTTTATTGAGGTTATTGTGATTACATTTGTCTTGTTTCTGTAGAATTTATTTATAAGTTCCAGTCATTTTTTTTTTGTGGTCGTTTGTATAAACAGTATCCAGGTAATGTTTACTTGCTTGTTTGATGGCAGTTTCATAATGCTTCTAATTTTATATCTGTCCTCAATTTTTAATTAAATTGAAAAGAAAGGACACACTAAATTCCAATCTGAAGAAATAGTAGCATTTTAATTAAAATGCCTTTGTACAAAGATAACCAGGAATATTCTGGGGGTTAGCCACATAAAAATTGTCTAGGGAAATAAATGCTCTTAAAATGTTAACTATATTATTTTTTTCACATTAGTGTTCAAAACAGAATGATTCTAATACAACCTGGTATAAACTTTGACATTTTTATTTAAATGATTTCCCTCTCAGCTTTCTAATGAATAGAAAAAAATGCATACTTCTAATCCTGTAAGAAAATTGCTTTCCTTATTATATAGGAAATTGGATTTTTCCAGTTGTATTTGTAAACATAGACATGTCTCCCCCCCCAAAAAAAAAAAATTGTGATTTTAAAAGTGTTAACAAACTGATAACCAAACGAAACTTTAATTTGGTACGTGCATATACAAAAGGTTAACACTTGTAGGAAAGACATTCTAGTTTTACATACACTGTATGAAAAATAGCCTTAAAGAATATGGAGCAGTGTCAAGAGATCACTAGCATGCTCTCAAACAAACTGAAACTGGCACAACCATTCTAGAAGAGATAAACAGCATTTGTTTTCTTTTGCATGTGTGAAGAATAGGATTTCATTTATGCAAAATAGGGTCTTTTTTTCTATTGTGGTGAAATACACCTAACATAAAGGTTACTAGTTTAATCATTTTAAAGTGTGTAATTTAGTGGCATTAAGTACCTTTATATTGTTGTTCAACTGTCACAACTGTCTAGTTCCAGAGCTACTTCATTATCCTAAATGGAAACCTTGTACTCTCTAAGTATTCATTTCCCATTCCTCCCTTTCCCCAGCCCCTGGCAACCACTAATCTGCTTTTTATCTCTATGGGTTTTCCTATTCTGACATTTCGTAGAAGTGGAATCATACAATATTTGGCCTTTTGTGTCTGGTTCTTTTCATTTAGCACAGTTTTCATAGTTTTCATCAATGTTGTAGCATTTATCAGTACTTGATTCTTTTTATGTATGAATAATAATCCATTACATGGATAGACCACATTTTGTTTAGCCATCTTCTGTTGATTGGCATTTGGGTGGTTTTTATTTTTTGGTTATATGAACAGTGCTTCTATGAACATTTGTACGTAAGTTTTTGTTTGAATACCTGTTTTAATTCCTAATTGCTTTAATACCTAGAAGTGGAATTGCTGGGCTGTATGGTAATTGATTCCATGTTTAGCTTGTTGAGAAATTGTCACAGTTTTCTACAGTGGTTGCCACATTTTACATTCCCACCAGCAATCTATGAGGGTTCCAATTCAGCCACATTCTCAGTAACACCTGTTTTCTACAATATTTTGGGTTTTTTTTTTTTTTATCGTAGCCATCCTAGGGGATGTGGAGTGGTATCTCATTATGGTTTTGATTTGCATTTCCCTAATGACTAATGATGTTAAGTATCTTTTCATGTACTTGTTTGCCATTTGTGTGTTTTCATTGGAGAAATGCCTGTTCAAGTTTTTGGTCCATTTTTAAGTGGGTTGTTTGTCTTTTTGTTGTTTAGTTGTAAGTTTTCTTTATATATTTAGGATTCTACAATCTTATCAGGTATTATTATTTTTTCCTCATTCTGTAGCTTGTCTTTTGACTATTTTTAATTTTTAAAAATTACAGTAAAATATACAATAGAAAACTTACTATTTTAATGATTTTTAAGTGTGCAGTTTAATGGCAATAAGTAGATTCACATTGTTGTATAATCATCACCACCATCTGTCTCCAGAACTTTTCATCTTGCTAAACTGAAACTCTGTACCCATTAAACAATCCCTCTTTTCCTCCAGCCCCCCTGGCAACTACCATTCTACTTCCTGTCTCTAGGAATTTTACTACTTTAGGTATCTCATATAATTGGAATATACAGCATTTATCCATTTGTGATTGGCTTATTTCACTTAGCATAATGTCATCAAGGTTCACTTCAGTTTACAGCATGTGTCAGAATTCCCTTTTTACAGCAAGATAATATTATTTTATATGTATATGCCACGTTTTATTTATACATCTGTTGATGGACACTTGGGTTGCTTCCACCTTTTAGTTATTGTGAATAATACTGCGTGAACATGGTATAAAAATATCTGTTCAATTCCCTGGTTTCACTTTTGGGTATATACCCAGAAGTGGAATTGCTGGATCATATGACAATCCTATTTTGAATTTTTTGAGGAACCACTATACTCTTTTCCATAGTAGTCGCACCATTTTGCATACCACCCACCAACAGTACAAAATGGGTTCAGTTTCTCATATTCTTGTCAACACGAACTATTTTATGTTGTTGTTGTTTTTTATAGTAGTGATCTAATGGGTGTGAAGTATTATCTCACTGTGCTTTTGATTTACATTTCCCCAATGATTAGTGATGTTGAACATTTTTCTATGTGCTTATTGGTCATTTGTATATCTTTTGGAGAAATGTCTATTTAAGCCCTTTGCCCACTTTTAATTGAGTTTTTAAATTAAGTTGTAGAAGTTTCTTTATTTCTTCTGCACATTAATGCCTGTGTATCAGATAATGATTTGCAAATATTTTCTCCTATGAGTTGTCTTTTTATTCTCCTAGCATTTTTCTTTTATGCTAAAGTTTTAAATTTTGATGAACAGAGTTGTCTTTTTTTATACAGATTTATAGTACTCTGACTTTTAAAATTTGGTTAGAAAACATGGTTGACTTATTATTTTAATCTGTAAAGCACTCAGCATGCTGGGCTCTGAACACAGCCACGTAAAGACACTGTTTGAATTCAAAATCTATATACTAAGGAGATAAGTAGCAAATGGCTAAACTTGTTTTTTAAATGTGGCAAAGTAGATTCTTCTTTTTTAAACTTTGTAATGGAGAGGAAAGTAGGCAATGGAGTAATGGATATTTCAACTGTAAATATGTTCAGTTTTAAAGTGGGCTCATATACATAATTTAAAATCTCTGGAATTTAATTTTCATTTTGTTTAAAAACAAACAGCAGAATACTCAACTAAACTCTGAAACATGCCAGAGAGTCACTCTCACGTTAACTTGATAATATGTGGTCCATGTACTTTAGTTGATTTCTCATTCATCCATGAGACTGAAAGAACAGTTAAGCTCTTTGTTTTACATTGAGATCCTTCTCCTTCTAGGTCGATCCCCCAAGTCCCAGGGCCGATACTTTATTTGGATCTTCTGGCAGAGACTGTGAAAGAGATGGATGGTCCAAGATGCACGATGGTAAGCGACGAGCTCTCTCTTCGTTGCTTTAGTTGCCTTTGCTACAATCAAGCATCGATTACCTTGGCATTGATGAACAAAAACAGAATCTGCTGTATTATTGGATAATGTGGTATAGTGCTACTGTTTATAACTTGTGGGACACCCATATAGATACTCTCTAAAACTAATAGAATTTTTGTGCTACTATAAACCATCTCCCTTTTTGAGACTTAAAACACATATTAGCATACTAAATAAAAACATGCTTTCTAGTAAAAAAACAAAACTTGATTTTGTTTTGCTCAATGCTGTCTAACTTTATTTGACTGTGGAACCCCTTTCTCACCTTAACACATATTACTTAGTTTGTGGAACAGACTTTGGGAATACCACAGTAAAAGAAGTTCAAGGTTATATTTTGGACATACGTTTGAATACTTGTTCTGCCACTTATTTATAAAGTGGACATTCTTGAACAAATCCTTAACTACTTTGATAATCAGTTCATTTATTAAAGCATGTAGTTTGATAAATGTTAGCTACCATGTAAACGGCCCTAGCACACAGGACTTAGTAAATATCAGCTGTCATTATAATATATAAATGGTAAATACTTAACCATTTATATTTCTGAAAAGATAACATCCTTTAAGTTTAGTTTATAAGGATGTTTCTTTCATCTTTAGCCCTGGTTCTAATGGTTAGATAAGTATTTTCTGAAGGTTCAACATGAAGATTTTTATGAAGATTAAATAGTAGTGTATAATTAGGGATATTTGAGTGTTAATATCTTTAGACATTGGCTGATTCAGCAAGCATTCACCAGCAGCCTTTAAGTTAATTTATTACACACTGAGAAAGGCATAGAGCAAGAAAAGTGAGATAGATTGAAAAAAATATATAATCATGATAATGTAGTGAGCTCTATATATTTCTGTTTCTACACTGTAGTGTATAATTTCTTTTTTTTAAAATGAGGAGATGAAATATTCTCTGAGAACATGCAGTGCTTGTGCTCATTTATTTTGCTTTTTTAGCACTAACAGGGAGATAGATGTGGTAATCAATAAGTCTTTTATACCTAGAATGTCAATTTATATGAAATTAGGAACAGATGTTATACTCTGTTTCTCCTCTTGGAAGAAATTTATGGACATGGAAAATAAGCTTTAAGAATAAGAAAATCACAAATAACTTCAATATAGATGTTTATTTGGGAGATATTTTTGGAATGCACATAAGCGTCTGATTTCTCTTGACAGTTATATATTTGCCAAATTTCAGACTTAACAGAAAAGTTGAAAGAGTACAAAGTATTCTCATATACCTTTCAGAATCCACAAATACTAACATTTGCTTTTCTCTCTCCTTATTTTCTTTCTCCCCCTCATCCCCACCCCCCACCTCCATCTCTGTATGTGTGCCTGTGTATAAACTTTTCTTGACAAGGACATCACTATAGAATGATTTGTGTTCCTCCAAAATTCCTCTGTCAAAGCTCTAACTCCAGTGTGATGATATTTGGTGATGAGGCCTTTGGGAAGTAATTAGGTTTATGAGGTTATAAGGGTGGGGCCCTCTTGATAGGGTTAGTGTCCTTATGAGAGGGGACACAGAGATCTTGCTTTCCCTCCCTGCCATGTGTAGACACAGCCATAAGGCAGCCATCTTCAAGTCAGAACAAGAGCTTTTACCAGAAGCTGACTAAGTTGGCACCTGGATATTGGACTTCCAGCCTCCAGGACTATGAGAAATAACTGTCTGTTGTTTGAGCCACCCAGTCTATGGTATTTTATTATGGCAGCCCAAGGAGACTAATACAGATATTATCTTATGAGATGCAATTATCAAAAACGGGAAATTACCAACAACAATGTAGGAATAGTAACTAACCTATAAACCTAAATCAGATTTTGCCACTTGTCCCAATAATATCTTTATAGCAAAAGAAACCCCACATCATACATAGCCTTCAGTTGCCATGTCACTTTAGTTTTCTTTAACATGTTCCTTAGTCTTTCTTTGTATTTGACATTGATAATTTTGAAGAGTATAGGCCAGTTATTTTGTAGTATGTCCCTCAATTGGGGATTGTTTGATTTTTCCTCATGGTTAGATTTAGCTTATTCATTTTTTCCCCAGAATACAACAGACGTGGTGTGTTATTCTTAGTGCTTCATGCCTGGAGGTACATGATATTGCCTTGTTACTGGTAATGTTAATTTGCTCACATGATTAATAAAATGGTGCCTACTAGGTTTCTCCATCATAAAGGTGCTATTTCATACCTTGCGACCGTGTAATGTCCTGTTATTCCTCAGCTTTGACCCCTTTAGCATACATTGATGATTCTTGCCTGAGACAATTTTATACTGTGATGTTTCCCAAATAGTGAATTTTTAAAAATTCTTTATTCTTTGTACATTTATTACTTGCATTTCTCCTATAAAGATTTTCCTTTCCCATTTCTTTAATTTTAATGCCTCTGTTCTTTTGACTAAATTTTTTTTTTTCTGGCTGGCAGTTGAGCACTTGTGATTTTGGGTTCTCATCAGCTGTTTAAGTGCATATGAGAATTTATGTTAGAGTCTCTTAAACATAGTGAATTTTCACCTATGATGATCTTACTTTAATGGAAATTCTTGAACATTTTCTTGTCAAACTAGCTTGCGTAATAATTCTTAAGTGTTTATCTGATATCATTTTCATCACCATTGATTGTTTTAGTCCTCATAATCATCATGTGAAGATGCATTTAACTATATTTGATCAAGAAAAATGACAGGAGCTTAGAGAGGTTGATTTGTTGGAAAGCTACAAAATCACCATGTTGGGTCTAGAATCCAGATCTTCTAACCCCAAGTTCCTTTGTTTTCCAGCACTTTCTCTACTTTTCATTCAAGTGTATTTTTTTTTTTTTTTAGATAACTTTTCAAGCACATTTTCTCTACCTGGAATTGCCATGGCATATAATTCTAATTGTAATTTGTTTAGTCCTTTTGAAGAAACTTAGCATCTTATACCTCAAGAAAGTTTGGAAGCTTTATGCAGTCATTTATGTATTTTGAAGAGGAAACCAGGGGCATCATTCTGGCCTCTTCTGTTTGCTGAGAATGTAGGAAAGATGTTCGACCCTGCCTGCCCCTGGCAGGAAACTTTTATTCTCTTCATTTGAAATTCTTTTATGAGTTTCATTTCTACATAAGATTGTAATCTTTTATGAGCTTCCACTAACCCCTTTGTTTTATGGTTATTATTTATAAAGTAAAATAAATTGGAAATAATATTCAAATCCTAATATGTGATATCTTGAATAGATAGCAATAAATGGTAATATTTTAATATTTTCTGAGTAAAGTAACATGTAATCATCATGTATGTACTTATTACCAAATATCTCATTTGTTTCAGCTTTTATTGAAATGTGTGTCTCCTTATCTCAGAGCCAGTAGGCAGCTAAACAATGTCATGTTTAGGAACTCCTTGTTTACTTCCTTGATTTCTCTATTCTTTAGTAAACATTTTAACAGCTTTATTAAGGTATAATTTATCTACTATAAAATTCACCTGTTTTAAGTGTACAATTAAATGATATGTAATACATTTGCATAGTTGTGCAACAACCACAATCCATTCTTAGATTATTTCCGTCATCCAGAAGAGAGTTTCCTTATACCCATTTGCAGTAAATCTGCATTTTTCCCTGAGCTCCTGGGTTGTTTTTCCACTTTTTGGCTATTATGAATAAATGCTACTGTGAACATTTACACTGAAGTCTTTGGATAGACATATGTTTTCATTTCTTTTGGAAAGATACCTAGGAATGAAATTCTACTTTATGTGGTAAATTTATGTTTAACTTTTTAAGTAATTGCCAACTGTTTCCCAATGTGATTAGACCATTTTACATCCCTACCAGCAGTGTATGAGGCTTTCAGTTTCTCCACATCCTTGACAACATTGTAATTGCTTTTTTATTCTTGTTATTATTATAGCCATTTCAGTGGGTAATAGTCCTATCTCTTTATGATTTTAATTTGCATTTGACTAATGGTATTGAATGTTATTTCATGTGCTTGTTAGTCATTTGTATAACCTTTTTGATGATCATTATTCTTTTTTTTTTTTTTTTTTTAAAGACAGCTTGCTTCCTTGTTGCTTTTCTGGG
>NW_017731611.1:115764-136543 GCF_001890085.2 Hipposideros armiger | reverse complement strand
CAGTGTCACTGGCCCTCATATGTGGGATCCGAACCGGGGCCCTCTGGCATCCCAAGCGAGTTCTTAACCATCGCGCCACTCGGCCGGCCCTGATGATCATTATTCTTGCAGTCACTGGTAAGCAGGGAACTTAACTTGCTCTTCCTAAATTTCAGATAAAAAAAAAAAATGAAGGGGGAAAGTCGGAGACTTTTGCTACTGAGATTTTGACAGCCATAGAAATAAAAGAGATAAATACATTAAAGGTCAGAATAAACAGTTTCAGGTGAATACATCAAAAGTGAGCAAGAGATAGAAAACAGTTTTTTAAGTGCCTTTCCTTTTTAGAAGGTTGGATCTCCTGAGAGAGATTGAACCCTGGTTTTATTTTATAAAGCTAGACATCTTAGCTTTGCTTCCAGTTATAGGGACTGACATATGGCAAATGCATTGGCCGTATGCTCCATGGAGAATCACAGCACAGCAGAGGCCAACCTTAAAAGCTTAACGTGGGCAGTAGGGTAAGTGCTGACAGAGAACTCCAGGGGCCCACTCTATGAAGGTTCAAATAGGTATATACATTCAGCATTAGGGAAGTTTTACAACAGTAGTAGCACTAACTACCAGAATGGGATTGAACTCCTTGAAGTTATAAAAAAGGAAGATGATAGTAGGGTACTCTGCAGGTTGCCAAAGATAAGGATTAACTCAGAGGTAATCATTCTCAGAATAAGACTCAAGAATTACTTTGCTAGAAAGAATGAGTTGATACAGAGATGCTAAGTTTTAGATTAAATTTCTTTAAGTCCTGCTTGAAGCTGGGATTCGTCCTTTAGGACCGAGTCACATCTGAACCTGTTGGTGAGGGTCAGTGATGGAGAAAGAAAGGTTGCAGAGGCTCGAGGTTATCAGGCTGCTCCCAGTATAAATGGTGACTGTAATACAAAGAGAATCCTATATTAGATGGTTGCAAAGAAAATGTTTTGATGACTGATGCCACCTTTTTTAAAATGTGTACTGTTAGTCACTATGTGATACTTGATTACTTCAATTATATATCACATCCATTTGGTTAATAAATCCATAATCTGATGTCATTTTTTTTAAAAGATTTTTATTGGGGAATTGGGGGGATGGGAACAGCTCTGGGGAATTTGGGGAAGGGGAACAGACAAGTTGCTGTCGTTTTGTTCTTCAGTCTAGTTGTGGAGGACGTTGCTTCACTGGCCCAAGTTGGCACCATCATTGTGCTCTTCCCGGGTGAGGCAGATCAGTCACCGGCTTCTGGACCGCCGCTCACGCTGGCTGCTGGCTGCTCACACTGGCTGCTGGCTACACACGGTAGCCCATGGCAACCCACTGCCACAGGGGCTGCAGCCTACACCGTAGCCGGCGACTCACAGCAGCCCAGCTCCAGGTTGAGCTGTTGTTCAGCATCTTAGCTATGGAGGGCAGTGTCACTGGCCCTCATATGTGGGATCTGAACTGGGGCCTTCTGGCATCCCAAACCAGTTCTTAACCATTGCGCCACTCGGCCAGCCTCTGATGTCATTTTTGAGACTAAAGTGTGCTTTTGTTTTATAAGGAAATCTGTTGTTATATTAGTGGAAGTAGCACTGAACTAATAATTAAAGACCTCAGTTCAATTACTTATTAGCTATATAGGAAGTCAGCCTCCTGAAATGTAGAGTAGAAATAATAATTAGTGTTACATATTGCATTAGTCTGCTTAGGCTACCATAACAAAAAAACTGTAGACCAGGGGCTTAAACAACAGACATTTATTTTATAACATTTCTGGATGATGGGAAATCCAAGATCAAGGGGCTGACAAGGCAGGTTTCCTTCTAAGATCCCTTCTCTTGGCTTGTAGGCAGCTACCCTCTCACTCTATGCTCACATGACCTCTTGTATGTACATGGAGAAAGAGATTGAGGAAAACAGGACAGCATGTGCATGAGTGCAAGCTCTCTGAGGTCTCAGCGCCCCACCCTCATGACCTCACCTAACCCTGATTACCACCCGCAGGCCCAATTTCCAAACACCATCACTTTGGGGGTTAGGGCTTCAAGAATGAATTTTGGGATGACACAAACATTTAGTCCATACACCTACTTCATGAGGTTACTAGAGAATCAACCAGGAATTAACATTTATTAAATGTGTGTTTTCTGCTAGTTGATATTCTAAGTACTTATATTTCATTGGTTAATTACTCATAGTAACCTCAGGAATTTTAGATACTATTATTTATCCCCATTTTACAGATGAAGAAACCCGAGATTTAAAGAAATAAAGTAGGTTGTTCGGGATTACACACACACACACGCGTGCGCACACACGATCGGAATTAGCTTTTTCTTCATACTTTTCTCAAATGTGATCCATTAATTAAGGCCCAACTCAACTTCTCTCCTTCAGGAAGTTTTTTGCTGATTGCCTTCAACCTTGAGAGATTGACCTCTGATACGACCTTTTAATAGCACTAATTGCCTGTATCATTCTGACTTAGCCTGTTCTTTCATGCTGCTATTATTCAACTTTGTATAACATAACCAAACCAAAGTAAATAAATGATAAGCACCTCACAACCATGGGCCATGACTCTTATCTCCTTTATCTCATGCATTTAGAATATAGTTAGTAATTATTGGTAAGGGTGATTAAATGTGAACACTGGGAAACCTCAGATCAAAGTAACAGCTTGATTTGTAAAAAATGAAAGAAAATGATAAATCTGCCTGAATCAGGGTAAGTTTATAAATGGTTTGTGGAAAGCAGAAGACGTGCCAGTGTTTTAATATATTGATACTTTTAATATTACATTAGCTGTCAGAAGGAATATATACCATGTCCAGAAATTATTACCTTAATTTTTTTACAATATAAAAAAAGCAGTGTTTACTTACATTTTGTATACCTTGCTTTTCAAAGTTAGCATGTTTGGAAAACAAGGCTGAGTGTACGTCCTTATCATTTTTTTGTTTCTTCTGCTACTTGTGGCCATGATGTACATTAGACTTTACAGAAGAGGAGGCGGACTGTGATTTACTTTCATTTTTAATTTTGAAAAGCACTTAAAGTTGAATCTTACTGAATTAAATGGTGAAATTCTCCTTGTGTGACAGACATTATGTTTCAGCTGTCGTCTACGGTAGGACACTTGAAACGAGCAGCATCTTGTACCATAAAAGACAGCTAACTAACTGAATAGAAACTATCCTAGGTGTCTCTCCATACAGACATTTTCTTTTCTGGACAAAGGTGTTTGAATGGTAAATATAAAATGTTAGAATGCTTTTGACCAGAATGTGTAAGGAAATAGAATTGCAAATTATGGTTCTAATTTGCTTGACTGCCAATATAACAAAGGTTATAAAATACTTAAAAGTTGGGTATTGAAAGTTGACTCCTTTAAGTAATGAACAAAACCCAAAATCTTCATCTACAATGCAGTGGTCATTATCTCAGGGAGAGAGAATAGTTTTCTAATCCACTTTGTAACAGATACTGTGCTAGGGACTTTCATAAGCTGTATAGGTTAATCATCACAATTATTCCCTGAGGTAAAGTAAGCATTGTCTTCAGATTCTTAAAATGAGGAATGAGACAGATTAATTGTATAACTTGACCAAAGTAATATATTTGATACATGGTGGAATCAGAAATTGAACCTAGGCTTGTTTGACTTAGAATTCGATGGTAATCGTGTTGATGATGGGGTTAGTAATAATAGTCAACCTTTATTTTATTGTCTTACATGTAATATCTAATATAAGCTATGAGGCAAATTATAAAGAGGGCTATCAGACAGATGAGGAATCTGAGACTTAGAAGGATTAAGTAATGTGCCCAGGGTCATATAGGAAGTGCTGGGGGCTGGACTGTAACGTACATCTACTTGTCAACAAGGTCTGTACACTAAAGCACGCTACCACCCTCTAAAGTTGACCCTGTTTCCATCATACAGACTCGGTTCTAGCACAGACTCCAAGAATATGAACACATGTAGTTTGACAATACCTTTCAAATCTATATATTCAAATTACATTTCATCATAAACCAGTTTATCGACTAAAAATTTTCCGTTTCACCCATATCGATTTCATAACCATTTATGTAGACAAATTGGTTTATCAACTAAAAATTATTTTGGTTTATGTTCAGATTATTTCCTACTCTAATGAAATTAGTATTTGTGAAATCATTTAGTAACTGAAGAACTGATACAGATTTTAACTTGTTGCTTATCATCTTGGCTGTGTGTTGAAGGATTTTAAGATATTTCTGAAAACTGCTGTATGCATTATAATCACAGAAACAGTGATAGCAAAAATCTAACATAAATAAAATTTTCTTTTTGATATGAAATGTTTATAGTTTCTTTTGTATATCCTTTTTCAGATCATTCTCACCTTGGCTGCTACCGACCCAAGGATTATAAGGTATGTAGTGTAAATTAGAGAATAATAATTGTCCTTGCTTTCAGATAAAAGCATACAGCAGAGATTATCATAGTCAAGAAAATGTATAAACAATAATTGGCATATCATGAATGTCGTCATTTTGGCTACACTGTCAAGTGCTAGAATAGACTTTATTTCATGTCTTCCTACAAATATTTTGTGGCGCTTGATCGTTCACTTGGTTTAATTACTTATTGAATATGTTTGTGTATGTATATGTGTGTGTCTCTGTTAGGGAGACAGACAGAGAAATTGGTTATTTTAGTAATACCTCACAGACTACTATTTCTAAACTTCAGTCATTCACAGAGGACCCTCATAATTTTTGCAATGCCTACTTACAATTTATGCTATTTAAATTTACCTTCTTTTTATCTCACTTCTGTAAATGAAAAATCAATATTACATGCTTTGAGTGGATGATAGTCTTAAAAAATACAGTGAAAACAAAACAGTGTTACTGAATTCTGGCTAGATAACTGTTATTTTCCAAAGGCCCTGAGGCACGTTTTCTATTTCTTAAAATGAGATAACCAATGATAAGAGAGGTATAGGAGGCATAAAGAGCTAACTGAAGATTTCTGATTAAAAAAAAATTGAAAAGAAAATACATTGTTTCCTATGTGATGCTGTATTATTTAATGTATGTCCATGTGCCATGTAGAATATTCTTGTGTACCATATTAATTATCTGCCATACCACTAGTAGTTCATGTCCTACATTTTGAGAAGCACTGCCTCAGAGTTTGTCTTTTCTGTCCTTAAATGAAAGCTTCTTGATAATAAGTAGTATTATATTGGGGAAAACAAAGCAAAACAAGAAACATAGCTTTCCTTATACTTTTGCTTATTACTTGAAAACAATTTATTTCATGCTTACTGGCACCACATACCATGGTACTTTGCCATGCTTTGAGTGTGATAAAAGAAATATAGAACAGGTAAGTAAATGAGTCAGGGCACTGTATGACTGAGGGCTCAGATCAACCAGAGTGTCAGCATCATCCAGGTGGAACTTCATAAAAATTCATTTCAGACCTGCTAAATTGAAATTGTTGAGAATGGAGACTTGAAATATTTTTAACCAGTTTCAAGGTCATTCGTATGCAGCTCTCTTGCCATTTATCCAAGGATTGGCTTTTGAGAACCACTAATATAGACTATGAATATAGCGCTTACGTTGTTAGAACTGCCCCTTGTTTGTGTGAGGTTGTGCCCTTGTTTAGGCTGCCCCGAGAGGAGTGTGGGCCTGGCACAATTCAACTGGTGCGGACCCATCCTATTACGTGGAATTTACTCAAACACACATGCACATATACGTGCACACTGATGTGTATAATACATATGTGCATGTACACACACACATACACATCAAAAAACATGATGTTCAGTGTCTTGCATGGGGCCCAGGGAAGCCTCCTTAGTTGTCCTACCTAAGGGCCAAGCTCACCTTTGTGCATTTCCTAAGTCATGCTTCACAATTTAAAATTGTATGTATGTGTGTGTGTGTGTGTGTGTGTGTGTGTGTGTGTNTGTGTGTGTGTGTGTGTGTGTGTGTATATATATATATATATATATATATTTATACATTTATATTTATTTATTTTCACCTTTGCTTAAAATCTGTCGTGCCCACACACACACACACACACACACACAAACACACATCAGTCACATAGCTAGGAGGGATGTGAGCCCACGTGTTTGGATCAGTATTCTTGAGGAGTCATCCAAGAAATGAACTCTTCTGTAATGAGCCAAAGATAATACTCCATTGGGTTTTTGGAAGTGAATAAGTAACTTGTGGAAAACTCACACGATATATGGAAACATTTCTTTTTTTTTATTGAGAGTAAAATTACATGGGTTTCAAGTATATAATTCTATAATACATCATCTGTATATCACATTGTGTGCTCACCACCCAGAGTCAGTTCTCCTTCTGTCTCCGTATGTTTGACCACCCCCTCTTTCTTCTCCCATTCCTCCTTCCCCCTCCCCCTCTGGTAATCACTAAACTACATCTATGAGTTTTTGTTTCTTTGAAACATTTCTTAAACTAAGGCTTAAATTTGAAAGTTCGAAATGGATTCCTATCGAAGACTTACCCCTCATTATACCTCCCAGTCCCCCATTTAGATATAAAACTTTTCAAAACAAATGTTTACTCTAATTCTATGGAAAGAATACATCCCAGCTGTGTTCCCATTGTACAGTTACTTACTGTATGTCTATTTAGTTCTAATTTCATTCCTCAGTGTTTTATCGTTACTTGTTTTTTAATGTCTCTTTTTTAATGTCCATTCTGGACTGTAACATCTTTGAGGTCTCCTATTATATTTCTCTGTGATTGCTTTCCCTGCCTTGTTCAGTACTTTATACAGTGCATAGAAGATGCTTAATGCATGTTGAATAGTATTGAGTTATGTCATTTAAAGCTCTCTACAACGTGCCCTTCATCTCTTATGATATTCTCCCCTATTACTTTCCTATAGAGATAGCCAAGTGATTGCAGTCATTGTTTATCTGTCCTTGTGCCTTTTCCCAGTTCTGAATGCCCTTTTTCCCTTTTCTCTACTTATGGCCTTAATTCCAATCTCACCTCCTCCATGAGACCTCCACCATTCAGATGATTAGAGGTACTTGAATTTCCTTCTGCAGTTTTTGTCATTACGGTGTATCTGACATTTAGCATATCTCTTTCTGTTAACCTTTCTATGCCCTGTCTCATCTGGATTGTGAGTTCAAATCCCTGTACCTCTCTAGAGCTGAGTATTAGCTAACATGTTGTTCAAGAGATTCTCAGTGAATGTTCTAATAGAGGAAAAAATCAGTTGCAGTCATCTGAAGAGGTTTTATTTAAAGCATTGCTGACTATAGTTTGGGAGAAATTTTAGTAGACAAAAAATGCTCCGCCAGCCAACATGACTCAATTGGCAAATTATTAATGAAGAGAAAATAATCCCTCTAGTATAAGCCAAGCGGTTCATATTTGGATGTAATTCCAGAAACAGCATTATAGTACTTTTCCCCCCTTTCCTTATACACTTGGATTTCGTGACCATGGAGCTCTGTGATCTTGTTTTTCACTTTCACTGTTTTTGCTTTTTGTGTCTGTGAGCACTTAATGATGAGCAATTTTCAGTTTTTTCTTTTATCCAATCTGGATCACATATTTCTTAGTTATTTGGGACTGTAACTGAGTCATTTGAGTTACATGCTATTTGGTTCTGCGATGAAAGCTTGATTCTTTCAGCTGACTGTTAGCTCACTATATGATTCTGGAAAACAGTGAAAATTGTGGTATCAATTCAAAAAAAGCTGTGTTTGACTGGTGCAATAAATTACTTATATTTATTGTAATTCATACATGTAGACATTCCGCAAGATACTTTAAATAAATTATAGCAAGTTGATAAATTAGCTATTAGTAATTTTATTTTAAATAAGAGGGAAATGAGTCTGAGAGACATTGGGTATCTTTCTTAAAGGTCAAATTGACCTTCTTAAAGGTCGAATATTCAGTAAATAGTACTGCTAAAGTCTAAACTGTTGTAATCTCAGCACTTAGCACAGCGACTGTAAATTATGTGTTAAATGAATGCAGTTCCTCTCTCTCATTCTCTCTTGAATGCAACTCCAGATTATCACTCCCATCATTCCATCAAAGCTATTCTTGTTGATGTCACCAGTGACCTCCCTATTGCTGAAATCCAAAGGGTCATTCTCAGTCTTCCTCACTTGACCTATCAGCAGTATTTGACTCAATTACTCCCCTTCCTTGAAGTACGTTCGTTAGTTGCCTTCCAGAACAACACATTCTCTTGTTTTGTTTTGTTTTTCTTCCCCTTCTTCCCTAGTCACTCCTCAGTCTATTTCCTTCTCATCTTCCCATCTAAATGATGGAGTATTCCCAAGGCTCAGTCTTAGATATTTTCTTTTGTCTATTTATTTTCACTTCCTTGGTGATATCATCTAGTGTCATATCTTTAAATTCTATTTATGTCTTTATCCTGGACTCTCCCTTTGAATGCCACTCTAATATGTTAGCCGATGTCCAAAACCTGTCTCCTAATATCTTACTCTTCTGCCCTGTCCAGTTGGAAGGTTAGAACTAATTCATACAAACTCAGCTCTTCCAGCTGCCAAGGCCAGAGGCTTTTGGTGTCATCCTTGACACCCAATCCATTAGCAAATCCTATTGGGCTCCATCTTCAAATTGCTTCTGCATCTGATCACTTTTCACCTGCATTGCTCTCACTGTGATCCAAACCAGCATCCTTTTCTCTATTTTGTAGTAATAGTTTCCTAGCTGATTTCCCTGTCATTCCCGTTGGCCCCTATATAGACTGTTCTTAGTATAATTGCCAAAGAGATCTTATTAATTTTTTTAAAAGAGCCTGTTTTCTTTGCTCAGAATAAAAGCCTAAATCTTTAAAATCTACCTTTTTGACCATCTCCTATTATTCAGTCCAGCCCTGCTATCTTCCTTGCTATTTCTAGTATATCACACATGTGCCCATGAAAGGCCTCAGGATCTTTGCATTTATTTTTCTCTCTTTCTGGAGTATTCTTCCCACAGATGTCTCCATGACTTAGGTCTTAGCGTCTTCGGCCTTTACTCCTTAGGTCTTTGCTAAGACATTCTCTTCTCTGTGAGGTCCTCGTTGACTATCCTACTTAAACTTACAGCTCCTCCCCTCCATACCTCCCCCACCCGACCCACCAGCACTTCTGTCTCCTTTCCTGCTTTATTTTCTTCCCATGGTATTTGCCATCCTTTGACATACTACATATTTTGCCTATTTATCTTGGTGTGTGTGTTTAAATCTATCACTCCTTACGAGAATATAAATTGTATTAGAATATAAGTTCCACAAGGGCAGGAATTTGTAAATTTGTCTATCCTGATTTATTCATTTGTCTGTCTCCAGGACAAATGCAGCATTGAATGAGTATTAAGGGCTAGAATTCTGTTCTCTTTGGCCCCATAACTAAACTAAGCTATTATTAGTTTATGTGTACTTGTTCTTTTGTTTTATATGTACACCCTACCTTTACCTCACCCTTACTCAAAAGCCTTTAGAATTGGTAAAGTTTTGTAACTCTTAGACATGTGGAATGAACAATCCGGATGCATTTAATGTTTAATCTTAAAATGATAATGATGATTGCTACTGAAATTTACCTTCAAATATACATGTGGCATTATACATATGGTTTCTTTACTTGTACAAAGGATGTGTGTGTGTGTGTGTGTGTGTGTGTGTGTGTCTGTGTAATGTTACTATATTATGTATATACATATATAATTTTTTAAGCAGATTATCAGGACACCCCATGGGAGAGACTTCGATGACTCTTTGGAAAGGTGTGATGAGTATTTGAGCCCCAGGTCATGTAGCAAGTCCCAGCACTCAGCCAGGACGTTACTTGTGCATTCAGCACCCTCAACAGCACCAAAGCACTCTACAAGTCCCGTGTTAACTCGAGCTTCTCTCAGGGAAAGGTGATGCTTCGTCTCTATTTCTGGACTACTTTTTGAATAATTGTCATTAGAAAAGAGAAGGTAGAAATTGTGTATGTGAAATTATTTGTAAAAGTATAATTTGATGTTAAGAGGCTTACTTAAATTGTTTTTGTTTAGAACATACTGCATATTGCCTAGTGTTAAATACTCCACCCCAGCCCAGTTCTCTCAAAGTGAGTTTAGTGTTAGTGAGTTTATCAATTAGGGTCACTTTGGCCCTAATTAAGTACTGTAGTTCATAAAAATAGAGTATATGATAGTTTGTTTTTAGTAGATTTTTAAGTATTCCCCGTATTTCCCCATGTATAAGACGCACCCTTTTTCGAAAAATTTGGGGTCTAAAAACTGGGTGCGTCTTATATACAGTGGTTGTATGAGCGCAAAAACAAGAACGAAAAAAGCGGGAAATGCAAGTAAAAAAAATCTACAACCACTGTATAATACGCACCCAGTTTTTAGACCCCAAATTTTTCAAAATAGGGTGCGTCTTATACATGGGGAAACATGGTAATATTATAGGCATGGCTCATGCACAAAAATAACATGGGTTATATTTTCATTTTGGTAATAATGATGATACTATATATTGTTGGTATATAGTAGCTGGTTTCCTCAAATAACCTCCCCCCAACTCCCCAAAAGAATCTTAATAATGTAAAGAGTTCAGCTCTCCCACTAAAAATACTTTTGCAACCACAGTTTAGACAGTAGCTGTAATTTGAATGTGAAATAAGTAATTCTTCATCTGTTTTTGTTGTTGCTGTTGAATCCACATTGGAAATTCCTTGCCCCGCTCACAGATACTAACAGAACACAATAGTTGTCATCAATTAAAAACAAAAACAAAAAAACACTCATCCTGGGTATTTTAAAAATTGTATAGAAATCTGAAAACCTAACAAATATACCATCAATAACATGGAAGAAAAATCTATCTTTACAGATGATATCAAGAAGCTAAAGTAAAAAAAAAAAAAAAGCAGCAGCTAAAGTAGCACACTACATTTTTACATCATATTACGGCCATCAGACTTAATGACACAGTTTAAATTAACTGTAAAGAGTCTATCAAAAGTTCATCTTAAACCGATGCTTTGAACAAGAGTGTGCCATTTTGGAGGCTATAGTAAAACATGCCAATTCTGAACAAATAGCTTTGTCTGTTTTCTCATTAGCCCTATAAGCATTCAAAATGGATATATGGAAGTATGCCAGAGACCCCAATCCCAAGATAGGGAATTTTTATTAATGTTGCTTCTGGTTTATTAGAATAATGTCTATGGGGATCATTGAGTTCTGATAGATAGATAGATAGATGATAGCTAGATAGATAGCTAGCTAGCTAGCTAGATAGATACAGAGATAGATACAGAGAAGATACAGAGATATATGTGTCTGTATGTATCTGTCACTCTGCATATCTGTATCTATAGTCTTTAAAAGTGCAAGAGAAGCTCTTCAAGAGAGGCTTTCTGCTGAATTCTGTTGACTTGCTTCTCAGTATCGGGTTTTTTTGATTTCCATGTCTGCTCAGATGTTCAGACATATAGTTGATGCTACTTGCTTTTTACCTGCTTTTAGAATTAAGCACTTGTGGTTTTGTTGATTGGTTCTTTCCAGTATCTGTAGGTTTTCAAGAATTATTTTACCTTTATCTCTTTGGATATGTTTTTATAAATATTATTTTATTTTTCTACCTTTTTATATATTTTGCAGGACTCTCCAATTGTTTACCTCTATAGGATAATATCAGTTTTAGACTTGTGTTATTTTATTGTTGTATGTAATTTTGTCCCAGCTTTTGAAGCCTGTCCTTTCAAAGTTGATAAATTCTTCATTGAGGCTATATTCAAAATTTTTTCGTTGAGGATAGCTAAAGCCAATGGTCCTTTTTTCATATTTCAATGCAAGGGATGGCTTAGAGTAGTAAATAGCGTCATTTGCACATTTATTTTGATGCTGGATAGTAGATGTGGATAAGTTCTTTGCTAGAAAGAAATGAGTAATTCTAATACTAAACAGTATGTATTTTTCCTGACTTGAAGAAGGTTGAGATACTTTTAGTTTTGAATTCATCAAAATTAATTAATAAAATTTGGGGGGTACTTTGTAGAGTAGATATATTTCATTGCTCTCACTAAGGTAAACACCTCTACTTTTAGTTTTATTTTCAAAAAAAGTTCTAGATTTAGACTATAAAGGAAAATAAAATATATTTAAGACATATTACTAGGGACAAAAATAAATTTGTTCTTTTTAGCACTTTCAGTACCACATCTTTAAATATAAGACGTTCTTTGATCTAGCTTTTTAGGTCACTGAGCAATATACTTATAGGGTGTTTATGCAATCCATTGGAATAATAATCAATTTAAATTGATCGAAATGTAGATTATATGTGCCAGGCAAAATTGGGAGTATGACAAAACATATAGCTATCGGAGTTTATCTGGGCAAATATTCATTTAAATTAATTTTGTTTCTGAATTTGCTGTAAAATACTAAATCTTTAATCATGTATATGAATAGACAAACTTTTAAAAACTCTATCAGTGACTAAGCAAATGAATTTTTAAATTTATAGTGAACGTTCTTTTTGCTTTAAACAAAAATACCTCTAAGAGAGCACACCATAAAATGGTTTCAATTTTTCATAAGTGTTACATTTCAGGAGCAGTTTTCTCCTCAAAGTGGAAATATTAATATTATGACTTATAATTTCTATTCAGCTGTAGAGTTATTACTAGAATCAGACTAAAATACTAGCAAATCTAATTTAAAAGGTGCTGATATGCTTTTAAATCATGCTTAAGGTTTTGATTTTTGTAAATGGAGTTAAAGATCATTAGGCAATCATTTCTTATACCACAGCACAGACTAGTGGATCCTCTCATGGTATCATTGAAGAGATCCCATTGGAGCTACATATGGATCTCAGACTTTCAAGATGTGTTACAAATAAGAGTCTGCCAGTACATTTGCAAGATGCAATAACACTTCTTTTTACAAATGTAGGAGATTAAAATTTAGATATAGTTGATCATCCATTATTGATTGCATTCTTTAAAACAGATTATGTAAATCATTTATCCTGCTTAATAGTCTATACTCTTTGAAAACATGTTAATATTAAAATTGTAACTTTAAGAACAAATTGGGAGGTAAAAGTCAAAGTTTCAAGCAACCTGTTAGCATTTTAGTACTTATTCTTTTATAAAGGAGTTATCAATAGCATTTCATATAGATGTACTATAATCACATAGATCTAGAAATTTTCATTATTACTTGTATAAAACAAAGTAGCTTAATTTGTACTAAGGCCAGTTTTGAGTTTGGAAAGGGCCTAAGAAAGAGGAATGGTTGCTTTATTCTTTGACGTCTTTAATTCCAACACTCAGATGCTAATAAAAGTCATATTTTTCTTTCCTAGTTTTAAAAAAATACACTTAAGTCATAACAGAGAGTAGGCAAGTGATATTGTCTGTACTGAGATGTGAACACTCAATTTTTATCTTCCCCTGTATTTATTTATTTTTTTGTTTGTTTATTGAGTTATAACGGACACAACATAATAGTTTCAGGTACACAACATAATGATTCAATATTTGTATTGTTCCCCTGTATTCTGAAGGAATAAGAATATGATTGGATTATCAATAACATTTTCATCTATTATAAATATTGTTTCATTTCAGAAAATTAGTTATATTTTTCTGTATGCTAAAAGGAATTTCTTCCACATAATTTGAGTATGATTAGTTATTGGAAAGCAATTTTAAAGGCACTCTATGTGGAATTATTGTTCTAATATGAAAATCTATATCTTTATGTAGGGATAGCGCTCTAAAGAATTATGTGTGGAAATTATTAAAATGGTCAGATATATGGTTATGTTCTTCCAAATGCATGTCAAACTTTTATTATTAAGACTATTGAACATATTGTGAGGACTTAATACTACAGCTGAGAATTAGTGCCTGATATTATATCTGCCTTTCATCCTTGGTCAAAGGAAGAAAATATATTGTTCTAATTTTTATATGTTATAAGAAAGGGATAAGAAAAAAATGACTTTCTGTGTCTGGTTTTGAAATGATTTTTTTCTCTCCCTCTGGCTACAAGTCACCTTTATATTTTATGCCTACAGATTCCATTCTGATTGGTGTTCACCTTCAAACTGCGATGAGATCCATGACCGGGTAAAAAATGTCTTGAAATCACATCAGGCTCATCAAAGACATTTATATGTTAGTTTCTAAAATTTTCTCTTGAAGGCTTTTTATAACTGGGTATGGAAACCACCCAAGATGCTTAAAACTCGCAATATTTAATCATTGGGAAGGAAAGGATACAGCCGCCATATCTAATTTCCTGTTTGACGTGAGTCATTATGCAAAATGTTTGACACAGATCATCTGAACTATAAACAAAGTTAGCGATAATTATCTCCTAAAGAGTCAGTGAGTAGTGACTATATTTTTTTCATAGCCTTTAAAATATGTTGCCCAGTACAAAGCCATTTCATATCCTGAAAATCGATTTGAAATGGTAGAATTGGGGCGGCAGTGATAAAATATGTATTTTGAAGAAACTTATCAGCTAATTTTTATGTTAATTGAATATTTAAAGAAGAAAAGAAAGGTCAGGTCTATGAGGTTTAATATTAGAGAACATCAATATGAGAACATAAATGACAGCTGGGAAATAATTACAGTATATTTTTGTGTTTGATTTCTTGTTTCATTTGTTAGTTTTAAAAACAATTATTATGAATGTCATATTGGTCACTAAGCTCAGTCATTGATTATGAATTATGTGACATTGACACCAGTTTGTACTATTTTAAGTTTCTATATGCATAATGTTTTTAAATTAAACTTGTTTTCAAAGTATAATATACATATAGAAAATACACAAGTCATAAGTAACAGCTTCATGAATTATAATAATAAAATCACCTCGTGTAAACTATGTACCAGATCAAAACATGAAACATCAGCTCTGCAGAAGTCCCCAGTTTTTCCTCGTAGGTACTGCCACTCCAAGGGTAAACATTATCCTAACCTCTAATAGCAAGATTAGTATTGTGTGTTTGGGTCTTTATATAAATGACATCCTACAGTGTCTACCCCTTTTCTTTTTCTGATTTGTTTCACTTTGTTTTTACAATTTGGACATTTTGCAATGCAGACATCTTGTTATATTTAGCAATAGTTCTTCGCTCTTGCTGCTGCATGATATTTCATCATATGAAAATACTACCATTGATTTACTCATTCCTCCTTCCAACATTTGGGTTGTTTCTGCTTTGGGCTATTATAGAGCTGCTATTAGAAGGTTATGCATGTCCTTGGTTAACACTGTATACATTTATTTGTATATTCACCTACCAGTGGAATTACTCCATCATAGGGTATGTGTCCATTCAGCTTTGGTAGACACTGCCCAAGATTTTTTAACAAGTGACTTTTACAGTTAATACTATCAATACCAGTACATGTGAGTTCTGCTTGTTCCACATCCTCACTGCAACTTGGTTGGTTGTGTGTGTGATTTCATTTTGGTTAGCATTTTATCACATAATGGTTTTAACTTGCTGCTTCCTGATGACTAGAGAATATGTTCATTGATCACTAGGATATCCTCTTTTGTGAGCTTTTGTTCAAGTCATCTGCCCATTTTTGTACTGATTGTCTTCCTTTCTTTCTTGGCTTGTTAATAGCTCCATATATAGAGTCTTGATATGAGTTCTTAAGTATAATCGTATGTTTTGTAGTTTTCTTTTCCCACTCTTCATTGCCTTTTCAATCTCTTAATGGTATCTTTTTTTATGAAAAGATGTTCTGAATTCTAATGACTCTAATTCATCATTTTTTTTCTTTTTTGATTAGCATTTTAAGAATTTTTATCTACTTCAAGTCTTTGTCCTTTTACATTTTTCTAACGGCTTTCTGTTGTTTTTTTTCACATTTAACTATATGATCAGGTTGGCATTATTTTTTTTTTCTGTCTGGTGGGTGGTAAGTAGGTTTCAAGTTTCAAGAAAGGTCTAAGTCACCCTGGTGCACTGTTGATGAGATTGCAGATTGGTGCAGCAGCCACTGTGGAAATCAGTATGGAGGTATCTCAAAAAACTGGAAATGGAACTACCTTATGACCCAGCAATTCCACTCTTAGGTATTTATCCAGAGAAACCCAAGACACTAATGCGAAAAAATATATGCACCCCTGTGTTCATTGAAGCACTGTTTACAATAGCCAAGACTTGAAAACAATCGAAATGCCTATTGGTAGATGACTGAATTAAGAAACTATGGTACATTTACACAATGGAGTATTATTCAGCTATAAAGAAGAAGGAAATCATACTATTTGCAACAATATGAATGGACCTAGAGAACATTATGCTAAATGAAATAAGTCAGGCAGAGAAAAAGAGAGAAAGATCTCACTTATATGTGGAATCTAAAGAACTGAATAAATGAGAAATGTAAACAGAAATAGTCTCAGAGACACAGAGGAAAAACCGAGAGTTGCTAGTTGGGAGAGGGTGGGGATGAAGAAGAAGGGGAAGGGATTAGACAATACAAATTGGTAACTACAATAGATAAAATAGTCTGGGAAATATAATCAATAATGTTGTAAATATTTTTTAGGGGGTCAGATGGACTCATGTCTTGTTAGGGAGAACTCTTTATGGACAGTGTAGAGGCCTGATCACTGCACTGTACATCTGAAGCTGCCGTTGAATAATATTATATGTCAACTATAATTTAATACATATATAATCATGAGATGTGGAGTATAGTGTGGGAATGGAGTCAAGGGAATTGTAATAGATATGTATGATATCAGGGGTGGGGGCAGTGGGTGGGGGGGGTAGGGGATTGTCACTTTGTGAGGGGTTGAAAAGGATAACTATTGCATTGTTTTGTACACCTGAACCTAATAATAATAAAAATAAAATAAAATAAAATAAAAATTGTCTTAAAAAAAAAAATATATATATATATATGTATATATATATATATATATAAAAGAAAAGAAAGGTCCAAGTCTCATGATAGTGGATGTATCTCTTTTTCTAGTTCTGTTAGTTTTATTTTATGTATTTTGAAGCTATGTCATTGGTTGAATATAGATTTCAGACTGTGATCCTAACCTTTTATTGTGCAGTGTCCCTCTTTATCGCTAGTGTTATTCCTTGTTTCACAGTATGTTTTGTCTAATGTTAGTATAGTTACAGCAGCTTTCTTTTGGCTAGTATATGCAAGCTGTATATTTTTCCATCCTTTGTGTTTTACATTATACTTAAAGTGCATATCTCATAAGTAGCACATGAGCTTTTTTTTATTTTTTTTCAAGGATGAAAATCTAGAATTTTTATGTCAATTGATGAAACTTTTGTTTGGATTAATAAGTATTTTTTTTGCCATTTACTTTCACTTTTATTAACTTGTTTATTTTTTTACTATTCTGTAATTGGTTGCCATACAGACTTTAACATGCATACCAACAAATTATTTTTTTGTTGACCTTCTCCAATAATATTGGGAGCTAAACACATTTAATTCTTTTAACCCACCTCCTTTTTTGTAGGTTATTGTGAATTTTTGTGAATTTTAATTCTGTGTATATAAAACAGACAAGAAATTTTGTTGTATAGTAATTTTTATTCATTTTAACCACATACTTACCCTTTTTATTATTCTTCATTCTTTCCTGCAATTCCATGTTCCTATCTAGATTCGAGAGTTATTTTCCTTCTGCTTGAAGAATTCCCTGTATACTTCTTTTCATGTCATTCTCCTGGCTGTGAATTCTGATTTTGTTTGTTTGAAAACATTGTGGTTTTACTTTTCTATAAGATGGTTTTATTGCATGTAAAATTCTAGGTTAATAGTTATCTTCTTTGGTGTGTTAAAGAAGCCATTCCATTGTTTTCTGGTTTCTTTCATGTCTGTTAAAAAGTCAGCCGATATTCCTTTGATATAAGGTGGGGGGGGGGTCCCCTGTTTGCATTTAAGATTTGGTCTTCAACTTTGTGTTTAGTAATCTTATCATTATATACCTAGATATGGTTCTTTTGGATTAATTCCATGTTAAGTTTTCAGAGCTTCTAAAACTTGTAGGTTGATATCTTTCATTAGTTTTGGAAAACCCATAGCCATTCTTTCTTTAAATATTGCCTCTGCCCCAATATCTCTACTCTCTCTGGGACTCCCAATTACACTTATATAAGATCTTTAGACTGTATTGCATTTGTATTTTATGCTTATTTTGATATTTTTATTCTTTTTTACCCCTCTCAAGTTTGGGTATTTTATTTTGAGATGTCCTCTAGATTGCTAATCCTGTCTTCTGCTCTCTATGTAATACATTTTTGTTAAAACCACTAGAAACTTTTGAAAGATATAACTTGAAAAGACAAACTACCAAAATGAACTCAAGAAGAAATAATCTCAATAGTTGTATGTATATTAAATGGAATTTGATGTTGATAATTTTCCATAGAAAAAAAACACTAGGCCCAGGTGATTTTTCTAGTGAATTCTAGCAAACCTTTAAGGAAAATATAATATCAGTCTTACATATTCCTGAAAATCAAAGTAAAACTTCCCAAGTCATTTTATGAGGTCAACATTTTCCCTAATGTCAAAACCAGACAACAGCATTACAAAAAAAGAAAAACAAAGCCCCAAATCCCTCATGAACATACATATGCAAAAATCCTCAACAGCATATTAGCAAATCAAATCCAGCAGCATATAATCATAATCAAGAGGGCTCCTTCTAGAAATACAATGTAAATTCACCCCATTAACAGATTAAAAAAATATATGTATTAGTCTTTATGTCATTTCAATGGACGTAGGAAAAGTATCCAAAAAAATTCAACTCCTTTCATGATAAATAGTCTTAGTAAAGTTGAGGTAGAAGGAAACATTCTCAACCTCATAAAGAGCATCCTTACAAATCCTATGGTCAATATTCTACTTAATGGTGAAAGACTGAATGCTTTCCCTCTAAGTTTAGAAACAAGGTAAGGATACCCCCCTCACCATTCCTTTAGCATTAAACCAGGAGTCTTAGATGATGTAGGAAGGTAAGAAAAATAAATAAGAGGTATACTGGTTGGAAAGCAAGAAACAAAACTGTACTTGCAGAGGATGTGATTATCTTTGTAGAAAATGCCAAAGGATTTACAGAGAAGTTCCTAGAAGTAATAAGTGAATTTAGCAAGATCACAGACTACAAAAAAGTCATTTTTCCCCTATATGCCAGCAATAAACAGTTGAGATTATAAATTAGAAAATCCATACCTTGTAGAATTGCACCAGAAATTGAAGTGCTTAGGTATAATTTCAAGAAAACATGTTCAGGATTTGCATTTTAAGAATGATAAAACACTGTTGAGAAAACTCAAAGAAGATAGACTTAAATAGAGAATTATACTCTATTCCCAGATTGGAGGACTTAACATGAAGATGTCAGTTTTCCCCATTTTGATATCATTTTTAGGCAGTCATAATAAAAACTCCATTAAGCTTCTTAAATAGATATTGACAAACTGATTTTAAAAAGCATATGAAATGGCAAAGAACTTTAAAAACCAAAACAATTATGAATAAAGAACAATAATGGTGTAGGGCTCACTTTCTAATTTTAATGCTTACTGTAAAACAGCAATGACGACAACATACAATAGTATTGACTAAATTAGAGACAAGTATGTTAAAAGAATAGAATAAATACCACATAAATAGACCTACAAAACTTTTCAACTGATTTTTCTCACAAGTGCATAAGTCAATGAAATGTCTACTTTTTATTTGTTACCTTTTCAACACATGGTTCTGGGTTTAAAAAAGAAGAAGCTTTGACACATAATTCGAAATAGACCTAAACCATAGTAGAAAATCTGTTTAGTTTATGTTTGGAAATAACTTTTAAGATATAACACAAACACATGATCCATAAAAGAAAAAAAAAGATGAATTGAACTTCATTAAAATTAAAAACTTGCTCTGTGAAAGGCACTATTAAGAGAATAGAAAGATAAGCCTCAGTCTGGATGAAAATATTTACAAATCACATGTATATGCTTAAGGACTTTTATCCAGAATTTAAAAAAAACAAAAAAAACCCTTCAAATTCAACAATAAGCTAAATAAATAAGGCAAAAGATCTGAACAAACATTTCACCAAATAAACATGAAAAGATGCTCAGTAGTCATTATAGTGCCACCGTAGGTTTTGGCTAGCCTAATAATGAGTTGGGAAATAGTCTCAATTATTCTCTGGAAGAGTTTGTGTAAGGTTATTTTTTGTTTAATGTTTTTTGAAAGCCCATCTTTGAGAGAGAGTTTTCAATAATAGATATAACTTGCTAATTTCAGTTAATTGTGGCCAAATAGCATACTTTGTATGATTTCAATTATTTTAAACTTATTGAGATTCATTTTTTGGTTTAACAAATGGTCTCTCCTGGAGAATTTTCCACATGTACTTGAGAAGAATGTATAGTCTGTTGACAGGTAGCTTGTTCTATAGATACCTGTTAGGCCTAGTAGGGTTACAGTGTTGGTCAAGTCTTCTGTTTCATTGTTGCTCTTTCGGTTTATTGTTCTATTCATTGCTGAAAGTGAAGTATTGAGATCTTCAGCAAATATGTTGAAGAATTTCTCATTCTCATGCTGTATTATTCAGGGTTCTCCAAAGAAACAGAAGCAACAGGGTGTGTGTGTGTGTGTGTGTGTGTGTGTGTGTGTGTGTGTGTGTGTGTGTGTGTGTGTGTGTGTGT
>NW_017731611.1:68263-115461 GCF_001890085.2 Hipposideros armiger | reverse complement strand
TCGCCAGCGACTCTCGGCAGCCCTGCTCCAGGTTGAGCTGTTGTTCGGCATCTTAGCTGTAGAGGGCAGTGTCACTGGCCCTCATATGTGGGATCTGAACCAGGGCCCTCTGGCATCCCAAGCCAGTTCTTAACCAATGCGCCACTCGGCCGGCCCGAGAGAGAAATTTTAAAGAATTGGCTCACACAGTTGTGGAGGCTTGGAGAGTCCAAATTTGATGAGATAGACTGGCAGACAGAACACTCAGGAAGAGTTGCAGTTTGAATCCAAAGATAGTCTGCTGGCAGAATTTCTTCTTCCTCGGCGGGAGACCAGTCTTTGTTCTATTAAGGCTTTCAGTTGACTGGATGAGGCCCACACACATTATGGAGACAATCTGGTTTACTCAAAGTCTGTCAATTTAAATGTTAACCTCATCCATAAAAGCCTCACAGAAAGACACAGTATAATGTTTGACCAAAAATCTGGGCAAAATGGCTGAGCCAAGTTGACAGATAAAATTAACAACCACACATGCTTTTCCACACTCAGCCCCCAGCAATTTGTCAAAGTTACCATTTAAGTTTTCTTTATGTGGTCTTCTCTTTCATCTTTATTTTATCTTGTATTACGCTTATAATATAAACCAAGTTACAGAATTAGAAAAACCTGAGTTCAAGGTCACCTGTGCAACTTCTTATCCTTGTGACTTTGACCAACTCTACCTAAACTTTCTACCTAATTAAGGTATTAAAACCATTATGATTGTTTCTTTGTCCAGGGTTACAGTGCAAATTAGAATGAGTGATTAAATTCTATTTAAATCCTTGTTCTTGTACACAATTCATTATAAATAATGTTTTGAATTTGATAGCAATATAACTCATAGGTATTTTAACTATGTGAGAATTTCATTTGTTTGAGTATAACAGGTATATGTTTTATTTATTTTTTATATTAGTTTCAGGTGTACAAAACAATGCAATAGTTATGCTTTTCACCCCTCATAAGGTGACAATCCTCTCCCCCAATCTACTGCCCCCCCACCACCAATATCATACATGTCTATTACAATTCCCTTGACTCCACTCCCATACTCCCATGTTCCACATCCCATGACTCGATAGACAGATATTAAATTATAGTTGACATATAATATTATTCAACGGCAACTTCAGATGTACAGTGCAGTGGTCAGGCTGCTACACCGTCTATGAAGTGGTCTCCCTAACAAGACATGAGTCCATCTGGCCCCCTAAAACATATTTACAACATTATTGATTATATTCCCCAAACTGTCTTTCCTATCCCTGTGACAATATTGAAGTTACGAATTTATGTTGTCTCGTTTCTTCCCCTTCTCCCTCATCCCCACCCCCGCCCCATCTAGCAATCATCAGTTTTTCCTCTATGTCTCCGAGACTCATTTATTCAGTTCTTTAGATTCCACATACAAGTGAGATCATATGGCATTTGTCTTTCTCTGACTGACTTGTTTCACTTAGCATAATGTTCTCTAGGTCCATCCATATCGTTGCAAATGGTACGATTTCCTTCTTTATAGCTGAGTAATACTCCATTGTGTAAATGTACTACAGTTTTTTTTGTTGTTGTTTTTTTAAGATTTTTTTTATTGGGGAATTGGGGTATGGGAACAGTGCTGGGGAATCGGGGGAAGGGGAACAGACAAGTTGGTGTCCTTTTGTTCTTCAGTCTAGTTGTGGAGGACGTTGCTTCACTGGCCCAAGTTGGCACCATCATTGCACTCTTCCCCGGGCGAGGCAGATCAGTCGCCCGCTTCTGGACGGCCGCTCACAGCGGCTGCTGGCCGCTCACGCTGGCTGCTGGCTACACACGGTAGCCCATGGCAACCCACTGCCACAGGGGCTGCAGCCTACGCCATCACCGGTGACTCACGGCAGCCCAGCTCCAGGTTGAGCTGTTGTTTAGCATCTTAGCTGTAGAGGGCAGTGTCACTGGCCCTCATATGTGGGATCTGAACCGGGGCCCTCTGGCGTCCCAAGCCAGCTCTTAAGCAATGTGCCACTCGGCCGGCCCCTGTACCACAGTTTCTTAGGCCAGTCATCTACTGATGGGCATTTCGATTGTTTCCAAGTCTTGGCTATTGTAAATAGCACTGCAACGAACATAGAGTGCATATATATTTTTTTAATTAGTGTCTTGGGTTTCTCTGGATAAATACCTAAGAGTGGAATTGCTGGGTCATAAGGTAGTTCCATTTCCAGCTTTTTGAGATACCTCCATACTGATTTCCATAATGGCTGCACCAATCTGCAATCCCACCAACAGTGCAGCAGGGTTCCCTTTTCCCCACAACCTTGCCAGCACCTGTTGTTTGTTGATTTATTGATGATAGCCATTCTGACTGGAGTGAGGTGGTATCTCATTGTGGTTTTTATTTGCATTTGCATAATGATCAGTGAGGTTGAACATTTTTTCATATGCCTGTTGGCCATCTATATGTCCTCTTTAGAGAAATACCTCTTCATATCCTCTGCCCATTTTTTAATTGGGTTGTTTGTTTTTTTGGTGTTGAGCTTTATGAGTGTTTTATAAATTTTGGATATTAACCCCTTATCAGATATATCATTGACAAATATCTTCTCCCATTCAGTAGCCTTCCTTTGTGTTTTATTGATGGTTTCCTTTGCTGTGAAAAAAATTTTAAGTTTGATGTAATCCCATATGTTCATTTTTTCTTTTACTTCCCTTGCCTGCGGGTATATATCAGTAAAAATATTACTGAGGGTAAAGTCTGCAAATTTACTCCCTTTGTTTTCTTCTAGGAGTTTTATGGTTTCAGGTCTTACATTTAAGTCTTTAATCCATTTTGAATTTGTTCTTGTATATGGCGTAAGGAGTTGATCCATTTCATGTTTTTGCATATGTCAGTCCAATTTTCCTAGCACCATTTATTGAATAGACTATCTTTACTCCAATGTAAATTCTTGCTTCCGTTGTCATAGATTAATTGACCGTATATGAATGGATTTATTTTTGGGCTCTCTATTCTGTTCCATTGATCTATGTGCCTGTTTTTATGCCAGTACCATGCTGTTTTGATTACTGTAGCCTTGTAATATGATTTGATGTCAGGTAGCGTGATTCCCCCAACTTTGTTCTTATTTCTCAGGATTGCCATGGCTATTTGGAGTCTTTTATGGTTCCATATAAATTTTAGGATTGTATTTTCTATTTCTGTGAAAAATGCCCTAGGTAGTTTGATAGGAATTGTATTGAATCTATATATTACTGTAGGCAGTATGGACATTTTAACTATATTAATTCTTCCTATCCATGAGTATGGTAGGTGTTTCCATTTTTTTGTATCTTCTTTAATTTCTCTCTTCAGTGTCTTATAATTTTCTGAGTACAGGTCTTTTACTACTTTGGTTAAATTTATTCCTAAGTATTTTATAGTTCTTGAAGCAACTGTAAATGGGACTGTTTTCTTAAGTTCTCCTTCTGATAGTTTGTTATTGGTGTATACAAATGCCACTGATTTCTGAATATTGATTTTGTATACTGCTATCTTACTGAATTCATTTATCAGTTTCAACAGTTTTTTGATGGAGTCTTTGGTGTTCTCTATGTATAGTATCATGTCGTCTGCATATAATGACAATTTTACTTCCTCCTTACCAATTTGAATGCCTTTTATTTCTTTTTCATGTCTGATTGCTGTGGCTAGAACTTCCAGAACTATGTTGAATAAAAGTTATGTTTTATTTAAATACTATGTAATTAGTGAGACTGCTGCCTTTTAGTTCTGGCTTTGTCTTAGACTCTAACCACTTTTGTCCTAAAATTTTAAGTTTTCAAGCATGAGTAGATATCTTTTATTTCTTTGTTCCAGGGATATTCTAAGTATGGTGTCAATTGCATGTGTAAGATGGAGATCATTGATGAAAGGAATCTTAAGAGAACATTTAACTTACTGCCCATTCAGGGAAGGAAAGCCTCGGCCTTCTTTAACAATGTTTCATTTTATTAATGACTTTTGCTGAAAGAAAAATATTTCTCCATGGAAATTCTGAAAAAGTTTCTTCTGAACTATATTATTTAACAATACTTTCATAAAAAACAAAATAGATATTAGCTGAAAGAGTTTAAGCTTAATTTTCATACAGGAGAATAACCTGAGGGCTTGGGATGGAGGTTTAGATTTCATAGTCCAGTTTACTTGCATTCTAGGAGGCAGTATAAGGTAAGTCAAGTTAGATCTGGATTTAAATTCCAGCTCTACCATTTAACAACTTGTACCTTTAGGCAAGTTATATAATTTTTCTGAGTTTCAGTACCTTTTTGATAAGGTTATTGAAGGCTTGAGTAATATCCATATAAAAAAAATACCTAACTCAGTCCTAGATATCTTGAAGATACTTAAAAAATACTGGTGTCATCCATCCTTTTCTGCATTTACATGTGTACAAATGGGAATGCTGGTGAGGAATAAGAAGGGAATTGCCTCTCCATGCCCCGGGAATGTATTTTCTGGCACTGACAGGAATGATACATCTCTTCAAATGTTTGCTTGATCAATACCTTGTAAGATGTGATGTTTGTTGCCTCTCTGCTTTTATAGAACCTGACCTTTGAAAAAAGACTATACAAGGACTCTTATAAGAAATATGTATGTGTAGTGAATATATATAAAATGTCACAAAAGAGTCTTAAAATTTGAAGGGAATAACCATTAAGGTCATCTAGTCCTTTTTGTTTCTCAGGGCAGAATTCCTCTCTATGAAATCCTTGATCCAGATGTGTATCAGAACTCTGCATGAATAGTTTTAATGATTGTGATCTTGCTCCTTCTTAAGACAGCCATTCTGTTTTTAGAATGCTTCAATTGATTCGAAAGTTCTTTCTTGTTTACTATGTCTCCTAATAATTCTATCCTTTGGTCCATTCTATCCATAGAGCTTCATAGAACAAACACACTTTATTCCACAGATGTGCAGGAACCATGTCTTAGTCATCTTTCTATCCTCAGAGTCTAGGATAGTAATTAGCCAACTCAAAGTATAGGTTTTATGTAATAATAATTGAGGTTCAGATTTTTAAAAAGATACTTTTATATGGGTTTTTTTTTGTATAAAAACTTTAAATACTTAGGCAACATTTTTATTACTTTTGGTCAAAAGTTAATTTTTTCATCTGTATTGACAATACCTTGATAAACAAGGAATGTTGATTTATGTTTATATCTGATACCACTTATTATATAATCTAGAAATTAGTAACTTTTCCAAGGGATAGAATTTTTAACTTGAATATTATTTACATCTCTTTCATTTTGTTGCTCTTGCAACATAATCTGTTTCTTATGGTTGAAAACATTACATTTTTTATTTCTTATACCTCTTTTGTAGTGTCTTTTGCACTTATTACAGACAATTACATTATCTGAGATATTAAAGTAAATGCTCCACTTTATTGACTTATCAGGCTGGACAAAAATAAGCAACATTGAGCTATATTCTATTTAATAAAAAGATCTAATACCTAATAATAAGGGAAGGTTTAAAATAAAAGGACAAATATATACCATCTAAGCACTAACTAAAAGGAAGCCATTGTAGCTATATTTATAGTAAATCAAAAAGTTAAGGGAAAAAGGCATTAGTAGAAATAAATGGAGTTACTTCATAATGATAAAAGGGTTCAATTCACCTAGAAGCTCTAATAATTCTAAATGTACCTTCACATTTTCTGTGTTTTTTTTAACTTGCTCCATTATGTGTTGCTTATATTTTTAACTGAATGCTCTCTTCCCAATTTTATGCCATCAGCAAATTTTAAAAATCATTTTTCTTCGTGACCTATGGCCAGCTGATGCTTACATAAACTAAATGAAGCCCTTATTAATACTAACCTGTATAGCTAGCTATTTGTACTTACTAGTTCCTTTTATCTGTTCTCTTTATTTCTGGTCCAGTTTGACTAGGTAACAAGGGTATTGGCCAGTAGATGAGAAAGCTATTTGACACTCAATTATATAAAATACCATACCTTAAGAACATAATTACTGTGAATGATATAGTTAATAAAGCTATCTCTTTGGAGTCTTATTTAATATGTCCTTGAATGTGTCTGTTAGAAGAACAAGCTGCCCATGTATTTTGATTCCAACTAGCTTGGCTTTCATTTTTGCCTCTTGTGGCTTGTTATTGCATTTTGACTTATGAGTAACTATTCTACATCCTCTTCTTTGTAAGTCTTAAGTGCGTGTTAGAATGCTTATAGCTACGTAGTTCTCCCAGATACTTATCCTTCAGGGTGCAGGTGCCACTTGGTGAGAGTTCATATAACAATATGCAAGATATAGCCACATCGTCTTATGTATCTTGACACACAGTATCCATTCCCATTCATTTATTGATTCAAGAAACATCTATGGGGTGTCCAGTATTAACAAAAATATAATAAAACTATATTAGCTTTATTGGACAGAATAATAATTTCTCACTTACCCTTTGTCTCTTTCCTAAGACATCCAAACATTTTAATTCCATTTCTTATAATGGGGGAGGAGGAGAGCATTTCCCAATGAAATATAAGCATCATTTTAATTATAAAATGAATTAATGAAAATTTTTACTCTTTTTCAGGATGAGAGAGACCCAGAGAAAGAAGAAGAGCTGGAACTGAAAAGAGGTCTTTTATACAGAGACTCTGCCTATGACAGTGACCCCGAGTATAGGTATGGGCTTGGTTAATTCTGTTTATAGAGATCTTTCTCATAGTTCATATAAAAATAACCTGCTTCTTAATCTGCTGGATTTGTAGGAAATTTAGATTCAAATTAGCAACTATTAATTATTTCTTTATATATATTTAAAACACTTACCTATGTAAAATCCTATTAAAATATTTGAATGTTTGCATTACTGAAACTTTCAATGAAAACAAATATAGCCAATTAATGGTGATGCTTTCATCCTACTTAAGACTTTTAGCGTATTTGGCTTCCCTGCAAATCCCCATATCCAGGGCATATTTCAGGATGTATTTATATATCCATGCTAGTAGTCCTATGTCTTCCACCAGCTTTGAGTATGAAATTGATTTGGAAGAAATCTCTTATCGAGGAGCTATTTAGGTGACCTTTTATTTTCACTACTTTGGATTTTGGAGCTGGATTGGGAAAAGAATCTACTACCCACACAGACTTCCTTCTCACTTTCATATTGCCTACCTTTTTCAAACTTTTAGACGTTAGAAATATGGTAGCCTTGCCATGCCCGCCTGTGCCCCCCTCCCCCCCCCGCGCCCGCCAGGGCCATGGGATGCTCTTCCTTCCCTGCGCTTAGTGCCTTCTATGTATATCTCAAATTTCTTCAGTACTTCTGGCATCATGATCTTATTTGAGCATTAGTCCTAATTAAAGATGAAGCATGAGGTGATGCTTCATAAAAATGTGACTCGACCACAAAAAGAGAGAAATAAGGATAAAAATAATTGGAAGTTCATGTTTAGAAGACCACTTGGCCTTTTATGACTATTGCACAAAATTTTGAGCCATGTTGTTCTTTTTATGAAATTAGCTATTGGTATAAACTCTTTCTCTATGCTTATGCACATTTTCTCGGGTTACTAACAGTAGGAATATGTTCAACATCAATGCATTAATTATGAAATTATTTGTAACAGAATCTCAAACTGAGTAGGTTAAATTTTGGCTCTATGTTTTTAAATAACAGAGGGTTAACTTTAGTTTTCATCTCTTCCCCATTGGTCACTATCTGATTAATTTGATGAATCTACTAAGATGTAACCAATAGCCAGAAGCCATCATTAGTATTAACAAATGGAAGAAAAAAAGTCTAAATAATATAGACTTAAAGTCTCTTGCATAATTAAGAATAAACTTTCATTTTAGGTGAGAAAATGTTGCTTAATTATAATTTGAATTCATTGAATTTTGTGTTATCTCAAGTATCACAAAATTCTTTTTATTAAATATTTAAGATTTAGTTTTTGGGTTTTTAAAAAATTTGGTCTAGAAGGTATATTGATATTCAGAAAATTTGGGTTGCTGTATATTTATGTGATTTTTCAAAGTGTAAAAATTGTAGCTTAGGGGCCTAGAAAGTTTCTCATGATTAGAAAACAAGTGTTGTATTCATCTTTAAAAACAAAAATATGATCTTCGTAATTAGACTAGCCAACTTAATATCGATGCCTGGTGTCTGGAAAGTTCATGTCCAATGTTTAACTGATAGCCTCCTCAAAGAACACCAGTAGACAACCAGAAGGGTTTTATGACTAGCAATTCTTGCCAGCCTAATTTATTTTTTAAATAGATCATGAGAAAGTAATACATTAAATGTAACTTTCCGTAAGAGTTATGATTTTATGACATTCTCATAAGCAAGTATGCAATTATGGTCTTGACTAGATATAATTAATTAGGTGGGTGGACCGCTGACTAAATGATGACATGTGAAAGATTATTAGCCTCAGTCCCAAGTTAGCTTTAGGAGCCATAATAAGTCATATTTAGTAATATTATGCTCAAATTGTAGTTGTTTTAGTTTTAGTGATACCTGCCTTTAGGAATAAAAAAATACTTCATTGTTTTATTTATTTATGAGACTACTCTGAAGTATTCTGGCTATACTCCATATTAGGTCAGTTTTATGTCTAGTGTTTTTGTTGTCGTTTTGTGTGTTTTGTTTTTGTTTGTTTTTACTGGAAGTTAGGGAATTCAGAAAAGAATAATGAATACAAATGGGATATTCTCTATGGACATGATGATAATATTGTTTAACCTGCATTAGTGAAACCAGAGGGATGACTTAAAATATCAGTTTAAAATACTATTTTTGTGTGTTTAAATAAAGACAACTTGTCCTCTTTACCCATTTATACACTAAAAGTAATATTTGAGGTTAAGGAGACTTTATTATAATCTTAACTCTATCTCCTATCATAATCCTCCCATTGTATGCTCCTTCATTACTTCCAGGATAAAGTTCTGTTTGACTCTTTTTTTTTTAATTAAAAAAAATTTTTTTTTATTAGTTTCAATTGTATCTGTTTGACTCTTAATAGTTAAATCTTACTTTATTCTTACCTATGCACATATGGGGAGGCATTTCATGACATTCCAGACTGTTTCATGCCTTGGTTTTGTTACAATATGATGACTGGAATAACCCATGTCTTCTTGTTTATCTAGTAAAGGCCTACTCATTCTTTAGGACTAAGTTCTAGTTATTCCCTCTTCTGAGGTACTTTTCATGACCTCAACAGACTGGTAGGCATTTTTCCTTTATCCTGCTACTTCCTCTCACATATATCATTTCAATTAGTAATATCTCACAATGATAACTATTTCCTTGTATGTCTGTCTTGCCTCCTCCAATTAACTGTGAGCTCCTTAAAGGCACAGATGTTTTACTTACCTTTGCTTTTGTCTGCCTATCAAGGTCTCTGAAATTTACTAGGAGCTTAATTTTTAAAAATTGTTCAAATATTGAAATTAGGTCCTTTACTAGTACTGGTCAGTTGCATTGCTGAAATTCTAAGGCATTGCTTAAGTAAACTCATTTTGCGATTGTGATATCTAAGAACATTCTAGATAAGGAATCAATAGTGGAATTAATAATTATGAAAACTGTTAGGCCTTATTTGTTGTCAGTGGCTTATTTCTACATATTTTTTACTCAGGGAAAGGAAAGAAAGCTATAAGTAAGTAAGCTGTAAGTAACCAGTCTTCAGTAAATTCGTTTGAATAGATGTCTTTTAATGTTTACTGTATAGTTCCTGCTAATTAATAGAAGAAGATAAATGACAACATGGAATTTTTTTCCCTAAGTTTGTTTGTTTTCTTTTTCTGTCGAAAACCAAGCCTCTAATCCAGCGCTTTCTAAAATGTAGTTCCTAGACCAGCAGCAGCACCCTGGTACTTGTTAGAAATTCAGATTCTTGGACCCCACCTCAGACATGCTCAGTTAGTAACTCTGGAGGGGAGACTCCATAATCCAAGTTGTACTAAGCCCTCTGGATGACTCTGATGCATATTAAAATTTGAGAACTTTCGCTATAATTTATCAGTAAATTTTGATGTCTTGAATGACGTTTTATGACATTTTACCTATGTATGGTATCTTTAAAGGTACAAAATGCCTTTTAGATTTTATTAGACCATAATATAACCTCTTTCTATCATCTTTTCTGAACTCCAAGATTCTGAATACTTTTCTTGTCATAGTTAAATAGAAGGCTCCCTATTCAAGTAGCAAGAATATAAGTTGCTAAAATAAATGCACTGCATTTAATAAAATAACAGTATTATTCCTGCTTTGAAGATAACCAATTTATTGTATATAGCACTGATACAGTATTATGTAGAGGGTAGTAGGAACTTACTAAATGCTTTGAATGAATGGAAGTTCAAGATAAAACAGAGGTAAAACAGAGAAATGTAGTCTTTGAAAGCCTATTGCCATAATAAGACTTTCTGGCGTCACACATTTTAAACTTAATATACCCAATAATGCAAAATCAGAATTGCCTTAATATGTTCAGAGTGCATTAATTAGAGAGCCAATGCTTCCATGTCTGGAACTAAATATTGTTTTTAGGATTCTGAAATGCTTGTTTTTAGGATTTTGTACCTATCTATCCATGAAGCATATTAGAACCCATTCTGTGTTCACATCTCTGTTTTGCAATTCAGATTTCCAGGTGGAACCAATTCCCAAATTCTCTCCAGAGAACCACAATACTGTTTACTAAATTGAAAAAATTTGCAACTTTAAATAGAAATAAATTCGCCGCTAAATTTTGCAAGATCTGAAAGCATTAGAATGTCTATTTTGGTCACTTTAGCTCTTTACAAAACCTTATTGAGTTCACAGTTGCTCCTAAAAAGCTTTCTGAATTTTATTTATTTGTCGCATGCTATTGAGGTGGTATTTTAAGGTAGTTTTGAGACAGGAAAAGAAGTGTTGTCTGATGGAACCAAAATAGTAGCAAATCTATGCCGGGTAACATTAAATATAATAATTTATGATAGGGATTAGGAATTTGATTTATAATCTCAGAAAAACCTACACAATGGTATTTGAAGTTAGCAGCCCTACTGCTTACCTTTCTGAGAGTTTGGTAATGGTGTGTGTTAGAAATTCAAACTTCTGTTGAGTAGGTTTATTGTAATAGCACTAGTCTGGCAACTAAACAAAATAATAGAGCTTAGAAAAGGATATTATTATCTGGCCATCAGTGTGTGGTAAAATTGATGATTGTAGACAACAGGGAGATAGGGACAAATTTGTGTTTTGTGAAATATTAATTAGTGCATGACTTGCTGCAAAACACATAAACAAAATACAACCAAGCAGACACAACATGTGAAATTCCTAAAGTAGTATGAGGGAACAGAGGCAAATGTGGGGACTTAGACTGGTAGGTATGTTTGCACAGATACAATGAACATGCAGAAAACTTTCTGTTAATGTATTTGTATGTGTCATTTCTTTATCACTTGACTCAAATTGTCAAAAAAACTTTTAAATGACAACAGAAGTTAGGCTTGGTGAGAAATGGCATGAAATAAATTGTATTCAGTGGGCTAGACTATTTCTTGAGCAAAGGCAATGAAAAAAAATGTAACTATACCAAAGTAATAGCATTGAAACTTGGCTAAGGCCTTTTGAAAATTTTTAATTATATTGACATTATTAGAAATTTTTTTAATTACCTCTCTGAAACTAACAAGATAGAAGTAATGGTAATCATGCTTTAAAATACCTTTGTTATCCCAGAAACTATATAATTTTCAAATGTTTCTAGAGTGAAGGAGGTGGTATCACATGTAAAGAAAGTTTGACAGGATCTAGTGAATATCGGTAGGAAATATGAGACAGAACCCACTTTAGCAAAGCCATCAGGAAGTTCAAAGACCCATTGTTGTGGTTCATGGAAGTGAATTTTAAAAAACTGAATATAAAATGTATCAACTCTAAGAAAGGAAAATATTTTAAGATTTATCATCCTAAAGAATAATAAATAAATAAATAATAAATAAATAAAAATGAATAACCACTTACTCACCATCCAGCCTAAGAACTAGAACATAACCCATACCTGTGAAGCCATCTTATGCCCATAAGCAATTGCTTCTCTTTCTGTAGAGATAATGGCTATTGTGATTTCTTTAGTTATATCACACATGTATTAATATCTATCTTTAATCAATAAATGATTTAATTTTCCTTGTTTTAAACCTTATGTAAGTGTAATTATAACTGTATTGTTTGAAGTTCGCTTTTTCCTCTTGGTTGATTTTTAATTTCATCCATGTTGATGCATATAGATCTAGATTATTAATTTTCCCTGTATACTAATACCATTGTATGCATATGCCTCAATTTAATTTATCTGTTCTTCTGTAGATGGATATTCAGGCTGTTCCTAGTTTTCAGCTCTATTACAAAGAGCGTTATTATGAACATGTTTGTGCATCTCTCCTGGTACACATGTGCAGGAGTTTCACTGGGGTACCTGGGAGTGGAATTACTGGGTTGAAATTGCATATTCGACCTTACTGGGTCATGTCAAACTGTTTTCCAAAGTATGTGTATTAAGTGTTCTCACTACTGTACATCTGTGACACTGTGTCAAGCTCTAGGAATGATGACATAGCCACTCAATGCCTTTGTTCCTGGTCACCTTAATTGTGTTCCAGTGTTGAGATTGACTTCAGACCAAATAGCAAATACTTCTTACAGATATACAGCTCCAAGAGTTTCTATTTCACAATTGACAATCGTAGTAACATCATAGGACTGATAAGTCAGGGAAGAAGTGAGATTCCAAATATATGAAGAAAATATGTGTAGCATCCAATAGCCAGGACATGTAGTTTTATTTATTTTTATTTTTAAATTTTTTTTTAAGTTGCAGGAAAAGGACAGTTTTTTAGAAGAAAAAATACATTTCAAAGAAGCAGAAGTGGGCCTGAGCAGTAGAGAATGGCTCAAGGGCCATTATTAGAAAAGAAAGTACACTCCAAAGAATTTGGAGCGGGCTGAGCAAAAGAAGCTCAAAAAGCCCATATAGGTTTTTATTATTATTATTATTAGTTTCAGGTGTACAGAACAATGCAATTCCATTGACTCCATTCCTACACTCTACTCCACATCCCGTGACTATATGTATATATAATTGTAGTTTACATACATTATTATTCAACATCAGCTTCAGATATACAGTGCGGTGGTCAGGCCTCTACACCGTCTATGCAGTGGTCTCCCTAACAAGACATGGAAGCCCATATAGTTTTATATAGTGCAAACTTCATAACCTCTGACATGCCTGAGAGCTCTTATCTATAACAAGTACTTAATTTTTTGAAGTAAATCAATCAATTATTTCAAAAAATAACCTTAGTCTTTGAGAAAGAAAGCATTTTATTTCTAGCAAGTGACATGGTTAGTCTTATGTTTATGATAGTAAAATTATAACTCTGGTTATAAAGCCTTCAGAAAGAGTTGCCTTTTCTTCTTTATTCCCATTACAACCATCTGGTCCTGGTCTATTTCATAACTTCCTATCTGTTCTCTCTCTTTTTCTTCAAAACCCTCAAAATTACAGTGGATCCTATCACTTCAAATACAGACTCTTCTACCTTGTTTTCAATTTTCCAAAAGCGGTTCATATTCAGTCTAATTTTCTCCTCCTCCTGAGGACAATAGCAGCATGTCACAGTAGAAGGGGCTTTAGAGGCACAAATCTGGCGTCCCGTTCCATTCTGCCGCTTACAGCTGAGTAATCTTAGGAAGTTACTTTACTTCACTGAGTCTCAATTTCCACAGTTCCAAACTTCAAAGGGTTGTAAGGGTTTTTTTGATAAATATATATAAATTACCTAGTAGTTCAGTGCCTTATACTTAATAGCTTCAGTGTGCAAGGTAAGCACTGCAGTATGCACTTTACATATATTCTCCTTGACTTTTAAAACAATACAGCAAAAATTCAGGAAAGGAAGCTGAGACTCTGGATGATTGAATAAATCACCCAAGGTCCCTAGTTGACAAAGGATTGAGCGTAATTCAGTGCCAGGCCTGCCTGACTTGAGCGGCCAGGCACTGTTGTAACCGGCCACACCACACCACCCGTGCTCTACTTTTACCATGCCACACCTGTCTCTTTTATTTGAATCCCTTTTTAACTGTGTCTCTCATACACAGTTTTCATTTTAGTATTTTGTCATTGTTTCTTGTAAGTAGCATTCCTCTTGGAAGGCACAGGCCTTTTTGTCTTTTATTTCTCATAGCCCAAACATAGGCTGACACACCCATGCAGTACTCTGTATTTGAATTATGTAGTACTACCACTCATCTAGTTTCACCATTGTTTTAATCTTTTATATACTTTTTTATAGCTCACTTCAGCGGCCACATGGTACTCTCCATTTGGATGATGGCGAATACTGGTCCAACAGGGCAGCCTCTTATAAAGGAAAATCCCACCGACCCATCTTTGAGAACAGCATGGATAAGCTATACAGCAACTTATACAAAAAGGCCTGTAGTTCTGTTTCTCATACACAGGAAAGCTTCTGAGACCATCCATGATAAACTGTATGAGTGTTTGTGTCAACCTCTCAATGAAAACATTTAATATGATCAATAACTGTATTCCTTTTTTAAAAAACACAACAAAACCCAGCTGGTTCTAATTGAGTACAATAGTTAGACTTGAATAAGTTCATCACTTTAAATAGTAATAAATTATCGTGGGCAAGCCTTTTTTTAATCACAGAAGAGAGTGCTCTGTTCCAAAAGTCAAAGCTCTGTAACCGTCACAACGTCCCATCTGATCATGAGAAGGATGTTCTGTCACACGTGTCTCATGTCACCGTCTACAGATCCAAGAATAGACTCGCTCCAGAAATGCTCTTCTGCCGTAATCACCTCATCATTTCCTTTTCATATGCTTGACTGGTTATCTTGTCTGAGTAAGATTTAATTAATATTAACTCCCTTTTCTTGATAATGAGCAAAAAGATATACTGTACAGAAATGAATTTCCCAAGACTTTAAACCCTGTTTTAACTGGTATTTTTACATTTTTCTCCTCAGAAAAGGCTATTTCTATTTCTTAGCACATAAGAAATAACTTTCTTTTTAAAGATTATATAATCATTCACTCCTTCTTCTCTAAAAGAACTACCTACGTTACCTAAAATGCATAACAGTTAGCTAGAAATAGCAGCAGCCATGTATGACCCAAAATGTGAATAACTTATTTTTAAAGATAGAATTCTTTGCCTGATTTTTTTCTAGGGCTATATCTTTTGGTGCAAATAGAATCAGAAAATAGCCATTGTTAGTAAGTGTGCAGAGACTCAAAAAAAACCAAGGGAATTGTATTGTAATTTATTTAGAGTTTTCTTAGGTGCTGAATGGCCCCCCAAAATAATACCTTACTTTAAAGAACACTTGGAACCATAGAGGGGAATAAAAGATAGCAGAGCTCTTTATAGTAGGTACTGGAAAGTTTGTTGGTTGATAAAATTAGCGCCTTCCCCACCCCCTAAACACACACCTGTGAGGCCACTGAGGCCACTAAAACTTTGAAGATATGAAGAAATCAGTTACCTCACATTTACCTAGAGGGTGAGTAGAGGGGAAGCAGAGAATAGGAAATATGTAAACTTAGCTTATAAGCTTCAAGAGTTGACTACAAGGTAATGTTTTTCTCATTGACTCCATCTTTGGCTAATTCTGCTCTGAGTCAAAAAGAAAAAAAAACAAACTACATTTAAATTGAATTTATAAAAGTGGGTGACTTATTTTTGTATTAGAAAATATAATACTTGCAATCTAATAATTGGACTTTTAGACTTTATATTGCGTGTTTTAGTATGGCAATCTGTGATAGATCAGAAAAATGCATCGGAGATAGGAGCCAGGAGTACTAGGCTCTGCTTCTATCTCAGCCATTTTCTAGCTGAGTCTGATCCTCTGGTCCTTAGTTTCCATCAGCTATCAAATGAAGAGACTGGAGTAGATCAGCATTTCCCGAACCGCATTCTGTGGACCACTGTTCTTGGAGATGGTTGTAGAAATATAAATACAAGTATTTCATTGTTCATATTAGTTTGGGAAAATCTGTGCACAATATTCACCCTCCTCCCCAACTTACAGAGTCATAGGTAGGATGACAGGAGTGACAAAGGGGTGCTATTAATGCTGAACCGACAGTTGTAAACCAGGGCTGTCCCGGGAAAACCAAGACATATGGTCATCATAGTCATCGTAAACACAAGCATGTTGGAAGCTCTAAAAGATCCTGGCATAAACCTGTTCTGCTGTAGCATCTAGTAGAGAGCCTGGCATTAGGGGGTGCTCATTAAATATTTATCGATGTAACCCAGAATTTCCTAAATGAAATTGAGCGAGTAGCACTGTTTGTTGTTATGTCCATCTTCCCCCTCCTGTTTTGTCTTCCTCAGCTTCCCTCACTCCCTCTCAGCTGTCATCCTCAGGTGCACACGCACACCAGTGGGGGAAATGCTAGACTACACGATCACTGATTACCTCTGGCTGTAGGTTACATAATGACCTTTTGTACAATAAGCTTTTGAAGGTCAACAATGAATAATGCTTAAAAAAAAATGTATCCTCAGTGGAAGTTAGTATTTTGGGGTTTTGTGTGTGTGTGTGTGTGTGTGTGTGTGTGTGTGTGTGTGTGTGTGTGTGTGTAGACAAATGAAAAACATTTAAAAGTTACTGCTTGGTGAAAAGAACAAATACGAACTTCAAAGAAAATGTTTTGCTGCCATAGAAAATCTCTCGAGTGAATAGTACCACAAAATTACTTGTGTCTATACCTTCCACTGGCTATGACAAAGGCCACACAAAAAAAGCGTGTCAAAGGGGAACTTCAGAAAGTGATATTCTGAAAGACATTGTCCTGTGGGTTAAATCTGAGATCAGGTGCATGTTTTCAGATATGTAGTATCTTGGCCTAGTGTCTGATTATTTCCATTCCCTTGGAGAAGGACTGGTTTCTGTTGCTGTCCATAATTATTCCTGTGAATTCTTATGTTGTATTATCTTTAAAGAGTAAAACCTTTAACTATGTTAATAGTTGTCTTTTCTCATTGGATAGAAGCAATTGTTTATTTTCTTAACCTTTTTTTTCTATATTTCCCACAATCTTGTCATAGTTATTGGACTTAATATGAAAGATAACTAGGTCTTCTTCCTTACAATATATTTTTCTTTAAAATTAAAAAAAGATTTTACAAAGGAAAATGTTAATTCAACTAAGAAAAAAAAATGAATCATTTAACTGAAAGTGAGTTCTCCCTGGTTCTACTACTATTTGTATAACCTTTTTAAGTCATTTTTCCTTCTTGGAGCTCAGTTTTCTTACCTACAGGGTGATGCAGAGGTTAATTTAGAATGATCTTTAAATGTTCCAACATTTCTATAACTGTTTAACTGTTTAACTGGGAAATCAGGAAGCTCTGGAAACAGAGTTATGCTGAACATTTGTGTACAAGTCTTTGTGAGGGACATAGATATTCAAGAAAATGCATTTGCTATATTTCTATGGATTGCCTCCACAGAAGTACTAAACATAGAAAAACAAGTACTGCATGATTCCACTTATATGTAGTATCTATAACAGTCAAATTCATAAAATCAAAGACTGGAGTAATGATTACGAGGTGATGGGGCAGGGGATAAGGGGGAATTAATGAACAGGCATATCATTTCAGTTGAGTGATATGAATAAGCTCTAGAGATCTGCTGTGCAACATTGTACTTACAGTGAAAAATAATGTATTATACACTTAAAGTTTATTAAGAGGATAGAGATCTTGTTTAGTATTCTTACCACAATAAAATTAAAAATTAAAAAAAAAAAGGACTGAACATGAGTGAGTGAGGTAAATCAGGGTTCCTGAACTCAACGAGCTCACCTGGACTATTGATGGACGATCAGACAAGGGAACATAGATAAGATACACTTATCTATGGATTTCCTCATCTTCACCCTATTCTGTGTAGGCTCTTCCACCCAGAATATATTTCTTTACCTTTGTAGCCCAAGCACCATAATCTGGGCATATCCTTATTGTAGCACTTAACAAAAACTGAGTTATCAATGACTTTCTTAAGTGTCTTTCTCTATTGGTTGAGGGCCTTGTTTACCTCTGCTTTTATAGCACACAGCAGACATAACAATGTTTGTCAAATGACTGCATGAAAGAAAAAAAATACATGAATACACGAAGGACCCCCAAAAACAACGCAAAGCCTAACTCTATCTGGATATAAGAAATAAGAAACCCTGACAAGACTGTTGCTATCAGCTAATCCATATCTACCTGTAGCCAAAGAGATAAAAATGGAAAAGATAAGAAAAAAATCTTAGTTGTATCATGGTCCTCAAGAATGAAGGTATGGTTCCTCCGTTGAGAGAGTGTTTCTGTAGTGAAATCTTTTTCTGAAAGAGTACTTTTAAATTAAGAAAAAAAGAAGTCATAATAGGACAGCCTGGCTTTTTGTTTTCTGTTCCTTGGCTACCCAACTAAGATATACAGTGTCCAGGGCCAGCTACTAAACCGCTACTGCAAAGGGTGATAAGTATCTGGTAGGCAGTGGACCAGGAAAGCAATTTTCTGCAACTGTTTACTCACTTTATATTCCAATGCAGTTTAAATCCCTTCTATGAAATGCAAATTTCTTGGTTCCCAAGATGAGCCTTAAATATTTTCTTTCCCAATGTCTAATCTTTTGTCATTCACAAAGCAGTGCGTTTTTGACTAAAGGATTGAATAATTCCCTGTCTTCTAGCATTCAGATGTAACCAACTTAATCTAGAAACTATGGCTCTCTTGATTAATTAAGAATTAGTATAATAAGTAAGGTATCATGTGAAGCAAAACTGTCTCAATGAAATGCAGTCTTTTTTCTGTTGTACTAATATCTTAAATCTTAGTATGTTACATTCAAGCTATGATAATTCACTTAAATGAGCCTGATAGAAGAAAATGTATTTGGCTCTAATCTGTATAGTATATGAAATTTTGCAGGTTTTTTGAGGGGGCATGGTGTTTTGTTTTGTTGTTTTCCTTCCCATCCCCATCTAGTGTCATCTTTAAAGTTTTTAAAACAAGGGAATTGAAGTAGTAATACTAAGGACCATTGTTTGTACTTGGTGATTTACATACACTATTTTATTTGATCTTCACAACAACTGTGTGAGCAAGGGTAGCTATAAGTCATCTCAGTTTTCCAGACTAGGCACCTAGGGATGAGACTGCTGTGGTTTGCCCGTGATAAACACAGCCAGTAAATGGTAAAGCTTGGATTTGAATCTAACCCCAACTGTGCCTCTCAACTAGATAAGTGGTTAAAAAACAGCTTTTTACCATTCCTAAGTTTTTGGGTTTTTAAAATTTTTTCAATTACAGTTGATGTTCAATATTACTTTATATTAGTGTCAGGTGTACAGCATAGCGATTAGACATTTATATAATTTACAAAGTGATCCCCCCGATAAGTCTAGTACCCACCTGGCACCACACATAGTTATTACAGTATTATTGTAGACATTTTTAAATGGTGGGGCTAGTATCTCCTTCATAGAACCTCAGTGGGTTACAATGCAAATTGAACTCACATTAATGCAGCAAAGGCTGGGGCAGATTTCCAACGTCCAAACGCTAAAAATGAATAAAGAGATCAGCTCATGAACTAAGGTAGAAGTTGGTGGAAGTATATGAAAGTAATATCACTGAAAATTTTAACTCACCTGAGATTTCATGGTACCCGAGTTCATGTATGGGGTAATTCCAGCTAAAGGACTGACAGTGTACTTTCTGTGGAGCCCTGGTTACCCCCTTTGATTGAGTAACCACACGTTCATGTATCACTACTTCTTTATTTTAACAGCTTCATTGAGGTATAACTGATACACAAAGAACTGAACATATTTAATATATACAATTTGGTGAATTTGGACATAAGCAAACACCTCTGATGCTGTCATCACAGTCAGGGTAGTAGATACATTCAACACCTCCCCAGAGTTTCCTTGTGTCCCTTTTTTGTTTGTTTAACTATAGGCACCATGTTGTATGGTGGTTCCCTAGGACTTACTCATCTTGAGTTATTATTAACAAATAGACAGGATATTAACCCCTTATCAGATATATGGTTTGCAAATATTTCTCCCATGACTTTTAATTCTGTTGATTGTTTCCTTTGCTGTGCAGAAGCCATTTAATTTGATGTGGTTCCACTTGTCTAATTTTGTATTTGTTGCCTGTGCTTTTGGTGTCATGTCCAAGAAATCATTGCCTACAGCAATGTCAAGAAACTTTTCCCCTATATTTTCTATTAGGAGTTTTACAGTTTCCGGTCTTACATTTCAATATTTAGTCCTCTTTGAGTTGATTTTTGTATATGGTGTAAGGTAGGGGTTCCATTGCATTTTTTTGCATGTGAATGCCCAGTTCTCCGTATGCCATTTGTTGAAGAAACTGTCCTTTTCCCATTATGTGTTCTTCGCACCCTGATCATAAGTCAATCAGTTAACTGTATATGTGTTGCTTTATTTCTAGGCACTCTTTTGTTTTTTGTTTTTGTTTTTTTAAGCTGAGCCATCCTGCCACCTGTTGGCAGCTCAGCGGCTGCTCAACTCGGGCCAGGAATCGAACTGCTATTGCTCAGAGCTCAAACTCTTGAGCGAGCTCTTAACCAACTGAGTCACTCGGCCGGCCCTATTATTTTCTATTGCTATACTAGTATGTCTGTTGTTATGTCGGTACTATATTGTTTTATTACTATGACTTTGTAATTGAGTTCAAAATCAGGAAGTATGATGCCTCCAGCTTTGCTCCTCTTTCTTAAGATCACTTACTTGGTCTTTTGTGGTTCCATATGAATTTTGTGATTTTTTTTTTCTGTAAAAATGCCATTGGTATTTTTATGAGGATAGCTATGAAATGATGGGAATGGTGATCTGTGGATCACTTTGGGTAGTATGGACATTTTAACAAGCCACATGGTAACCACACACACACACAAATACATACAGAAGATACACAAAATAAAAAAATAAATGAATAAAAGAATATCACTATAAAAAAATAACCAAGGAATACAGCAGGACAAGAATAAAGAAACAACTACAAAACAGAAAACAACATAAAGTGCCCTTTTTTGTCAGTAATTACCTTAAATGTAAATGGATTAAACTCAGTCAAAAGACAAGGAGAGACTGAAGGGATAAAAAAAGAAGACCCAACTGTATGTTATCTATAAGAGACCCACTTTATATTTAAGGATGTACAAGCTAAAAGTGAAGGAACGGAAAAACAGTCTTCTATGCAAATAGTAAACAAACGAAAGCATAGGTGGCTATAGTGATGTCACGAAAAGTAGACTTTAAGTCAAAAGTTGTTGCAAGCATCACTAAAATTTAAAGTTTAGCTTCCTGAGTTTATAATACAATTCAAAAATAAGATGAGAGAAAACCTTTAATGTTTTTGAACATAAATAATAGAATTGAGAATAAGTGTATACTGTTAGAGCCTTCCTTTCATCAATGAAACTCATTTTCACTGGAGTTTGTGTTTGGTTTTGAGTAAAATTAGTGATATATACAAACAAAATATTGAAGAATTTATATATGTGTAGGTTTTCAGAAAGTTCTATTTCCAGAGGATTGACAGCAACATGCTTTGTAGAAAAGGCACTTCACAACTTTTCTGAACCTCATTTTTTCTACCTGTGCAATAGGATATTAATAAACATTGCCCCCCATTCCTCGGAGAAGTATTAGGATTAAATAGGAAAATAAATGTGGACATTCCTTGATATATATTTGGCACTATCATATTTGCTTTTTGGAAATGATCTGGGAAAAGGAATTTGCAATTTGAAAAAATATTCCATCTGGAGTAATAGCATTACCATTGATTCTAGAGTTGTACAGACCTTGAATTTCTTTCTTTGCATTTGTCACCTCTGTGTTACTTAACCTTTCTGAACTTGTTTTCCTCACTTGTAAAATGGAAGATATTTTCATAGTGTTGTTGCGATTGCTTAAAGAGTTAATGCATGTCGAACACCTCTTATGATGCATGGTGCTCAATAAACAGTAACTGTAGTAACGAAAATTCTAAGTCAACATAGAGGGAGTATCTGAAAGATTTTGAGGATCTGCTTGGAGGAAAACAGTGGAATATAAGCTATGTGAATACATGTAAAAAATATTCAAAATTATTTTAAGACATGACACCAAGTTATTCAGATTTTTTGGTATGGCTCGTAAATTTACTAGTTATTTAATATACATAGGTTGTGCAGAATTATGGAAAGAGCAATATATACCTGGGTTTGAATTCTGTTCTATAGGGCTATTTGGAGATACTGAACCTGAATTTTATTATTCATAAAATGGGAATGATACCTATCAAGGATTGTTACTATGAAAAATATTGGGTCATCGGGAAAGTCATGACGCATTTTTGCATTGAAAAACATAGAAAAATACGTCATGACTTTCCCGACGACCCAATATATTAGGTAAAAGATTCAAAGTGACTAGCATTGTACCTGACAAATAGTATATGCTTAAAAATGACTTAATAACCTTTCCTGGTCATGAGTTTAATCGTTTTGTGTGTAAATCCACCCAGGCATAGACAGCTGCCTGGCGTTGTTATTTGTTTTTTTTTGTAAATCCTGTTAACCTTGTATACCTGTGCACTTTGGTAGAAGTTCTATGTAGATTTTACAAGTGAAACTAAATGCATGACTTTAGTCTCTGAGAATATTATCCATTTCAACTTCATATGTGACTTCTCTAACTTGTTAAGGTATTATTTTTAAAATAAATTTAGTTGTGAGTGTGTCCTGTTAAACCAGTTTTGACCAAGGAAATTTATTTTGTCCCTTTTTTATTTTGAACTGTGTACAGTTAAGTTTTACAAATTAATTGTATTCTTTTGATTTGGCGATGTTAAAGGTAGATGTTAGAGGGCCGGCCGAGTGGCTCAGTTGGTTAAGAGCTCGCTCAAGAGTTTGAGCTCTGAGCAACAGCGGTTCGATTCCCGGCCCGAGCTGAGCAGCCGCTGAGCTGCCAGCAGGTGGCAGGACGGCTCAGCTTAAAAAAAACAAAAAAGAAAAAGAAAAAAAGGTAGATGTTAGAGAAAAAAATACCCTAATTCAATAGAAGTAACCGTAGGTCATCTCAGCCAGATGAACATCTGTATAGCCCTTAAGAATTTGCAATGAATGTGATTGAGCAGTCACTTTTTCAGAAGATTATACTGTTTTACACTAGTCACAGAGGTATATGTATATGTAGTTATATGCCACTTAACGGTGGGGATGTATTCTAAGAAATTCATCATTAGGTGATTTCATCCTTGTGAGAACCTCACAGAGTGCAATTACACATACCTAGATGGTGCAGCCTACTGCACACCTAGGCTATACAGTATGTCCTATTGCCCCTAGGCTACAAGCCTGTAGAGCATGTCACTGTACAAAACAACACGAGATTAAATCAAGCACAAGAGAAAATGATGCAATCAAGAGACAGGGTAAACACGAGGTGTACGAGGCTGCTGATAGTGCAACCTGGCATACCCTTACAGCAAACTTTTTTAATAAGTAGAAAGAGTATACTCTAAAATAATGATAAAAATATAGTAACTACCGTAGTCACTTATTGTCATAATCAAATATTGTGCACCGTACATAATTGTATTTCCTATACTTTTATATGACTGGAGCACGGTAGGTTTGTTTAGACCAATATCACCACAAACACATGAGTAACGTGTGTCTTTATGATGGCTACAGTGTACTAGGCGATAGGAATTTTTCAGCTCCATTATAATCTTATGGGACCGCCATTGTATTTTCAGTCCATTGTTGATGGAAACATGGTTTAGGGGGCATATGACTGTATATGTGTATCATATATATATACCTTTTTAAGGTAGACTCATCTCAGGCTTACCAGGTAATTCTTCAGAAGTTTTAAATGAAAGATTTTTAAGTTGCAAAATTTTTCTTTAGAGTTCTTAACCTAAGATATAATAAAATAAGTAAAAATATAAAAATTTTAAATATATTTATATATGTTTGGAAATTGCTGGCTAATGAGTATTATAGATTATCTAATGCATCTTACTGTATATGAATTATTCACTTCCCAGAAAAGTAACCTAGTGGTTAAATACACGGCCTCTGGAGTCACACTGCTAGATTCAAAACCCATTTTACCCACTTAATAACCATGTGACCTTAGACAAATTACCTGATTTCTTTGTGTCTCAATTTTCTCATCTGTAAAATGAAAAAAATTTAACCAATCCCATAGGGACATTAGGAAGATTAAATTAGTTAACAAATATAAAGTGCTTGACACAATGCCTAGCACATGGTGAGGGCTCTATAAATGATATTATTTATGATGATGATGATGGTGGTGGTGGTGGTGGTGGTGGTGTAGACTCATCTGAAATGTATATTTTCTGAAACAATTGCTTAGTATAGCTGTCCCCCCATTTTATATAATAATATGCTGTTTTAAAAAAAGTTATATTGGAAAGGAATCCACTGCTCTACTCAACAAGAACATGTTAAAAACATTTTGCATTTTCCTAAAGGATAGAAAAAATATGCTATCCTGATTCTCCTTTGTGGCCCAGCAATTGTTCACATATGATAATATTTCTATAACTGTGCTGCATAAAGAATGTGTTTTGGCACAGAAACTGCATAATTTAGAAAGGTTTTTGTTGATAATCTTAAGCAAAAACGTTCACTCATTTCAGTTCCACTGGAAACTGAAGAGGGAGTGGTATTGTTTTTGCCAAATGAGAGAAAAAAATGCCAGCTTTTGAATTAGGAAGTATTTTCAGGTGTTGATGTTGGGAAAATGGAAGAAAAAGAACATTTGACTCCAGTGAATTTTTGTCTAGTAAACATTTAAAGTGTTGGGAAACTATTTCCACAAAACATTTATGATAAATAGTAGCTTGTATTTTATGTAGTCTCTTACCATTTTCAAGCATTTTTACAAGTTATTTTATTGTATCTCTACACAACACATTTGTGAACTAGGTAGGGCAGGATTGTAATCTACATTTTTACAAATGAGAAAATTCAAGTTTGGGTTAAGTGTCTCCTGCAAGTCACACAGTGGGAGTATAAGTGGCTGAAATAGGACTTAAACCAAGATATTAGTGTTTTCTCATAAATATCCTATGGAACTTTTTCCTACTGTTATTTGACTTTCCTTAGGTATTGGATTTTAAGAGATGATAATTTGATTCTGAGTGATTGATTTGCTTCTATATTTGCAGGAGGCTTGCTTTCCATTATTCAAAAAAAATTTTTTTAAAGGTTTTCATTGGGGAATTGGGAGAAGGGGAACAGACAAGTTGCTGTCCTTTTGTTCTTCAGTCCAGTTGTGGAGGACGTTGCTTCACTGGCCCAAGTTGGCACCGTCATTGCACTCTTTCCGGGCAAGACAGATCAGTCGCCAGCTTCTGGATGGCCACTCACTGCGGCTGCTGGCTGCTCATGCTGGCTGCAGGCTACACATTGTAGCCCATTGCAACCCACTGCAGCAGGGGCTGCAGCCTACACCATCGCAGGCGACTCAAGGCAGCCCAGCTCCAGGTTGAGCTGACGTTCAGAATCTTAGCTGTAGAGGGCAGTGTCACTGGCCCTCATATGTGGGATCCGAACCAGGGCTCTCTGGCATCCCAAGCCAGCTCTTAACCAACGTGCCACTCGGCCAGTCCCAAAATTTTTTTATGTTTGTGAATAGCTCCAGACATTTTCTTTTCCTGTTTCCTACTCTTTTACCTGTTGGCCAGTTCACCTATTCTTTAACACTCCTCCACCCCATTAAGCAGCAAAGGAGCTTAAACTAGCCAACTTGTGACTTGTTAGCAGCTCTACTACAAAGGTTTCGTATTGAAAACTTCTGTGAGATTTGAAGAATTCAGTGATCTAGTTACCACAAATAATTGGAAATTGTCATAATTTAGAAATAATTTTTCCTTAGGTATAGGATTCAGAAGTAGAATATCGGAGACATACCTAATACCCATCTCATTAGTGGCATATGCTTCACTGTGTAGCATTTTTCAGTTCGGTGGTTCCAAATCTTGACTGATCAGAATCACTCAGGAAGCCTGTTAAAGATCCTTTCGTCTCAACCTCTGGAGATCCTGATGCAGCAAATTTAACTTTGTTTTTAAAAGTGTCTCTAGGTGATTGTGATGGTTGTCCTGGTGGAGATCCCCATGTCTAGCACCTATTCAGGGTTTCCTCTCTAATAAGAGTATGTAGGACAATATTTTGCTGATTTAAATTTCTCCTCCTTTTAAAACATTTTTATTTTGTTAACCACTTTATCATCTGGATGTTTTGTGGTTTTTTTAGGCACACACACACACACACACACACACACACACACACACACACACACGCACAAATACCTTGAGCTTCAAGAAGGATAATGGCTGGCTCTTGATTTCCATGTGAATTAATACCGTTTGGGTTATCCATGGCTGACTTTTAAATACCAGGCTTTTTCCCCCTTCATCTTAATAGCAAGGCCATTCATTTATGTATTCATCAAGCAAACACTGAGTACCTATCATGGACTAGATATTGTGAGTGGCATTGGGCAAATATAAAATAAGATACATCCTGACTTCTCACAAACACATTATAAAACGTTAAGTGTATTGTGGATATTTACAATATAAGTAAATGTATGAAGGAGCTGTTTGGATGGAACTTCAGGAATATGAAAAAGCAACCACTTAATGAATGAAGGAAGACATCACAAAGGACTCAGCCTTTCATCTTGATCTTAAGGGATGATTTTGTCAGAAGAAGTGAGGCAGGGCATCAGAGCTTGCTCAGACATATTCAAGGAACTGCAAGAAGTTTTTAATGGTTAGAGTATGAGTGTATATGGTGAAATTGGGGCTCAAGATGAGGGTGAAATGTGTATTAAGATCACATTTCAACAGGAGGCCCTTCTTCACATGCCTTGCTATATAATTTGAATTGTTTCCTCATACGACAAAAATCTTTAGGTGCTCAAATATGGCCATTTCTTTCTCAGTATGATTAAACAGATACAACTGACATCCCAAAGGTCATATTAAGACCTAGGGTAAGGGTTTTGTAGTCGGTTTCTCCAGCCATTTCTCATCTTTTAGCATATTTGTCGAACGCTTGCAAATTGAACACTATAGATGACATAAAACTAATTCTTAAATGTTCCCACTGAATTCTCTGTCTAGTTAAACACTTGACATAAATACTTGAAAACAGCACAAAGGAATTCATAATTGCTGAAGAGTCAGTGCGTCATAAAAGTTCAAAAGATGGAGGAAACGAAAGCCATTTAGAGAACTAAAAGTCTTCATGAAACCAGGGACATAACTTCAATCTAAAGAATGGGTTGGGTTGGAATAGATAAGAAGGGACAAAAGTAGTTTAAGTGGAAAAAACATTGGGCAGTGGCATAAAGGTGTGGAAATAAAGGCTATTGTGTGTGTGTGTGAGGGCAGCACTTGCCTGGAGCTATTGTAGTTTCATGCAGGGAGAATATCAGTGAATATTGACAATAAATATGGCTTCTAAATAAAATGAAACCTTCAGAAAACCTAGTACAGAAAGCCTGTTCCTGAATTTACTTTTCACCCATCTTAAACACCTCACATAAAACTCAAACCTCAGCTGAACTTTAAAAAATAAGTATTCTGTAATAGAAGAGAGTATTTCCTGGCCTTAAGATAACTTTCAAACACTGAAGTCATTGCCGGAGATTTTCCAGATTAAACTCATGCTGTTTAAATGCATTGGAAAAAGATTTAGATAGTCTTTTACGTTTGGTTAGACTTTTCTTTTCCCCAGGAAAAAATAGAAAAGTGTAGCCATTGGTCCTGTGTACACAAAGAGCATAATTGTCACATCTTCATCTTCTAGATACCTGTGTTTCATTCATTGTCTGTAGTCAGTGAACTTCAGAGATAATTCCTTCTTGCCTTAGACCAAGAATGAAACTATATAGATAAGGACCTCCATAATTCAGACATCAAAGACTAATATAAAAACACTTTCTGATAAACTTAACATCAGTTTTCTTTTATATCTACTTTTCTTGGTAAATATTTAGCTCTAACTGGACCTTTCAAACGTTAATAAATAGTGCATAAAATTGAGAAGATTTGTGGAAGTACTCATATGAAAGTAAAAACTTGAGATAAATTGGTAATATTTTTGTATATTGTGATATTCTATGCATTTCTACAAAGTTGTTAGTTTTTTAAAAATTTTGTATCTTACTATAATGTTAATATATATACATTTTCATTTTTCTAAAATGATGCATAAATTGATTTTTTTTAATGTTTATCTGACATTGCATTGATATACCATGAAGTAATTTAACCATCTCTCTGTGGGTTGGACCTTTAGGTTATTTCCTAAATGTGTGTCTATTATATATTTAAACTGAGGAGAAAGGTGTTTGCACCAAAGGTAGGTTATACGATCTGCTTATGCATGAAATGAGATGCCAGAAGGGCTGTTCTTTCTTCCTTGTTTGTTTGTACCAGTATGTTCTATTGTTTACATACATTTTAGCCTCTGTGCCATTTTCAGAAGCTTTATTTGTCTCTCTCACTTTTTGGTTTGGATAAGGTTTAAATATAAGATCCATCTGTGAAGCATATTGTATATTCACATTGAAGGCTAAAAACCCATTTTTAATTAAAATTTTATTCAGCACTCATGGTTGACTTTGTCCTGTTTTTATTATGAAACACTTCAGTCGTCTTCCTAAAACACATATGTCTTGTACATTTCAAGATGTTCCTTGTTGCTCATGCAGAACTAGTTTCTTTATGCAGTCAGCTCACAGCCATATGTTCCGGCTGTTCATTTTGCTTTCCTCTCTGGCGTTTGTGTAGGCACCATCTTGTATGTAATGCACGTTAGTTTATTCCTTTCTGTTTTATAGAATTTGTCAGCAGGTAAAATAGCAAACTGGAAACATTGAATAATATTCTGGCTTATTAGGTTGTTTGTGATTATAAAGGATATAGCTTTTCTTAAATTTTAATGTTTATAAGAGATGAAGAGAAAATGTGTCCAGTGAGACCTGATGTCTTGCCAGATGTAAATAATTACCACTGAGATACTGTTGGTGGTACTTGGCAATAGCACACATTATATAAATTGCAGTTCTTTACTATTGATTTTTAAACCAAATGTGAATGTGGGGCAGGGAAAGGAAGTGTAAAAATCAGATTGTCTTTTTTATTTTCAGCAACATACCATCATGCTCTCATTTGGTAGTCTTTCTGCAGGATTGGCCACACCATGTAAGTGATTGTTGAGATAACTTGTATTGAACTTCAAGTTAGGTCAGAAATGAACATATTTGAAAAATAGGGATGTGATATTTAAGTTGAATCTGAATTAGAAAAAGCAAAAAAAAAAAGGGGTTGACAGGTAAAGAGGCAGGAGAAAATGCTCCTTTCCTGTCTCAAGGAACAAGAGAAACGTGCCTTACACTCAATGATAGGAGTACTAGAGCTGCATTTATTAAACACTTTTTAAAAAATATTTTATTGGGAAATTGGGGGAAGGGGAACAGACAAGTTGCTGTCCTTTTGTTCTTCAGTCTAGTTGTGGAGGACGTCGCTTCACTGGCCCATGTTGGTATTATGATCGTTGCGCTCCTCCTGGCTGAGGCAGTCGGTCGTCAGCCATTGGACAGCCTGTCACTGTGGCTCACGGCAGCTCTCACTGGCCGCTCACACTGGTTGCCAGCCACTCACAGCAGCCCACCTCCAGGTCGAGCTGTTGTTCACCATCTTTGCTGTAGAGGGCGCAGCATTGCTGGCCCATGTGGGAACCGAACCGGTGGCCCTGCTGCTCGGAGCCCGCGCTCCCAAGCCAACTCTTAACCAACTGAGCCACTTGGCCAGCCCCACATTAAACATTTTTGAATGCTGTTACTCTTCTGTCTTGGAAAAACAGAAAATATCCAGGTACGACTGCTGTGGGGACAAAAAGAGAACGTGGTTAATTCTGCTAGAGGAAGGATGGGTCCAGGAAATTTTTACAAACTTTTGAGCTGGGCCTTAAAAGATGCGTGGGGTTTCAGTAGGCTGAGATATACAGGATAGTATAGGCAAAGGGAACAGCTAGAACAAAGAGAGAGGAAGTCATGGTAATAGAGATTATCTGTCCTGCCATACTTAAATCCTGTAATTTATAGCAGAGAAGGTACACTGCAGTGTAGAAAGAGCCCCAGCTCAGTCAAATCAGCCTGGTGTGAGTTTGTCTGTATCATGTACCAACTGTGTGAGTTGGTGGCAAGGTGCTAAGTCATTCTGAGCTTCCATTTCCTCATCTGAAAAAATAAAATAACACCTATTTCCGGGAGTGCCAAGTAGCACAGCTGTGCGAGGCATCACTCACATTGTACACGGAGGTCTTACCTACTCAGATGGGTTGGGAGATTTAAACAAGATAACATATGTAAACACTTAGCACAGTGGGGGGCACGTAGTGTTCAGTAAACATTAGCTACTGTTCATCAGTCAACTACAATTTTAAACAATGCATCCATTTGAAATCCCTCTTATTTATAAAGGTTAATGCATCTCTGTCCTTGTTAAGCAATCTGTGTTGAGATTAATTTGAGTACAATGCAAGATGTATTTTGTTTAATTCACTGGGCTTCAAATTTGTTGTGAAGGAAGTATACAAACACAAATAAACCAAAGCAAAACACAACAACAAAAACATCCCTCTAAAAAGATTTTGAATGAGCAATTTTTTGTCCCCAATCTTTATTCATTTGGTTCATGGCAATGTATAAAAGGTGCAGATATATTTATTTTTATTAGTAGAACATGTCTTCTGTGACCATTTAGTGCTTCCATGGGAACTTTTTCTAGCATAATTTTTGTGACCCTGAAGTTAAAAGAGGTTTATTTTTTCTTCCCCTTTCTATCCAGGAGCAAGGCTGTTTTGAACGAATTAGCTGATTAGAACACCTGACTCAGAAAATAGGACAGCCATGAATTTGCCTGAAGATTCAGAAACATGGCTGGGGGACAATAATTATTACCAGACTTCAGATGTCAGAAAACACTCAGGGTTGCGCAAAGCAGAGAGAAAATAAAAGACACAAGTCTTAATGGCTTTTGCTATGGGGGTCTTTGGGGCAGCTAGGATGGAATTATTTGCTGAACACATGATAGTCTTTTTGTTACTTGTCCAACTGAATTAATGGAAGCCTGTTAACAGTATTTTGTAAAACTGAAAACAGCCATTAGCTACTCACCAGTACACAGGAGAATGCAGATAGATGGTTGTGGTTCCATTAGGGCCCGTATTCAGAGATCTAGTCAGCATGGTTTGGGATTATAGTGAAGTCAAAGGAAGTTGGTAAAGTCAAAAGAGTTGGGTTAGCCATTGAGACCCCTGTCACAGGTTGGATTCCGACTTGGAGACCGGAGTTTAGTGAGCAGGATGTTTCTTAGAGAGTGCCTTGTATCCAGACCAATGGGAGGAAGGACATGGGATTGGGTGGAGGGAGAAGTTGAGTGATGTAGGCATGATCGCAGCCTTGGGCAACCCGACGGAGGCCTCTGGAGCTAAGAATGGCCCATCAAAGTTGTCTCACATTAGGCTGGGATGGCCATGGCTTTATACTTATTGGTCATTAGATGTGGGCTGCCTCAGGTGACAGGCAGTCCCTGATGGGGCTGGCAGCTGAAGCCTGGAACAGGCATTCCTGTTCTCACCACCACCCTCTCCAAGTTCTGTTAACAGCAAATGTGATCCAAACCAGTTCCCAGAAGTCTGACTGGACAAAGAGGCTTTACCCTCTCCCTTTCCCTGCTTCTCCCACAAAATAATGTCTCAAGTAACTCACTATCCCAAAATCACTTACACCACTGGGGAACACCACCAACACAAAAACATAGATCTAACACTAGTTCTGTGAGGTAGGCTGTATTTGTCGCAAGCAGGAATTGTAAGGAAGTGTTACAGTCCCGATCTCGTCACCAAGCTCCAGACCCACAGGTACAAATAACTATTGGCCAGTTCCAGTGGGATATCTCACAGGTACCTCAACGTCAATGTGCTCAAATCTGAACCTATCATTTTACTATATTTGCTTTAGCATATATCTATCCACCATTCATATTTTTTTATTTATTTTATTTATTATTGTGGTAAAACATATAGAACTATAATTTTAACCATTTGCAAGTGTATAACTCAGGGGCATTAAATACACTCACAGTGCTGTGTACCCATCACTGCTATCCCCACCCAAAGCTTTTCATCATCCCCAACATAAACTCTGTACCCATTAAACAATATGTCCCCGTTCCCACCACCACCACCGTGTAACCTCTATTCTATCTGGTGTCTCTGTGAACTTGCCTATTCATGATACCTCATATTAATAGAATCATAAATATTTGCCCTTCTACTTCTGGCTTATTTTATTAAGCGTAATATTTTCAGGTCCATCATGCTGTAGCATACATCAATATTTCATACCTTCTGATGGCTGAATAGTATTCCAGTGTGTGTATTTACATTTTGTTTATCCATTCATCTGTTGATGGACTTATTTCTTTCTGGTGATACTGCAACAACCTCATAAATTGCCATCCCTTAGCAGCCCCTGACCCTTTATTCTCTTTCTGTTGCCATAATGACCTTTCTAAGATGAATAGTCAGACGCTACCTGGGTATAGTCATTGCCCTTACTGTCCCCAACCCTGTCCCAATCTGGGCTACCCCGTGGTGCCCAGTTCATAGTGGATTGTTTGCCCTTAGGATTATACCTGCCTTCTCCTCCAAGCTTTCTGCTTTTTACTCCTACACACCTCATGCCTCAGCCACACCAAATATCTCACTCTACCCCAAACAGGCCATGCCCTCTTTCTTACTTGTCTGGCTTTGTGCTGTTTCTTCTGCTTGGAAAATAATTCATTCCATTTTTCTGCCCAGAAATCTATATTCACCCTTCAAAATTCAAGTTAAACATCATTTCTGCAAAACCCTCTGCAACTCTACTGGGTAATGTGTTGCTCCTTTTTTTGTGTTCCCAAAGCATTTTCTTTCTTCCTCTAATTTCAGGCCTCACTGCAATGTACTGCAATAACTTGCCTACATGCCTGCCTTTATTTATTAAATTGGCCTTTGCTTGGACTGTACATTTTTTGCACGTTTATTCCATGTGCCTGGACACTAGTAGCATTCACCAAAAAAATGCTGCATGTGGGTACTAGTAGTGTGATGGAGAGAGGCCTGAAGGTGGAGTTAGAATTCTGGGTTCAAGGACCAACTCCACTGCTGAGTGACACATCATTTCACCTCTCTGAGTCTGTTCCTTCATTTGTAAATAATTCAACATTAAGAACTAAGTGCGATAATTGATGTGGAAATGCTGTTTATAAAATAATTGGGAGCATTTTTAAAGGCATCAGTTTTATTAGTCTTTATGTGCTTCTCATCCAAGATAATCATGCACTTCTACAGGGAGTTGCCAGTTTTGTGAATTATTCCTTTAAGAATAAATCACAAATAGTGGGGATGCAATTTTGGAGTAGATGATTCATTTGAGTTATTTTCACATTGTTTGGTTTGTTTGTATTTTTGGAAATGTATGGGTGCAGAGTTTAGGCAATAAAAGAAGGAACTCTCTAATCATCAATGTAGTCCAATGGTAGGTGTTCCCTCTCGACAGGTAGTAAGTTCCCCATCATTGGAGGTGTGCGAGCAGTGGCTGGCTAACCTTACCTGTCACAGGTTCTGTTCAGAGAAATTCTAACCTGGACTAAGGAGGAAAAGAATGTGAACCAGCTGACTCCGAAGGTTCCTTCCCATTCTGAATGTATATAATCCTAAAATTTACATACAAACCATACTGAGAGATGGACCAAAGCTTTTGTATTCTATTCAGGGGATAAAGTATAATGGCGTTTTATTTGTCTTCTTTAAGTGAAAGTTGTAGATTATCTGTAAGATCATGGTAAAAAAAATCTGACATTTCTACTTTGTGAGTCCGGGCTAAGCTGAGATTTGATTTTGAAATATGAAAGTCAACTCAATTTAAGTCTCTAGGATTTATATTTATATATAACCTTTAAAGTGCTTCCAACTTTTCACCCTGGAGAAAAGAAGAAATTACAGTAATCTTACTTAGGGCTAGAAGTCTAGAGAGACACTAGTTCTAGGTTAATGGAAAACTGACACTGTTTCGCCTGGGCGTCTAAGCAGTTTCCACTGCCTTCTAACTGATGTGAACTGTCACACCCAGGGACATAGTTACGAGCCTCACATATTAAATTGAGTGCTTTTGTGGTCCCAGCTCAATTGCAAATCACTCTTAAAAACATTTCTTCATGGTATTTTTAAGAGCACTATTTGTTTTTAAACATCGTCCTTTCACAGTCCAAAGCTACTTCTTAATGTTCTTATTGCTCCTGGCAAACCCATTTCAATTCTCTGAAAACTACTTTTTGGTGTTTTTCTATCTGTGCCATTTGCACTCAAGTGTGCTGGCATGTGGCATGTGGTTTGCCCTCCACTACCACCCACCCCTGCCCCAAGGAGACAAAGATGGAAATGAGTCAGAAGCACACAGCGTCAGCATTGGAAGGCTCCCTCGACTTCATCTAAATGAATTCAAACCTTTGTGCCCCCTTATTAAGGATGACAAAACTGAGGTATGAGGATAGGGGGCTGTCACAAAGCAAATTGTAGCAAAATTTAGCTAGGACACGAGCACCTGCAAGTCTTAAAAGACTCTCTGAGTTTGGTTTCCTCAGAAGCAGTACATGAAACCAAATGCAAGCCCAGTAGTTAATTTGGGAGGCGATCCAGAAAACGCCAGCAAGAGAGTGGGGGATTGAGACAAGAAAGAGAAGGCAGCTATTCAAGTGAACTCTGGGCAACTGGGGCTCAATCCCCTGGAACCTCTGGAGATGGTTATAACAAGCCTGTGAGTCGTCCCACTTGATGGGCAAGGGACTGGCAGTGCTCATCCACCATCTCGTTTGTCACTGGTTGAGGGCTTTTCCCAGGCCCTCAATGCCCCAGCACCTCCAGCCCGTTCTGTGTCGGGGGCCCAGCATTTTTATGCAGGAAATCACCAACAAACAGGACAGGTGAGTGCCTAGGGGACCTGGTGGGGGGCAGTAACAGCCTCTGCTACAGTGGTCAAATCCTCATTCTCGCCTCTCCCTGGTCACTCACTACCTGAGATGCGAGAGGCTAACAAGACATGATTTCTAAGGGGAAAGAAAATGTACAGGGTTGATATTTGCAAATGCACTTTTGTACCTTAACCACCTTTGCATATGCTGTCTCTCTACCTTGTGTGACTTCTAGAAAACTCGTATTCATCCTCCAAAGTCCAGCTCCAATACGAACATATCAGGAAAAATTAATGGCCCCCCATGCCCCCTTTGGTCTAATAGCATGTTGTGCTCGCTCTAGAATATCGTGACTCTGTAGTGCCTTGCCTCCTGCGTTCCCATCTCACCTACTAGTAGTAGTAGTAATAACTAATGTTTATTGAGTTTTAATTAGGTGCCACGTACTGTTTTAAATACTATATGTGAATTAACCCACTTAATCCTCTCAACAACTTTAGGAAGTAGCTATAGTTACCACCTCCATTGTATAGAATGGAACCTGAAAGGTTAAGCTACTTTCCCAAATCACCTTCAGCAAGTGGCAGAGCTAAGATTGTTTCCCAAACCTCAGGTTTCCAAATCCCTGCTCTTAACCACTGCATAGAACAGCCTCTTTCTTTGGCTGGGGTAAAGACAGGGACCCGAGGACTGACCCCTGCAGGTATTTCTAGCAGGGCCTCATGCCAAGGCTAGGAAGCATTATCTGCAGAGAACCTTCAACAGTTTGATGACACAAGATTGGCACTTTACAAAGGTCACTCTCGCTATAGAACATAGGCTGAATTGGAAGAGGGGATGTTGAGACCAGAGGTAACAGTCAAGAGACCGGTGCAATAATCCAGGTAAGCGATGACGAAGTCGCACATTGAGCATGAACCTCCTCCCTGAGCGAACCCCTGCTCACCTCCCAGCCGCTGCACCAGCCACTCCCCAACATGGCAGGGCTACCAACTCATGGAGGGGCCGCTGCTGCCCTGCACAAATGCCCCTGACCTGGAGAACATGTAGCAGGGGACGTGCAGCCTGAGCTCTGGCTGCCATCTATGAGCTCCTGGTGAGGAGTCATACCTACCAAAGAAGGAAGGGCACCTTTTCCTCACCTGCACAGAGAGGACAGATGGGCTAGCGATGGCCCTGCCCACATGAGCCTCCCATCCAGACACTTTAAACTCCCTCTGACTGTGTCATGATTGTCACCACCTCTGTGTTTTGAATATTTGGTTTCCTCTGCTAAGACTACTCTTTGACTCATTTGTTAATTCATTCTTTTTTTTTAGCTGAGCCATCCTGCCACCTGTTGGCAGCTCAGCTCGGGCCAGACTCGAACCGCTGTTTCTCAGAGCTGAAATCCTAGAGCGAGCTCTTAACCAACTGAGCCACAATTCATTATTTTATTTACTCATGCAACACATTTTTTGAGTGCCCACCATTGTCTAAGTAGTGGGGACTCAGTGGGGGAGCTTATAATCTAGGAGAAGAGATGAGGATGAATGAAATAATAATGCAGTGAAATAATGACACTTTGTTTGAAAAGTAAATTGAGGGAACGTGAGATTCTATGTGGGTTCTGGGGCTTATCTCTTCTGGGACGCAGGTGGCCCTGGTAAGTTTGTCACTGAAACAATATGGCTTCCCTTAGGATGCACATGACTTCTATGCTGAGACGTGAGGAACAAGTAGGAGTTAACCAGGCACAGAGGGTGAGGAGGGAGAGCGGCCACCTGACTGCAGTCCTGTGTTTCACTGCGCGCTCACAGTCTTTGCAGAAGAGATAGGTCTGAACTGCGGAGGAGACTCAGTATAGCAAAGCGAGTGAAAAACTGAGGGGAGGGCCCAAAATGGAGGGCTGGGAGATGGGAAACGATGATGGTGGAGGGGACTGGGAGCCACAGCAGGAGCCTGCAGACTGAGAAGACCCATGGGACTTCTCATAGCGAGCTGCTGAGGGATGTTCAACACTTATTTTTAAATTGCATTTCTGTGGTTTAAAATTCTTCCCTTCCCCAAACCTTTCTTATAATTGGTTGTACACAAATGCCTTAGGTGGTTTGGAGGGAAATCAAAGGAGAAAGCTGAGTTCACAGGAATGGTCAGTGGGGAGCAGTGAGGGGCGCACAGTCATACGAGGTGACAGATGTCCAATGGTCAGGGGACACAGAAATTTGGAGGTCGCAGTGGCCACAAATATTCATAGAATCAGCTGTCTTTAAACCTCAAAGAACTAGAATTTCATTTGTATTCAATTATGATGACTGATTAGTATAAGTGATGATCAAAGGCAGCATTCTAGAAGATCAGCGAGACTCGGGCAGCCTAGACAGGGAGATAGATGGAGGAAGGGACATTCTCATCTGTCTCTGGCAATAGGTCGGGGCTGTGGTTTCTCTATATAGACACCAAGAATCAGTGTGTAAACTCCAACAGAAGGGGCTTCAGCCCCACCAGCTGCCTGGCTCCCTGTGTCACGACCCCGGCAGCCATAGCACACAGCTTACCTGACCCTTGGAGAATCACTTATTCAACATTTATGGAACACCTGCTACTTTCTGGGTTTAAAGTCATTTGGTCCTTGGTCCCTACCCCTTGGAAGACTCGTCTAGTCGGCAGACAAGCATCACAGTGCAGTGATCGGTGCTGCCACAGAAGCGGGGATAGGGGGTGTGGGAGCAGAGGTGTGACCTTGACCCAGCGTGGGGCATTGCGCAGCTTCCTGGGGGAGGGATAGCTAAGCAGGGTCATGTTTTCCAGGGTAGGTGACGCCTGGCAGGCAAGGGCAGAGGGCACAGACCCCGCTGCAGTGGTGCCTTGGCTGTCCATGCTGGCCCTTTGCAGGGCTCACTCTTAGGCACAGAGCAGCCTGTCTCAATTCCACTTGTTTTCAACAAGTCATGTCTCCAACTGCACTCTCAGTTCTTTAAGGCCATGGAGACGTTGTACATGTTTGGATATGAGAGTAGGAAGAGGCAGAATTTGAGTCATGCCAAGGAGAGTCCCTTACCCCAGGGCTCCCTGCCCTGAACACCATCTGTTACCATGCTCACATTCCTTTGGGACTGATGGCCACCATGTGGAATGGCCAATGGAAGCATAAGGTCCTTCTGGGTAGATGGCGGCTAGAAACAGATGACTGAGGATTGGGAACGAGAGAGGCAGAGGAAGGGGAAGGGGGAAATGGAAGGGATACGGGTGAGCAAAGATGCACATGGATTTCTGCACCTTTCTTGCCATCCCTTTTCCTGTTCTCTCCAGTTTTTACCCTCCACACACACATTGAATAAATGCTCCTGAGTAGACTCACCAAGAGTGTGGAAACAGTGCTTTTGAGGTAGGACTTTAAGGCAATGTAATGGGAAGAGAGGTGGAGTCAGGAGGCCAGTGCAAGTCCTGCTGTGTGGCCCTGAGTGGACCCAGTGCTCTCTCTGGGCCTCCATTTCTCCACTGGTCAAGTGTGCAGGCTGGATTAGGGGCTCTTCAGGCGCTCCTGCAGTCTTAGCCTCCATGGTCTCCAGTTTGGACCGCAAGGCAGGAGGAGAGCCTGTCTCTGTGGCCAGCCAGGCTTGGGCTGTGTTTCATGGTCTCAGCTGAAGCCAGGTCTGTGGAGTCACGCGAAATAGCCCCAGAGGAAGACGTTGATGGCCAGCAGGAGGACAGCATTGATGTTGCAGACGCTTCTCCAGAGCGGCTTCTCCTCGATGCTGGTCAGCTTCTGCTCTAGTGCAGCCTTCTCTGCTGGGCTCAGGGCTTGTTCTGGGGCCCCCGAGAGCCCACAGAACCAGCCCCAGAGCAGCTTGCCCCAGGACCTGCGTGGGGCTGAGGGACAAAAGCCAGAAGGGGAAGGAAAGCAGGAGGGGAGAAGCAAGACAAGGCCAGAAAGCGGAGTGACAAGAGAGCAGGGGAGGGAGAGAGACGGTGAGAAACCACAGAAAGGGACAAGGTGCACAGAAAGCGGGGGGATGTGGAATAACCAAGTTAGCCCTTTCTGCAAGCCACAGACTGGGTGCTGGGCTGGGACTCCACGCTGAGCGCTGCCCCTGGCCACAGCATCCAGTCATCGAGCAGAAGCACCTCAGTGTTGCCGCGGACATGGTGTGTCCAGGGGTGAGAATGATGCAGTCCATCCCAATTCGGAGACACGCCCCACACGAGGACACGATGTGGGAGGGCAGGTGGGGGTGGGGCGCGGAATTACCTCACCCAGGAAGGAGGCAGCAGGTGAACCAGACAGACTGTGATGCTATGTGATGCTATGGGGCAGGCCCTGGGCTGGAAGCCCTATTCCAGGGCCAGCTCTGCCATCACCTGACTGAGGCCATATGCAAATCACTTAACTTTGCTGAGCTGCAAGGTCTTTCTCTTCCAAGTAAGTCAGTGGAGTATGCCCTGTTCTGCAGGTTGTTTTGTTCATCCAATGAGAATGGAGACTTGACAGCACTTTAAAAAGCTACAATGCTGGAGCAGTGGGGAGAGGCCCTGGCGAGTATAATGCTGAGAATGTGTGTGAGACTGTGCCAGTGAAGACACTGCCTCCTTAGCATGGGGAAGAGGCCTGCTCTGAGGTTCAAATGGAGCACAGTTCATTAAAAACTAAGTTTAAAAGAAGTAATAAAGAAAATAAATATTTTTAAAGTTTTTTTTGAATTTGCAGATAGCATATTAAATTAAAATTCATATAAAAAAACACTTTTCATGGTGGTTGAATATAAACAACCCACTGGAAATGCTTTATTATCTTAATGGCTGTGGAACTTGGTACTGGGTGGGTTCAATGTGATTACAGAGTCTCAGTGATGCGAAGACCTGGATGCTATCTAGCTTGGCTCCCTCACTGTACAGAGAAAGAGGCTTGGAGAAAGTAAGGGACTTGCTTACGTCACAGCTGCACCAAGAGCAATAATATGAATTCAGCACTTCGATTGCACTAAGCTTTGTCATTTTACAGGCCAGTGACTCTCTTTTGAGTCACTTAGGTGGTTATTGATGAGCAATAACTCAATAAATCTAAACCTATATCTACAACCAAGGATGTGTATACTTCTTTCGGATCTACTCTGTTGTCCTTAAAAAATTTTTTTAACTTTCCTTTTTTAGGATTCAAAATTACACTGCCATTTAGCTTTTCAGTCTGAATACAACACAGACAAGGCTTCATCTGCCTGCAGCCCTGAGAGGTGGGTGCCTCTTCCCCGTTCCCAGAGTTCCCCTTGGTGCAGAAGGAGCTCTTATTTGTCACAGTACTTGCCTTTTCACTCCTCCTACTTCTTGGGAGGGATTTCTCTCATTGAACTTTTTGGCTGACTCGGTGCCTCCTTCGTCCCTTTTGGGAGCAAGCCACCCACAGGGAGCAGGCATTTCTCTGCTTCTCTAGGGACAGGCTCTGCCCTTAGTGAGGGAGCCACCAGGGAGGGCTGCCCAGGACGGTGTAAGTCTGTCTAGTCCTGGGGTCGGCCGTGGAGAGTACAAGCTGTGCCCTCCCTCCTTCCCTCTGGAAGCTGCCTTCGTAGCGTCTTCCCCTTGCTCTTTCCTCTCTCTTGGTAGCTGCCTTACCTGCAAAGAGCTTGTGCTCTCAGATTGCTTCTTTCATACAATAAGGTTTATCGGGGCCAGGACCTGGTCCTTGAAATGATAGGGGAGAAGCAGTCTTGAGACCCCAACATCTGGTACATGGCTCCCACGAAGCTCAAAAAGGAGGCAACGAGTTTAGATTTTGCAAAGCACTTTTGGGGCAACTGATTAGACTAGGTAGGGCTGGTGACTTTGAGCGTTGGTGGTGCTTTCTGAAGTGAGCCTACCTGGATTTTGACCTTGGGAGTTTATAAAGGATTATAGTCCTCATTATGAATAGTTTTTTATAGTGAACCGCCGGCTTTTACCTATGCAACTTGGTCAAAAAGCTTTGAGTCTTAGATACTGATGGAGCTCATATACTGGAGCCTATGATGTCTTTACCTCTAGGCAGGTGGCTGTTTCCTTACAGTCAGAGTGCTAAGCAAAGGCGAAGGGCCTTGAGAAAGGTGGGAGGCTTCTCAGAACTCAGGGGAAGCACAGAACCCGAGAGCCTGGCAAAGGCGTGGGAGCCGCATGGCAGCAGTGGGGGTTCAGCAACTGGTGTGTAGATAAGCTCACCTATGGAATTATTAACTTGCTGGAATTGTTAAAAGTTTGGCACACCAGAGGCTGGGAATGGTGAGGCCCTGACGGAGCTCTGCCCAATCCAATGGGAGAGGACAGTGACAGAAGGCACCCCAACTCCACCCTGGCCCTGGGGCTCCCTCTACCTGAGGCAGGAAGTAAATTTAGGACCTAAATGTCATTACATTTTTAACTCACAAGGGCAAGAAACGTTGATTTGGGGCTTTAGCTTGTAAACTGATTTGACTTTATTGACTTTAAGTTTTCCTTGGGAATTTTATACTTTGGAAAATCTCTATGGTTTGTCATTATATCTGAATATATTATCATTATTTAATCACACTACAGGAAGGTTACAGCTGCATTCGGTCTAAAGCAGCTACATTATGTCTTATATCAATTTTCAACTTTAGACACTGTATGGCCCTGGAGTACATTTAATTCATACCCTATTCTAACACATTTAAGAATCTGCAGGAGGCAAAATTTATATTGCTCACCAGCAGCTTAAGGAGGACACCCACCGGAAAGCTGATTGCTCCGGAGGAACCTCATGAACATAGACAGAACTCTATGGACACATGGCTGCTCTCGTCTCGTGAGGGATGACCGTGCTTCTGTGTGACTATATAGGCAGAATTGTTAAACCCATTGGGCAACAAAGCAATAATAAAATGTGGTGGTGGAGCAGGGGGGCATTTCTTTGCCATACCTGATGTTTCCTTCCATGGAGAGGGAACTCAATTAATGTAACACCCTTTGATTTTCTGCGCTTAGATTAATTTAATCCAGGAGAGGTGAAGGGACTCCCCTGTTAGTAGATTTGGGAAGAATAAAGAGGGCATTCTTGGCCCAATCCCTCCCCCCTTCTTCTTGGCAGTGCAGTGCTCACAAGGGTAGGTGACTGAGGAGTCCCTCTGTCTAATGCTGGGGTTCAGTGTTAAGAAGAGCACCTCCCCATGGATGTAAACCAAACCTTTCTACCTGCTCCTTACCAGTAGTGAGGGCAATGTGTTGGCTCCCATCTGCCTTACTTGTTTGTCTTATTTCCCAAACAGTTTAATAGCCATGTGAGAAGGAAGGAAGGGTGACATTTTTGGGTCTCCCTCAGCGCCTCCATCCCCAGTGACCCCCAAAGGGGGGTCTTTGGGAACCCATGACTTAGTCCCCATTGCTTCTCTGTGCTACGCGCCCCCAGCACGGCCTCAGCTTACCTCCGTGCTGCTCCCGGCCCTGGCTGGGGTTCTCTGCCCCTCCGCCTGCTGCAGGGTGCTCCCCAGGTGGCATCTCTGAGATCTGTGATGGGCCCTCATGGGCCTCCTTGTCCAGCTCGGAGCGGGGGTGGTTCCGTGTCCACCATGTCAGGCGAGCGAGCTGGGGAGAAAGAAGATGCTGTCTTGACTCAGTTACCTTCAGAGGGAGGTCCTGCTGTAGGAAAAGGGGGGCCTATCACGAAGGCAGCCAGAACAGCATGGAGTGAGTGCCGGGACCACGCGCAGGGCTGGGGGGCAGCAGGCCTGGCTATTAGCCTGACCACCACTTCCTTTGAAAACCTGCACTCCCTGAGCACACGCCAGGTGCTGGAAAACATACCGAGCCAGACACAGCCTCTGACCTCACAGAGCTCACAGCCTGGGAGACAAGAAGGTGGACAGGGAGGCAGGCGCCCCATGACAAAGGGCTTCCAAGGTCAGGCTGAGGAGTTGATACCCCCCAAAAGCAAGGCAACGGAGACTCACTGCAGACTTTAGGCACAGGGAAGAGGGATTTAGAAAGATCCTTCAGAGTGAATTGAAGGGATCCAGCCTGGAGGCTGTTGCAAGCGAAGCAAGAAATAAAGAGCACTGAGATGACAGGAGGGCGCAGTCCTATGCAATGCTCAGGAATCAGGTCTACAGGCCATGGTGGCTGAGCGAATGAGCTGGGTGAGGGAGCGGGGGTGGTAACAAGGCTCTCAGCTTCCCACCTCGGACCATCAGGTGGACAGTGGTGCCCCTCACTGAGACAGAGTGGACAGGAGAAGGAGTGGGTTTAGGTGATGATGAGAGAGAAAAGGGAGTGGGGAGGGGCTCATACACACACAAATATGGTGATGAGCTTGAAGAGGCTGTAGGATCTCTAAGCGGAGACGTCCAGGTGAGGAGAAGAAAACCTGTGGGCCCTGGACAGCCCTGGTGGCGGTCCCTCTTCTCCCTTGTTAGTGGCCCAGCAGAGAATACAGCTAGTTCTCTGGTTGATGTCAGCTAGGCCCAACCATGACTACCTGAGCTCTGAACTGTCTCCTTTCCAACCAAGTTCCTTTCCTGGCCAGGAAGCTCTGTGTTACATATTAAACCAGGTGCCCCTACCCTGCCCGCAACTTCCTACAAATATGTACAACAGTGCAAAGTCAGGGCCCCTCTCCTGAGACCCTTTCCACTGGGTGTGCAGCTGTGCCTGGTCCAGCTGAGCCTCTCTGTCTGATCCTGAGAGCCTGGGCTGCGTCTGTGCTTGCTGGTATCTCAGTAACCTTTCCTTTTTATGTACACTGTGTGTCACTAGCAGCATAGGGATGCTGTCTTTTCAAGCCATCCACAGGCAGTTGAATTTGGGGTTTGAATCTTGGAAGAGGAGTTCTGGCCTGAGATATAGAATTGAGTTTCATCTTTATGTAGGAGTTGTTGAATTCACGGGCATGGATAAGATAGCTCAGGGACAGTGTAGGTTGAGAAGGCTATAGGCCATAGGTGGGTTCCTAAAGAACAATGATATTTATGGGGCAGAAAGAAAAACCTATAAAGAATGCAGAAGAGGGCCGGCTGAGTGGCTCAGATGGTTAAGAGCTCGCTCAAGAGTTTGAGCTCTGAGCAACAGCGGTTTGATTCCCAGCCCGAGCTGAGCAGCTGCTGAGCTGAAAACAGGTGACAGGATGGCTCAGCTTAAAAAAAGAAAAAAAAAGAATGCAGAAGAGCGATCAAACTGTAAGAAAAAATACTGGAGGGAAATATGTCATGGAAGTGAATGGAAGAAAGGTCTTTGGAATACACTAAGTGTTCACCGGTGTCTGGGTCTCTTCAGAATTCACTTAAGATGGGGAATTCTGATTTTTAGCCAGAAGAAGCTATTGGGGATCTTGGTGAAAGCAATTTCAGTAGGAAAGTGGGATACCAGCCAGATGGCAGTGGGTTGAGAAGTAGATGAGACGTGGGACGGGGAGGCTGGAAATAGAGACCATTCTTTGCAAAACTTTGGTTTTGAGGGGTGGAGAGGGAGGAAGCATTAATTAGAGGAGAACGGCATCTGGGGAGGGATATTTAATCAGGAAACATTTCAGCGTGGGAGTGAGACAGCAGACAATGGAGAAAGTGAAGACGCAAGCAATGGAGGGAGATCATGTATGGGGTGAGCCACTGGAGCAGTTGGCCACTCTTGGCTCAACTGTGAATGCCTGCTCATTTATAGGAATTACTGACACCAAGGGTGTAAAGGCGTGTTGGAAACTCTTATGCACCATACAGTTAAGGGGTGTTAATAATGATTTCCACCCAGTGTTTCAGGACCAGCTTCTGTCATAGACTCTGTTTTGGGCTAAATTGTGTTCCCTCACCTCAAATTCATGTGTTGAAGTCCTAACCCCTACTACTTCAGAATGTGACTGTATTTGGAGATAGGGTCTTTAAAGAGGAAAGTAAGGTTAAATGAGGTCGCTATAAGTCAAGGAGATTAAGACACAGACAGGCATTGAGGGAAGACCATGTGCAGATGCACAGGAGAAGATGCACATCTACAAGCCAAGCAGAGAGGCCTCGCAGGAAACAACCCTGCCGACACCTTGATCTCAGACATCCAGCCCCCAGGACTGTGAGAAAATACATTTCCGTTGTTTAAGCCACCTGGTCTGTGGCACTGGTTACGGCAGCCCTAGCAAACTAAGACAGGTTCTAAAGAAAAATGGTTTCAAGACTGGGCTTCATGTCTGAGGACTGATAAATCTGTCAGCATGAGAGAGGTGAGGACTCCCAGTTGCGCTCTTACTCTGCTAGACTCTGTTTCTTTTCTCATATGCTCTTTCTTTACTGGTCAACAAATCCCTATCAATTCTTCTAGGTCCAGCTCAAAGGGACCTTGTCAGGGAACCCTCCCCAGCCCCCAGGGGTAACTGCCTCTCCTTCTGTGCTCCTGCCCTTTGAACTTGGTCTTTTTGCACTTTCTCTTGGTAGAGTAGCTGTTTGTGTGGGTATCTGTTCCCCCTCATCGACAGTATCTGGCAAGGACCATTCATCTTTGTAACCCCAGCACAGGGCCTGTCCCATAGTAGATGCTCACTTAATAATTTTACAACTGAATGAACTTTCAGTTGAGAATCAATAACCCAATGAATGCCCCCTCCCCAGGACATCTGTATGGCAACAGGTGAGATCATAACCCAATGGAGTAAAACTCAGTGGTGGAATTCCAGGTGCTGGGAGTAAGGGGGCGCTTGGGGGTAAGGGGGAGTTCAGCATCCACTTGCCTTTTCCTCAGGGATGGGGGTTGTGCAGAGGCTGACAATGATGATGACAATGGCAGTGAGCCCGCAGAGGATGAGTGCAAAGTAGAGGTAGTGGAAGTCCTTCAGCACAGCCGGCCTCTGGTCCACCTCCCCACAGGCTGGGGCTGCGTATGAGAACTCCAGGATCATGCGCAGTAACCCCACTGCCAGACCGAACATGAGGCCCCAGAAGGCTCCCTATGGGGAGAGGGCAGACCCGGCAGGGGTGAGATCCAGGTGGGAGGTCCTAGAAAGCTAAAAGCCACTCTGCCCCAAATCTCTCTCCTACGGATTTTTTACGGTGTTTGCAAGTCCATCTGAGTGAGCTCCCCATTCACACTGTGGCTTTGTCTTAACTTGGGCAGAGTGGGGTTTTGGAAGAAGCAGAGGCTTCAGAGTTAGACCAGGATTTAGATCCCGGCTCCATCCCGGAATAACTGAAGCAGTGACTCAACCTCCCTGGCTCAGTTTTCACATGTGCAATGGCAGGACAAATTAATAAGTACTAAGTATAGATGCTTAATATTCAACTAGAATGGAATATGCTTTTGTAATAAGCAGGGAACACCAGGATTCCCCTTCCCAACCTTCTGTTTTGATAAATCGGAAATCAGCATAGACATCTATCTTCCTTTTGTTGCTTCTATTTCCCGTGTCTTTTGCTTGTTTGTTTTTTTTTAACAAAAAATTTCTGGCACCTCCCATATCTTCTTTATAGCATTTTATCCCTAACCTATACCTGTTTAGGTTATGTAAGAGTCAGATGACTTGTATTTTCATAAATGAAATGCTAATCCTGATTTCAAAAATTCTGGAATGAGCAGAGACATCCAGAATACAACTTAGTCCTGCTAATGCACCATGGTTACCAGCAGGGAGGTCAGACCTCTGCAAACGGTAGGCACCAATGGACACCTTGCTTTGCTCTCCTTTGGCAGGGGGGTTTCTCTGGTCTCCTTTGCCATGACCTTGCGCTGGGCTGCTGCACTCACAGGCTCTGTGACCCTCTTGCAGAAGATGGCCAGCAGGAAGAGGGCGGTGATGGGCGGGGCCAGGTAGCTGGTCACAGCCTGGATGTAGTCAAACAGCTGCCCGCTGTTGGAGCTTTGGATGATGGGAATCCATAGAACGCTGATGACGACCAGGAACACCACGAACACTCTGGCGGGAGGTAACAGGGTGCCGTGAGGCGCGCTCAGGGCGTCAGGGTGTGGGGTGGGACAAAGACGATGCACAGGAACCAGGAAGGGATAGGGAGGGGACTACATGGCCACCAAGTGAGAGAAC
>NW_017731611.1:66877-67628 GCF_001890085.2 Hipposideros armiger | reverse complement strand
GTGACCTCCCTGCTGCTCATCCCAGCCTCTGCACAACCTGTCCTGCACTCAGATCCTTCAGTCGTCCTTGTGCTAGGGCTGGGCTGCACCGATGAGCAAGCCGCAGGAATCCATTAGGCAGCCACGGGCAAAAGGCATCATAGTGCAAGGAACAGTGCACGCAGAGGCAGGGAGACGGAAGAGAGCAAGTTATCTAAAGTCGAGTACCGTCTACACCAAAGGGAAAATGAACACGTTAGTCCGGAAGCCTTAGTTATAGAGCCTTAAGTTATGAAACGGATTTCATAAAGGGCCCCTTAAGCCTATGGAAACTACAAATCCCCAGCCTAGAGAGAAAAAGAAAAATTTTAACCACCAAGTTATACTTTGAAAAGCATAAAACTGACACCTACAAGATAAAGTTCAAATTCTTTAGCTTGGTGTTCAAGGCCCTGCGTCCTTTGGAGGCAGACTTCCTATGACTGTCTCCATTGACACAGGTCCCTCACTGCATTATTTGTGGTTCTGCCTCTCATTAAACTGTGCTCACCCTCAGGGCAGGGCCATATAAGTCATCCCTATGTCCCCAGCACAGAGGTGTGATGCAAGGTGGACGCTCAGGGCGAGAGAGATGGAGTAAATTAATAGCCTTTCTGTTATCCTGGGAAAGCAGCCAGAGCTGGTCTGAAAGACCTAGGGGGTGAGCTGCTTTCTAACTTCCCATATATGCAATTCACCTTTCATTTCTTTGTCAGCTTCTCTTGTTTACCCC
>NW_017731611.1:63873-64942 GCF_001890085.2 Hipposideros armiger | reverse complement strand
CTGGCCTAAAACCCACAGCGACTCTCTACCCCCTTAGAGTAAAGGCTACACTCCGGAACGAGGTGTGGCCACCAGCTCTTCTCACAGTGGTTGTCTTCAGCCCTCCTGCATGTGAGCCCACACGGAGCTACTCTCAGATCACACTTCCTACTCTGCCCCAGCCCTGGGCCTCTGCACACGCAGCCCCTCCTTCCTGATGACGTTTCCCACACGCCTCTGCCTTTGTCTGAGACGTTCCTCGGGACTCAACTGCATCTCCTCTCCTCTGAGAAACCTTCCCCAATATTCCTCCAAAGTGGGTCAGGTGACTCCCTAGGCCTCCCCCAATTCCACTGTGTCCTCACACTGGTCTCATTGTATTGTGCCCTTGCGAGCCCGGGCACCCCGGAGACTGAGTGGAGCCTGAGAGCAGGGGCTGGCCTTGTATTCCTGCATCTCCAGGACCAGGACACAGTGCTTTATAGACACCTGTGAGAAGAGTGTGTGTGTGTGTGTGTGTGTGTGTTGGGAGGTGGGTGCGGAGGTGACTGTTTTTATTCCTCTTCCCATCCATGTCCACCCTTAATGCAATTTCTCCTGGGTAGTGGGGATGGGAGGAGGCTGGGAGGTAGGAGTGACAGGTGACGTGGGGACATGGGACTCACCGACAGGCATGAGAGCTATGACGAGCTTGGGGTAGGCGATGTTGGAACACCCCACTCTGGCCCCGCAGATTCTTTGGCAGATGTCAGGGTCCACGCAGCCCACCTCATCTGCGGGAGAAGTGATGGCAGTTAGAGCCAAATCATCCGTACCTTCTCAGGTTGGCCTAGCATTTGCCTTCCGGCCCCACAGGGAAGTGTTCACTGGTGACTGGCCGGAGCCAGCACTCCGAGGGGCAAGGGGCCGGTGCATGTCTGGTTCTGTGATTCAGCTTTCTCTGGTAAAATTCTTAACCACATAGTGCCCTGCAAAGCATGCTACACTCCTTTGGGCTTAGGCCTTATATCTTAAAAAAAGGCAAATATTTTTGGAAGACACCAAAAAATGCTTTAACTAGTCTTTCTCTTATAAAGGAAAAGCATGAAAT
>NW_017731611.1:52454-56002 GCF_001890085.2 Hipposideros armiger | reverse complement strand
TCCTTACATTCCACTCAAAGCCACCCACAGCGAGGCCTCCAGCGGCTCCTGTCCCAGCCAGGCCGATGAACAAGCCGCTGCCCACATTGCTGGACATCAGCGATGCTCCGATCTGCAAGGCACAAGTGGGGCCAAGGGTCAGGGGTCCGTGTTAATCAGAATCAGTCTGGAGCCAGGGCCATGTACTTTAGGAGCTGGGCAGGAGGCAGGGAGAGCAGGACCTGGACTCAGGAAATCAGAGATCAGAGGAAGAGGAGGGAGTTGAGGGGAGCAGAGAGGAAGAGGGACAGAACTGACATTTACGGGGTGCCTACTATATGCCTTGTACTGTGCTAGGCATTTTATGAGCACTAATACACTTAATCACCCCAGAGATTTGGACAGATGGGTATTAATCTTTCCAGTGTACGTTTAATATTAGGAAAAATGAAGCCATTGGCTGCAGGCCACCCGTGAGTGAGTGGCTCAGTGGGAAAGAAAGGAAGTCCCGGGGAGCAGGGGCCATCAGGGGGGATAAAGCTCTGCTCCAGGCCATCAATCTAAGGCTCCCCAGAGAGAAGAACGTTGAAGCATAGGAGGCGGGGGAACAAGAAAGGCGGCCCGATGGGAGCGCCTGGGTCACAAAGGTCTCAGGATCAATTCCTTGAGGTTGTTGGGGGTTTTACCTCCATGATTTCCCTCATTTAACTGCTCTTCAGGATTAAACTGATATGTCACCTTCCCAAGAAAACCTTTACTAATCCCACTTCCACTGTCTGGCGGTCAGAGGCTTCCTGCAAGCGCTCACAAGCCCCTGAACTGCCCTGTAGCTCAGCAGTGATCACCTTGTTTATGAGTCTGTCTGCCCAGCTCAACTCAGCTTCTGGAGGACAGGAACATTCTAGATTAGCTCTGTAGGTCCAGTGTTCAGCCTGCGGCCCATTTGGTGGCGCTCAGTGAGTGCTTACCCAAAGTGTGTGTGAGCAAGGTTGCTCAGGTTGCAGGTGCATTTGAACTGGAGGAGAGAGGAGTCTGGGACCAGGAAACACCCCCAGAGGCTGCTGCCTTGGTCCAGGCGGGAGAAGACAAGGTGAGGACTTGGCTTTGGGAGGCGAGGAGGGAGGAAGGTCCACTCACCGGCCACCAGGTCATGGACCTCCCTGCCAGGAAGTAGCCGCCAATGGTCCCTCTGCTTGCACGAATGGAAGACTGCAAAGGAAGTGGTGAGAGGTGAGGTTTCCGAGCCTCCCCCAACCTCTGCCCTCACCGAGATTCCCTACCTTTCAGCACAGGCATTATGGGGACCCAGAGGGTGAGAACTGAGGCAGGAATTTCACTGTCTATTCTANAGGAGAGCCCTGACGTGGTCACTGCCTGTGCCTCTACACAGGTCCCAGAATGGGTCCCACCCTCTGTGCACCCAGACGCCCGGTTTCCCCACAGGGAGCTCCCCCCCGTTCATGGTGGGAGGAGCCAAGCCTGGCTGGGGCATCACCTGGTCGGTGCACCAGCACCAGGTGGCCAGCACTGTGAGCCCGAAAATGAGGCCTGGCCAAGGGATGTCCCCGCTCACAGGGTCCCGGAGCATGTGGAAGGCATCAGGCCGGGGGAGGTGACAGGTGGTGTTGGGGACTGTGACATTAGGGATGGCCTGCCGGTACTGCTGCTCCAAGCCTGGGTACCAGCCCACTTCCCGAAAGCCTGTGGGGAGATACCACAGTGAGTGAAACAGCCGTGAGACCCCCACTGAGCCTGTCACATGCCCCTCTCCACTCCCAGTTCCGCGGGGCCTCCAAGGCTTGGAGCTCGTATGGGACTTGGGAATGGGGGAGGGAAATGGGGCTCAGACCCCCAGTTTGGGGTAGTGAAAACCCTGCTGTTTGGGAGTCCCTGTCTGGAGGGGGGACATGACTCTGTACTCTGGAAAGTTCCAAAGAAATTGCTAAAAATAGATGAGAGAGAAATTTAGGGGTGAGGGTGGAGAGTATTCAGATATTTTTCTTACCCAGAAACATGAGGACCAGGGCTCCCCCTACCATGATCACTGTCTGTAGAGCGTCAGTATAGATCACGGCCGTGAGGCCCCCTAGGGACCCAAGGAGAGGGCTCATCAGTCAGCACCAACAGGGGTTCCTCTCTGGGTGCCCGCCCTGTGTGTGGCCACCCTGGGGAGACCAGAGAAGACATGGAGCCCTCTTCGCAGGTGGACTCCCGCCGCCTGCCTTTCCTGGCACTGCGTGCCCCTCTGTGCCACCTGGCAGGTGGAAACTGGTCACAGTCACAGGTCCAGCTCCCTCCATCCTGCCGGCCTCTGCCTGTGGCTGCCCTGCCACAGCTTATCGTTGTTTAATATCCCAAGTCTAGTCCTTTGTGTGCTGTTAGCAACACCAGGAGCACTCCCTCCCTCCGACCCCAGTNCTGTGCCACCTGGCAGGTGGGAACTGGTCACAGTCACAGGTCCAGCTCCCTCCATCCTGCCGGCCTCTGCCTGTGGCTGCCCTGCCACAGCTTATCGTTGTTTAATATCCCAAGTCTAGTCTTTTGTGTGCTGTTAGCAACACCAGGAGCACTCCCTCCCTCCGACCCCAGTGCCCATTTAAATTCCACGTCTTTCCAGGCCGATTTAGCCAGGAGCAGGTCTGCCCTGAGCCAGTGACCCAGGATGCCCAGGCCTGTGTGAGGTGCTCTGAAGGGGACAGAGGGAGGCGGGTCTGTGGCTTTTGACTGGAGCAGCCCACAGTGGCTCTGGTCCAGATAACATTCCCTAATCACTCCCCTGCTCCCTGTTGCAGTAGGTCTTTCTCAGTATCTCTTAAGGTCTCTCCTTCCTTGTCTCTCTCTGGCTGGCTCTGTTTCCTCCTGTTTCTGCTTTTCCATCTCCCCTAATCTCTGTTGCACTGTGTCTTTCAGTCTTTTCCTCTGATCCTACATCTCCGCCTGCCACTTTTTGTCCCTTTCTGTTTTTCATTTTCTCTCAGGGTCAGTTTTCTCTTCACCTCTCCCTCTGGACTTTCTCTCTCCTCTAGTCTTCCCCTGTGTCTCTGCAGTCAGAAGCTTCCCTCTCCACCTCTCCCTGCCCCGTCTGTCTCTGCTACTGGTGCCTGCACCCCAACAGAACCCTCCCTCGGCCCTACCTGCGATGGTATAGACGGCTGTCACCACCAGCAAGAGCACCGTGGAGAGGTAAAGATTCCAGCCCAAGGCCATCTGGATGAAGAGGGCTCCAGAGAAGATGTCGGTCTGCAGAGACCCAGAAGAGGAAGTCACCCGGTGTGGCCACAAGGGAATGTCAACTTCCTGTTCAGCAATGTCAGCTGCTGTCAGCCCTTATCACACCATGAGGACAAGCCCTCAGTGCCGTGCTGAGGAGGATGGGTTTGATCTTGCAGATGCTGAGCAGCCGTGGAGATTTTAAAGTACAGGAGTGCCGCATAAAACTCTGAGACTGAGAACAATATGATCTGGTATCACTGATAGGATAGTCTGTTGGCCACGAAGGGACTGGTGAAAGAATGAAGTAGAAGACTGAGAAAGTGAAGCAAGGAGCTAGGGTCAGAGAAGAGGCCACT
>NW_017731611.1:46611-49609 GCF_001890085.2 Hipposideros armiger | reverse complement strand
TACAAGACTCCTCACTGGGGGCTGCAGTTCTGACAGTGGGACTTTGGGCCCCGGGCAGAGAGGTGAGACTCTGTTTGGGGGCTTCTCCTGCCCTGGCCTGAAGGCAGACCACGCCATGTAGGCCCATCCAGGACCCTGGAACAAATCCCAGAGCTGCACCAGTAAATAAATGGTTAGTGGCCTGGGTGGGGAATTGCTCTGAAGAATGAAAGGAAAGTGGGGAGTGAAGGAACTTTCTCTGGGGACACAGTGGGTGATGGCTGGGCAGTGGGGAGAGGAGGATAAATTCAAAGCTGTTCTTAAGATGCTGAAGCCAGCAGGCCTCTGATGGGGCCCAGAGATAGGAGAAGAAACACCTGAAGGAGAGGAAGGAAAAAGAAATTTAAAGAAGCTTCTCTTCCCCAAGGAAAAGTAATAAATTAGTCACCAGGGAGTGATCAGTGTGTGTGTGGGGAGGGAAAGGGAGAGGTTGGATGAGGGGTAGGGGGGCGGGGGTGGCGGCGAGGGCTGGCGCCTGTTAAGGCTTTGCTTGAACTTTCCAGTGTCACCGCTGGTCCTCAGGGAAGCCAGGTGAGCAGAAAGAATTAATTTCATAGACGAGGAAATGGAGGCCCAAAGCTGGGGAGCATTTTCTCCAAAGTCAAGGAGGAGTTGGTGCTTCTCACATCCAGCTGCCTCCCAGGACCCAGTGATGATCTGTGAGTCCGTTTCTTCCACATACCAGCCCTGGGAGGCAGGGACTGCTCACCCCACTTTACAGATGAGGAAACTGAGGCCCAGAGAGGGCTCCTGACCTTGCCACAGCCCAGTAAGTGACCTGCTGGACAACTCTAGTCACCGTGTGCCTCACAGCAGAGTCTAAAGGTGCTGGCATTTCTCTCGAATGCTGTGGTGATAACAACAGCCACTTATTGCTCCCAGCTATGTGCCGGGCACTGTGCCAGATGCTTAAATGCATCGCGTTGCTGAACAGTCTTGACTGCTCTCCAGTGTATTCCTTATTCTCACCATCCAGATGAGAAAACTGAGGCTCAGAGAAGCTTCACATGTTCCCAGGGCCACGCAGCCCTAACTCGCAGAGTTAGGATCTGAACTCAGGGCTCGCTGACCTCAAAACCTGGCCCCTTTCCAGGGCACAGAGGCTTCGGTGAACAATGGAGAACAGGCGAACCTTAGGATCAGCCTGGCTCCCTTCCCGTGAGCTCAGGAGCGCCAGCTCCTTTAGGAAGCACTGCTCCTTGCCAAGGGACTAACCAGGGGAGGTGGGGTAGGCCAGGAGTCATTCACAGAGTTGGGGGGGTCTCAGCATGGTGAAGAGGGAAGAAATGGGGCTGAGGGATGGATGGGGCCCAAGGCAGCAGATACACAGAGACAGGGAGCCAGGAGATAGGGCTCAGGCCTGCCCTGCCTCTGGTTTACTGTGTGACCTTAGGGGAGTCGCGCCCCTTCCTGGGTCTCAGTCTGCCCATCTATAAGAGGAGGGTTTGTGAGGCTGGTTCCTGAGGGCCCTTCCACCCCAGCCCCGGTGCTTCCCTGACCTGCCTGCCTTCTGCCCACCCCTGTCCCCAGCTCTGTGACCAGCCAGAGATGAGAGCGTGGCTGTGCCTCCCCTGCCAGGCCCCAACCTCTGGGCCTACTCACCCAAACCCCCACGCCGATGACGAAAACAAAGTAGGCGACCAGGACCCCGATGTCGTAGGCGTGCAGGGCAACTCCAGAGCCCAGTGCTGAGTCTGAAGCTGTCGCAGTCCTGACCCCATTTCCTGACGCTCCAGGCCCCATCGCTGCCGGCTCCACGCTCATCCGTGACAGGCGGTCACTACCAGGCTGGACTTTGAGGCGCTCCTGGCTTCGTTCCTTTCCTTTAATGATTAAACAGCCCCGAGTCCCATTAGCTGCTGAGAAAGCTCTGCGCCTCACTGGCGTATAAAGTCTTGGCCCCGCTTTCCCCCTACCTGCCATCTTCATCCTCTACAGGACCCTCTGTTTTCCTGCCCCTACTACACACACACACACACACACACACACACACGCACACACACGCACACACATGCACGCACATGCACAGGCACACACATTCACAGGCACACACACACACACACACTCTCACCCCCAGAGAGGAAAAGGAGGAGGAGGGAGAGGAGGAGGAGGGAGAGAAAAGGTACAGAGTCTTGGAATCCTGGAGCTGAGAAGAACTTCGGAAGTCAAGGTGTTCAAGCTCTTGCTTGTGTAGAGGGGAAACTGAGGCCCCGGGAGGGAAAGGTCACACAGGGGAACAAAGTCAGAACTGGGCCTGGACATAGGTTTCTTGGTTGTCAGTTCTATGCAGTTTTCCTTCTGCTCAGCGGGAGGAGGCGAGGGAGCAGCGAGCTGCTCTTATCCTCGCAGTGCAACGCACCCACCCCTCACATGTTCCTGCCTCACCCACCCGGTGTCATCGCCCCCTTTTATTACAGTGGAGGAAACTGAGGCCCAGGAAAAGACATATTTATTCCAAGTTACAGAGCAGGACCAGAATTTGCATCTTCTGGGTCCACACTCCTGCCCTGTGCTGTGACAAATGAGCGCTCCTGAAAAGGACGCAGAGCATCCTGAGTCCAGGGAAGACCATCTGCCTGGGGACCCAGGGAGCCTGCTTTCTAGTCCCAGCGGCACGGCTCACTGAACTGCAGGGTGATCGTGGGCAGGTTGCTCAGTGACTCTGAGCTCCATGTCCTTGGTCAGCGTGGCCTGCGCCCTGCCTCTTCTCAGGGCCAGTGAACGCTCTTCCTCCTACCCCACCACCGGCAGGGCCCACCCTGGCCCTCAGGCTTCTCCTGCCCGTGTACCCCGTCCCCCAACCCCTTCCTCACAGATGCCTGAGGCTGAGTCCCAACCCCTGCAGTTTATCTCACCCCAAACCAGCAGGTTTGGACCCACAGCAGCCACGCCCATCTATTAGCTAACCAGGCAATTTTAGCATCCAGAGCCCAGGGAATGCCAGGAAGAGATTAAAAAA
>NW_017731611.1:37567-45519 GCF_001890085.2 Hipposideros armiger | reverse complement strand
CACAGGGCCCTTGGTGAACAAGCACCTCTCTATCCTCAGGCTTGTCACTGGCATGCTGTCCACGACATAGTGACCAGGTTGTCCCACGGGCACCTTCTTCCGTGGCAGCCTGCCCTTGTGAGGGCTCTTCCTTCTCCCACGACCTGGCGTGCGGGTCCGAACCCTCCTGTGCGTCACGCTGCTGACCGTACTACGGGTGGTTCTGGAACGGCCATGCTGCCCCTTGCCTCCTGGTCTTTGTCTGTGCTGTGTCCTCCACCCCATCCTTCCTCAGAAGCCTTCTCTGACCCCCTAGCCTGGGGAATGTCCACAACCCCAATCTGCCCCTCCCCCTGTTTATCTCCCTGAAGGTACCTGTTGATTTGGGGTGTGTCTCCCTTAGATCTGAGCCCCTCAAGAGCAGGGGCCTGGGTATCTCATTCATTTTTATATCCCCCAGAGACTGGAGCAAAGTCAGTGCTTAAACAATAGAGACTACTTCTAATAGACTACGTTGGAGTGAGAAAGGTGGGCAGTGGGCAGGGGCAGGCAGGTATGCCAGGCAGAGGGAACAGTAGGAACATGGCAGAAGTGTGTGTGCAGGCATAATGTGTTCAGCAAATGCTTGTTGTGGTGGGGCTGGAGCGTAGAGTTTAGAGGGAGAGTGTTTGTGGGGCATGAGGCATGAGAAGAGGGTGGTGAGACTGGCATTGAAGAGAATCTCTCTTGAGGCCAGCACGGAGGCCAGATGAGAGTGAGGAAACTGGCACAGTAGTTTAGGTGGAGATGGGCACCTAGTTGAAGGGATGGGGAGGAGAGGGTCCTGGCTGTTCTTACTAAACTGGCAGCATACAGACCTTTGCAGTTTCCTCTCTCCCAAGATCCCCGCCCTAACCGTGTGTCAGGGCCCAGGATCCTCCGTGTTGAATGTCCCCACCCCTTGTTGGTCCTTCCCTTTAGCACCCAGTGTCTGCAAGTGTCCACCCTTGTCATGGAGCCCTGAGTGAGACGCAGCCTGGGGTTTGTTCCAACCCCATTGGGACCAACACTGTAACCAGGATTGGTAGAGTCGGCAGCCTTTGGTTAAGGGAAGGAAGCACTTATGGTGAGACCTTGCGCATGAGGCACGACATGCTGGTGATACAGAGCGGGCCTCAGCCCCTGGAGCCCACGAATCCTCACCTCGGATCGGAGATTTGCATGTGGGAGGAAACCCCCTCTCATGCTGGGCCCAGGAAGAACCCTGGTCAGGATCAGCTGTACCTCTGGCTGGCCTCACCCTGGCTCCTTGCAAGTTCTTCCCGAAAAACCACTCTCACCAACCTCCTGCTGAGAACGTCATCTTGCAAAACAATGAAGGGTAAGGACTAATATTTACCAGTATGTGCCGGAAGCATTGGGTAGGTCACATTCCAAATACAATCGCAATTCTTATATTGATTATTCGAGTTGGCTTTGTTATTCCCATTTCGTAGGTGAGGAAGTGGAGGCTCATTGGTGATGTCCCAGAACCATGGCTTCTTTGGGTTTTGAATTCAGGCCTGACTCACTCTAAAAGTTGTGCCACCCCACCTGTTCCTTTCCTGTTGGTCCTATATTTACAGGGAGACAGCAGGGAAGGTGTATCCTTCTGGTGGTAGGGTAGAAATTGGCTTTGTTTTGCTCTTTCCAAAGGGGACTCTGAGCAGGGCACAAAGGTGGCTGGGCTGGGGACAGGAGCCCCACCTGTAATAGACCTTGTCAGACCTTTTTCCTGCTGCCTCAGCCCTCAGCCACCCCTCCTTCCCTGGCCTCCTCCGCCCTGTCTTCTCCACTGCTCTAGCTCTCAGATGACTCCATTTTTTTCACCTGTCTCTGCTCCTCTCCATTCAAATCCAAATGCAATTTTATTTATTTGATCCCAGTCACTCACTGAGCCAGGCCCTTTGTCAAGACTGTCCCATTGCACAGCCCCAGGGGGCACCATTCCCCCAAGAATACAGTGTCAGTGGTGCCCCTGACATTGTGGAAAGCAGTGGCTGTGCTCTCTGCACTGAGGAGAGAGGGAGGTAAGAAGACCAATCGTGGGGGAAGAGCTCTGCTGGAGGAGGGAACCACACTGTCCCTGGAGGCCAGGACAGGCGCTCACCTCTTCTTCTCCCCCAGCCAGCCCGTGTCACACAGTGAGGAAGGATGGGGGCCCCATGTAGACAGGCTGGATACTTAATTCCAAAACGAAAGGAGTATTATATAGGAGAATAAGGCTGAGATTGATGGAGACAGAAACTCAAGGATGGAGAAAAGAGAAGAAAGAAAAGGAAGAGAGTTACACGCTCTCATTACTAAAAGCTTATCCCTGCCAGACCCAGCTGACCCCTACCTGTGCAGCCTGGCCTGGACAAAGACCTTCTGGGCCCAGAGTCTCAGCCTCAGACTCTGGCCAGCAGCTCTCCAGTCTGGTGTGGCCGGCCTTTGACAGCTCAAGTCAAGGCTGCGGATGAGCTGTGGCTCCTCCCCCAGGTGAGGTGGTGGGAGGGCCTGAACTCACCCTCCAGCCCACTGGGGCTTGGGTTCTGAGAGACAGTGCCTGTCCCTGATAGTAATGCTGTCCTGGAGCAAACAGAACTTTTCGGGATTCCCGGAGGGCTCAGATGGAAGACCACTGCTCATAGTTAGCTGTGGTGGCGGCAGTGGCAGCCCTTGCCCCCACACACCAGAGCAAACAGGTTTGTCAACACAGGAGGAAGGGCGGGGCTGACACTAGAAACTTGGCCATTGTTTGGAGCTCAGAGGAAGGGCTTGGCATTGGGCCACAGCTCGTACGTAGGGTGACTGGCAGATGCACACACACATACGCGTGCACACGTGTGACTAGCAACTTGTCTAGGAAATGCTGTGGAGTAGTGATGAACACACAGAGTTCCACGTCACATGAGCCCAGGCTTATTTCGTCTCCTCGGCTTGCCAGCGTTTGAGAGTGCCTGACATTTGATGGTTTCTCTGCAGACGTCACTTTGATGAGGAACCAGAGCTCAATCCAAGAGTAAACAGCTGAGCCCCACGGTAGCAGGTCACAGAAGCAGAAGGTCTGGCCGAGGAGCCAGACGAGCTGAGCTTCTGCCACTAGCACACTGGTGTCTCCCTGTCACTGTGGGCCCCGTTTCCTCATCTGTGAAGTGAGATGTCTGGGATTGTTTCCAATGACCTTGGAGACTAAAGTGCTGTAAACTAAATTATACACCAGCTCCCCTGCAGCCTTTCGGTTCTGAGGGCCGTGGAGGAAGCTGGAGCTGTGATTGAAAAGCAGAAGGGTGAGGGCTCCAAGTCCACAGGCCCTAAAGTCCACAGGCCCCAAGTCCACAGGCCCTAAAGCCAGGCACCCCTGGGACCCACACCCGCCCTGGCGCTCATCAGTGGTGTGAGATTGGACTGCATATGTTCCCTCTCTCAGCTTCAGTTTCCTTGTATGTGAAATGGGGATAACAAAGGGTCATCCTGACGCATAAGGTGAGTGTGTGTAAACATGGAGCGCTTGGCCAGGCGTAGCAATGCTTTATCACTAGGGGTCATTGCGCTATTATCATCTATGTGGGACAGGAGGCATTGTGAGGCTCTACACTAAATGGGGAGGGGGCTCGTCCTAAACAGTCAAGCCACTTGGAGACTTCCTTTGTCCTGACGAATTTCATAGCCCAGAGAGGCCCTGAGTGGGGTTGGCCGTGGGGTGTTGGCTTCACACCTGAGTCAATACTACCCCACCTGTCATGTCCTCTTCAGAAAGCAGAGACGGTGACTCTTCAATGACCATCTGACTCTCACTGGGAAGAAAATAAACAGGTCACAAGTTCTCTGCTACCTTTCACAAGGAATCAGATAAAGAGATTCAGAAGAGCCTGGGGTTAGTGAGCCTGGACCCTGGACTCGTGGTCCTATCCACCACTTTGTCCCACCCTATGTCATGTCCTTACCTAGATTCTGGGTTCAGTGGCACCCCACGCTTTTCTGTGCTTCCCAATTGTGACTCCTGCCCCTTGTGTTAGGATTGCTTGTTTGTTCCCCCTGCTAGTGGTGTCTCCTAGACGGCGAGAACTTTATTGGGTTCATTTCTGTCCCTAGCACATGGCACAGGGCCTGGCATGCAGTAGATCCTCACTCCATTTTCATCAAATAAGTGAATTTTGCATATTACATTAGTTTCCTCTGAAAGCTCTTTGTGCATTATTCAACTCCAAATCCATGCAAATTTTCATGAGCAAAAACCCCTATCCCAGCTGAGATTAAATTTTTTGTCATACACACCCAAGTTAAAAGTAGCTGGAACAAGCAAGATTTCTTTTTTCATGTAAAAGTCTGAAGATCAACAGAACAGGACTAGCAAGGTAGTTCACAATTTTTTTAAAGAAACTTCAACTCCTTTTATCTTGCTGCTCTGCCATGGTCCACCTCATAGTTTAAAATAGCTGCTCAAACTCCAGCCATTGCCTCTATATTCCAGTGTACATTTCCTAGAAATTGCACACAACACTTCCACTAATGTCCTGTTGCCCAGAACTTAGACACACAGTCACTTCTAGCTTCAAGGGAAGATGGGAAATGTCATTATTTTGGGTGGCCTGTACCCTGTTAAGAATCTGAATTTTTTTTTATTCATTAACAGAAAAGAATGGATGCTGAGGGGATGCCAGCCATACCACACTTTAGAGTCCAAATGCCAGGCCATTCTCTTATTATCATCACCCATTAGTCCCGATTTAAAATTTATACCCCAAGCTAACAAGCTATACATTTGGAATGATTGGCTTTTTATTTTTAATTTCACCCAATTGTATTCACACATTTTTCATTTTCTAATTGATGTATATTATACAGATAACTAATGATAACATTGTTTTATATGAACCAATAAGAGCCAGGGCTTAGATATACTGGTCCAGAAACAATCCACATCAAAAGGAGACACTCAGGGTAAAGCCTAAGTGGTTCTTCCCAGTTAAATTCCTTTATTCTGAAATGTTGTTTTCAGGTTTTACCGGAACTCCATGCCCACTTATTAAAAGATGCTTAGGAATAAGGGGCATTTTCCACACTTCACAGCCCAAGGAACTGAGGCTCTGAGATGTCGGCAAGTCTGCCAAGGCCACAGAATGGGTTTATGGCAGGACTGAGATGGACACCCGAGGCTGCCAGCTACACAGTTAGTGCCCTTTTATCATCAGTATCATCCTGTACCAGAGCTTCGTGGAAATGGTGGAGGTTAGCTCCTTCCCCACAATTCCCTCAAGAAGCACCCAGTGGACACCTGTGTTTGCAGTAGGTGCTGGGGATGCAGGGAAAAACCAGACCCAGTCCCTCTCAAGGACCTCCTGATCTGATTGGGGAGGAGGCTGGTCCTCACACAGACTTAGAATATAGTATAATATGATGTGAGAGATGTATGCACACACCGCCGACAGGCAACTAACAATTCCAGGTGTGGGACATACAATTTTTAGTTTCCTTCCAAACTCTAGTACTCTATCTGGAACAGGAGATGGGGCTGGAGAACTGGGGCTAAGCTCAAACCTTAGAAAAAGAACATTAATATTTATATTTGGTGTGTAGTAGCACGGCTGAGATTATAGGCTTTGAAATCAGAAAGCATTAGTTCTCTTCTCAAGGAAGGCAAGGTATGAGTTCTATTTTTTATGCGAAAAAACTGAAGCTCAGAGAGTCCAGTCACTTGTCAAGATCAGAAGACCAGCAGGTGGCAGAGCAAGACAGAGCACAGGTCTCCCAATGTCTAGGCAGGTCTCCCTCTTACCATGCTTTGCTCAGGTGACTCTGCAGACCACTCCTCTGCTCTGAGCTCTGGCTGGTGCTCACTGTCTGCCAGGCAAGACCTGGCCCACCACTTTGATTTTATTCTTTGATTTTACTGCCTGTGAGGAGCTGTCGGAAACGTGTCCTACCACCTGGAAAGAGGCAACCTCGCCAAGGGAGTGATCTGCCCCTTGTGAGGCTGGTAATGCTTGCTGTGTTAGACTCCATTGCATGCAGCCAAGGCTCTGAAACTCCGGTTAGACTGAGGCATTAAGAATTATCTCTGGAAGTTCACTCACTTCTGTACAGCTCCCCGCTCCCCTGCATTCTGATGGGGCAAATGTGATTTGCAAAAACTTGCCTTTGTAACCTGCAGTAAATAGAGGAGTACTATATCTCATTGGACTCAGCAAGCCTGTTAGGTTTACGGAAAATCATCTGGCATGTGCTTAGATGGCATTCTAGCCGGTCGCTGACTCCAGTACAGCAATGATCAATAGTGATAAGTAAATGATCAATCAACAAATAATCAATCAATCATCAACTAGTTTTTAATCATTGTTATTCACTAACCTTATATCCAACCCTGTCCTGGGCCTGCAACTGAGGGACATAAAGTGGAGACTGGATCCCTTCCTTTAAGGAAATTTTAGCTGGAGAGCTCAGTGTTAGGAACAGAGAAGAGACTGAGGGATTCGAAGTGAGAGAGACATAGGTTTGAACAACAACACTTCGGCTTGCTAACTCTGTGACCTTAGGCAAGGCACCTCATCTCCTGTAGGCTCACTGTCTCAGGACATCTAGCTCAATGGCTGTGAATATTAAAGGAGAGAATATAAAATCTTTTTCCCACTGCTGGTGCCAGGGGAGGTGCTCTCTCGGTAGTACCAGTCAAATTCAGGATGAATGTACACAACTATAACCATTTAAAGTGAGGTAGTAATTCAAGGACGGGATAGATTCATATGTGAATTATCTTATAAGGCCTTGGCTTGGAGAGCAGGTAATTCAGACCCCTGTGGGTCGGAGGCCATGCAAAGGTTGCACTTTTCAGAATGTGCAGTACAAGACGTGGCCACAAGAGGGAGGAATAGGACAGATTTTAGCATCTTTCGTTCCACAGTCCATTTGGGAGAGACCGCTAGGTGGCTCCCCTTTCTTCACGCCCTCCCACCCCATTTCATGTTGTATTTGAAGCTAAACGTCCACAGACAATATCTGTAGATAAACGAGGGACTCACTGGGCTTTTCATTTTGAAGCAACACGTCAAAAGTTCTCTGAGACTTTCTTCACATGTAAGAGTCAGCGTGTCAGAAAAATCTCTGCCTCTATTTTCTCTCCTCTCAAACTTAAAAAAAAATTCTCTGTGTAACTCTTGCAATATCTTGCTGAAGGTATGCAAATATCGATAGTTTTCTGTATCTCTCTGAAACTTTTGGAAACTGTCTCTGGAACACTGCGACTCTTTCTCCCTGAAATATTCTGAAACTCCTGAAATGACTTTCTATAAATCTCTGAAATTCTAAATCTCTATGTGGATGGCTGTTTCTGAATTTATCTACTTTTTGGAAAAACCACACATGCTTCCTGAATCTCAAAGACGCTCAGTCCACCTGTCGGTCACAGCCCATTCTCATTTCACTAATGGGTGTTGACAGGTGCTGTTTGTGAGAAACCCTCGCTTCCCATTCACTAGCTTCAAGATTTTACTCACCTCCCAGCACTAAGCTACACCTTCTTTTTCTTAGAACAAGGTGGAGGTCAGATCCCTCCCCACAAGGGAAGTTTCAGGTAGAGAAGAGAGCCAGGCATTTGGAGTCAGTCAAACCCAGGTTTGATTTCCTGTTCTCCATCTTACTATTTGAGTGACATTGGGTAAATCCTTCTCCCCCTCCATGCCTCTCACTTCTAAGCTAGTGAAAATGCTAGTGCAGACTGCAGAATTGTTGTGAGGATGACAGGAAACAGCTCATGTCATCGGGTGTAAAAGGCAAGTGTAAAATGCCTGGTGAACGCCCAGGACTATCATAACGTTAAGTGAGTTAGGAGCTCAGGGATTGAAGGGATTTACTGTGTGTGTTTCATGAGCCCTTGGCATGGAGAGAAAGTGAATAATTTAGAGGGTCCATTGTACTTAAGAAATTGTGTTGTGTGAACCCACAATAGTGCCTCCTCTGCAGTTTCTGTGGGACTA
>NW_017731611.1:32731-36422 GCF_001890085.2 Hipposideros armiger | reverse complement strand
CCCCCCATGTATTGCCCTCCCACCCCCGATATCATGCTTATCTATTACAATTCCATTGATTCCATTCCCACTCTCTACTCCATGTCCCAAGACTATATGCATATATAATTATAGTTGACATACATTAAAATTTTTCAATTGCAGTTGACATTGAACATTATTTTATATTAATTTCAAGTGTACAGCATAGTGGTTAGACATTTACATAGTTTAAGAAATGATCCCCTCTGACTAGTCTAGTCATGGCACCTGACATAGCTACTACCATATCATTGATTATATTCCCTATGCTTTACATCCCCATGACTATTTTGTAACTACCAATTTGTACTTCTTAATCCCTTCACCTTTTTCACCCTGCCCCCCAACCTCCTCCCATCTATCACCCCAAGAAATCTAGTACCCATCTGACACCATACATAGTATTGAGAATATTATTGACTATAGTCCTTATGTACACCCTACATCCCCATGATTACTTTGTAACAACCAATTCATACTTGTTAATCCCTTCTTTTTTCACCCACACCCTGAACCCCACTCTTATCTGGCAACCATCAAAATGTTTCTGTATCTATGAGTCTGTTTCTGTTTTGTTTGTTTATTTTATTCTTTAGATTCCACATATAAGCGAAATCACTTTGCATCTGTCTTTCACTTTCTTACATTCCACTCAGCACAGTACCCTCCAGGTCCATTCATGCCACTGCAGATGGAAAAACTCATTCCCTTCCATGGCTGAGCAATGTTGCATTGCATACACGAGCAAGCACCAACTCCTCTTTATCCATTCTTCCATCAACAAATACCCAGGCTGCCTCCACATCCTGGCCATTGTAAACAATGCTGCAGTGAACATAGCAGCATTTGTATTTCTTTGNTATTATAAATACCTTGAATTTTGACTTCAGGGTATTTATTTTGTTGAGATACATTCCATTTATACCTAATTTATTGAAGTAGAGTCCATTTATATTTAATTTGTTGAGTTTTTATCATTAAAAGATGTCGAATTTTGTCAAATGCTTTTCTTCATCTATTGAAATGATCATAAGATTTTTATCCTTTATTTTCTTAAGGTAGTGTATCACATTTCTTGATTTGTATTTTGGACCATATTTGCATCCAGGGATAAATTTCACTTGATCATGATGTATAATTGTTTTAATGTGGTGTTGAATTTCATTTGCTAGTATTTTGTTGAGGATTTTGCATCTATGTTCATCAAGGATATGACCTGTCATTTTCTTTCCTTGCAATATCCTTGTTTGGATTCAGTATCAGGGTAATGCAGGCCTCACAAAATAAGTTGAAAGTGTCCTTTCCTTTTCAATTTTTGGAAGAGTTTGAGAAGTATTGGTATTAATTCTTCTTTAAATCTTTGGTAGAATTCACCAGTAAAACCATCTAGTACTGGAGTTTTCATTGTTGGAGGTTTTTGATTACTGATTCAATCTCCTTATTCATCTGTTCAGATTATTTATTTATTCCTTATTCAGTATTGGTATATTTTATGTTTCTTGGAATTTATTCATTTCTTCTAATTTATCCAATTTGTTGGCATATAATTGTTCATAGTAGTCTTTTATGATCCTTTGTATTTCTGTGGTCTCAGTTGTAACATCGCTTCTTTGATTTACAATTTTATTTGAGTCCTCTCTTTTTTTCTTGGTGAGTCTAGCTGAAGGTGTGTTAATTTAGTTTCTTTTCAGAAAACCAACTTTTAGTTTCATTGATCTTTTCTATTGTCTTTCTAGTCTCTATTTTATTTATTTATGCTCTGGTAATTATTTACTNTGGGAGGCTTACCCCACTGAGTGGGATTAGCCCCAGGCTCTGGTGCCTTTTGAGACCACCTTTTGTGTGCGCCACTTGTGGGGCTAATTGGGTGGTGCTCTGCTGTGGTCTTAAGCTATCCTCCAGGTTTGTTGGTTCTTGGGCCTTTTGGGAGGGGCTCCGGTGCAGACCCAGGTCACCCACAGCCTGTGACCAGCCAGAGACTGTACTTGGTAGGAGCTACAAAGCAATCCATGATTTTTTTGCTGCCTGTGCTAAACCTGGAGGTGCGTGGGAAATGCCATGCTGCGACCCAAGGATAACTGCCACCAGTACCAGGCCTGGGGTAGCTCCACAAAAAGCCAGGACACCCCGAGGCCTGCTGCCACCTGCCAGCTCCCTTAAGGTTCAGCCACTGATAAAGCCTAGTGTAGTACTCAAGTTGGGTGAGGCATGGTCTCAGGGAGTCACTAGACTGGGAAGAGTTGTGGACACCAGGTTTATGGAGACTCTGGTTGGTGACAGTGCTAAGCCTGAAGTGACAGCAAAAGTCTCAGAGCACACCAAGGCCAGTTGTTGCCTACCTGGGACCTGCAGACTGATAGTTTTCCAAAAACGAGTGCTTGTGGGTGGGGCTGGCTGCTCTAGAGAAAATGACTCTGGCATTGGGGGAGTTGAGTGGGGTGGGGACTCAGTTAATCAACTGAGCAGAGCTGCAGAGCTCACAAGACCAATTGGATACAGATTTGCCGGTAAACGTAGGGGGCGGGCTCAACACAGGAAAGATGGCGCTTGCCTGCCAGCTGCACTGGAGGAGGTTCCCTCACAGAAAAAATGCCAACTGTCCTCCAGCCCTTGCCACAAAGCCACACACCTCAGTCTGCCTCCCGCCCCATATGCCTCTGATGCCCCCTGAGTCACCGTCCTTGCACTGGAGCCCAAGGTGAGTGAGTGCGAGTGAGTGAGTCTGTGTGCGGGCTGTTTAAGAGGACTTTTGGGTTTCTCGCCGCCTTCTGTCCCACCCGGATGGTCAGAATCTTCACTGTGTTTCACAGCCAGGTGTTGTGGGGACTCCTCTTCCTGGCACCAGTAATCTGGGCTAGGGAGACTCATTCGTGACCGGGGTCCTTCGCTTCTCTGGGGGGAACCTCAGTGGCTGAGATATCCCTCCTGATTCTCAACCACCACAGGTGTGGAGCCAGCCCTTTCTGCATCGCTGATGTGGCTTCTTCTTTATTTCCTTAGTTATAGAACTTCTGTTCAGCTGGACTTTAGATGGTGCTCCAGGTTGGTTGTTATATAATTTAGTTATAATTTTAATGAGTTCATGGAAGGAAGCAGGCACAATGTTTATTTACTTTGTCATCTTGGTCTCCTCTTTTTCCCACTTCTTAATTGGTTATTGTTGTCGTTGTTCTCATCATCATCATCATCATCATTATTTTGCTACTCAGTGGTAAGAGGTCCCCATATATTTTGGATATTAATCCCTTATTCTATATGGTTTGCAAATATTTTCCCTATTCTATAGATTGCCTTTTTATATTGTTGAATGTTACATTTGTTGCACAGAAACTTTTTAGTTTGATGTGGCTCCACTTGTTTATTTTTAACTTTGTTGCTTGTGATTTTGGTGTCAGATTTTTAAAAATCATTGCCAAACCAAATGTCAAGGAGCTTTTCTCTGATGTTTTATGGTTTTAGATTGTACTTTTAAGTCTTCAATCCATCTTGAGTTGATTTTTTGGTATGGTGTAAGAAAGAGTCTATTTTGCTCTCTTTTTTTTTTTGAAATTTTACAGTGTTTTCTTTTTTATTTTATAATAATTTTTAATCATACTTTAATTTCAATTACAGTTGACACAAAATATTACATTAGTTTCAAGTGTACAACATAGTTATTAGACATTTACAT
>NW_017731611.1:21660-22751 GCF_001890085.2 Hipposideros armiger | reverse complement strand
CAACCCTTGCTTTGTGCTCTCAGACATTTATGTTCTTCCCACGAGCCCCAGAGAGCAGCGATTGGCCTGATTTTCCTCATCATGTTATCACCAGCATAATGTCCGCCAGATACATAGCCAATATCTAATTATGGAAAGGATGACTACATTTTCTTTCCAGAGTAAAAGATCTTCGTGCTATTAGATTTTACTGCTAGAAAAGTATGTAATGTTGATCTGATCTTTTATTGCTTCTCCCTTGTAATTTCTCAGCTTGGGGTGGGGTGAAATCTTAAATCATGTGGGAAGGCTTTGGCATTGGGAAAGAGCCAATCAGAAGGTGGGGGAGTGTGAAGGTGTTTGTGATGCATCTGGGGGAGGGAGTGTTTCTCCAGGCTGTCCTGAGGAGCCGTCTGCTTCACCAAGCTCTGTTCTTTGGGTTCCAGGAATTTTATCTTAATGAATGGATGAAAGTAGATAAACATACACACCCATAAAGCCCTAAAGGAGCTGGGCTCTTCACCAGCAGGATTCTCAGGGAACCTGCACGTCTTCTTAGATCTCTTGTGATTTCAGGTCATGGAGTTATCTCTGTAAATTTCTTTTCAAACTAGTTGTGACCCAAAGCATGATGCATGAAGTTAGACAAACCTAAAATTGAGTATCCACTCTGATATTTACCAGGTGTATGACTTCAAGTATGTATCTTAAGCTTTTTTTTTAATAACTAAAGTTTATTTCTCACTCATGTTATATTGTATTTTGCTGTGTGTAATATGCTCCCATGTATAATGCACACCACGTTTTTGGCCCACACTTTCAGGGAAAAAAAATCTTTCATTTTAATTCAAAATTTTATTTGTTTACATTTATTGGGTTGTCGGAAAAGTCATAATGTATTTTTCCTATGTTTTTGTTGCAAAAATGTGTCATGACTTTCCCGATAACCCAGTAGTTACTTTTTCTTTGTATTAAAAAGGAATTTTAGCATTTGTTTATAACATATTATGGTACGAAAAATTTTATGTAACAAATAATGACAAAACACAAAAACAGACACAAGGTACAAGAAATTTTTATGTACCAGTAACAAATTTACAATATTTATGCAT
>NW_017731611.1:14174-16920 GCF_001890085.2 Hipposideros armiger | reverse complement strand
ATAAAATAATATTGAATGTCAACTGTAACTGAAAAACATTAAAAATAGAAATTATTAACAAGAATACAAATAGATAAATCATTAAAACTTGGAAAATTTGAAGGAAAAATATGTAAAGCCTATTCCTATTCCAATCTTGGTCTGAAGAGCAAATAAATCAAATTAAAAACTAGGAAAACAAAATACCAAAGACTATTAATAACACACCAGAATTTATGGGTAAATGATAAATGAGAAACTAATGAGGGTGAAAACAAGATGAAAAGCATTAAAAAATGGAAGGATTACATTTATCCTAGTATAACTATATGTTGTTTTAGAACTCTCCATCATAAAATTTTATTTATTCAGCTAGAATTTTAATTTTACCATGAAAATCAGAATAACTTTTTGTTAGACTAACATTAAAATTGCTATATCATCCCACACAATTAATTAATTTAGGCTAGATTGAAGTCTTTAGTCTTTTATTCCCAATTTTAAAATTTATGGTAAAATACATTTATCCATCTTAACCATTTTTACAGTTCAATGTACAGTTCAATGATTAAGCACATTCATATTGTTGTGGAAACCATCATTACAATCCATCTCCAGAACTCTTCATCTTACAGGATTGAAAGTCTATATCCATTAAACAATAAATTCCATTCCCATCTCCCACCAGCAACTAGCAGTCACCATTTTATGTTCTGTCTCCATGAATTCGACTACTCTAGGTACCTCATGTAAAGTAGAATCATACAGTATTTGTCTTTGTATCCTTGTCTTATTTTAATTAGCAAAATGTCCTCAAGAATTCTCCATGTTATAACATAAATCAGAACTTTCTTTTTTTAGGCTGAAAATTATTGCATTATATGTATATGCCACATTTTGCTTATCTGTTCCATCAGTGGACACTTGGGTTGTTTCTACAGACAGTCCTCAACTTAGATGGTTCAATTTAATATTTTTCAACTTTACCTTGGTGCAAAAGCAAAGTGGAAATACTTCTTCAAATTTTGAATTTTGATATTTTCTGAGGCTAGTGGTATATAGTATGATACTCTTTCCTGATGCTGGGCATATAAAATAGGATTTATGTTAGGTGATTTTTGCACAACTGTAGGCTAATGTAAGTATTCTGAGCACAGTTAAGGTAGGCTAAGCCATGCCATGAAGTTTAGTAGGTTAAATGTATTAAATGCATTGTCAACAATGACATTTTCAACTTACAAAGGGTTTATTGGGATATAACCTCATCATAAGTAGAGGAGCATCTGTATATGTGCATTTTAGCTACTGTGAATAATGTACTTATGATCATAGGTGTACAAAATTTCCTGAAGACCCTACTTTCAATTCTTTTGGGTACATTCCCAGAAATGAAATTTCTGAATCTTATGGTAACTCTATTTTTAATTTTTTGGAGNATTTTTCAGTCCAATAATCTTCGGTCCAGTAGTCATAAATGCTTTCTTGTCATCTTTGCAAACACTGCTTTGGTGAACAAGATTGCTTAGGCCTAGTCTAAAGGTTATTTTGCCCTGTTTCAACATTTCAAAGTTTTGAGACCTAAGGCATCTAAGACAGTCCCTCTGGCATGGCAGCTTCAGCTCCATTTTTTTTTTTTTTTGCATCCATAGGGTGGGGGGCGGGGCGAGGGAACTCCCCACCCTCGCTCCCATCCCTTTCGCATGCATCACCGACTGCCAGCAACGGCGGGTATGGGTTGGACACTCCAGCGCTGTCCATTTTCAAGGCTAGTTGATTCGGCAGGTGAGTTGTTACACACTCCTTAGCGGATTCCGACTTCCATGGCCACCGTCCTGTCAGCTCCATTTTTAAGTGACTCCATTTGAATTATTATTTACAAGTTGACTTTTCTGAATATCCATTATAACCTATTTACAACAATAGACCTCTAGAAATGACTTAAGTTCTTAAGAATATTGGGAGAAGGGAGAGAAGAGGTGGTGGTGGTGGTGGTGAGGGCTGTGTTTTTCCCAACTGCTGAGGTTTACTTCCTTGTGAAAGGGGTTTTTGCTATGACTAGAGCATAATACCCTTGGCCTCTTTCTTCCTCCTCACTGACATAAAGGGGAGATCAACAGTAATACAATTATATAGGGGACTTTAACATTCCATTGACACCAATGGACAGAATCTTCCAGACAAAAAATTAACAAGGAAACAGTAGGCTTAAATGACACACTAGACCAGATGGATTTAACTGATATTTTCAGAGCATTTCACCCCAATGGAGCAGAATATACATTATTTTCAAGTGTGCATATAACATTTTCCAAGATAGACCACATATTAGGCCACAAAACAGATGTCAATAAATTTAAGAAGATTGAAATCATATGAAGTGTCTTCCCTGACCACAATGGTATGAAACTGGAAATCAATTACAAGACAAAAAACTGAAAAATGCACAAATACCTGGAGGCTAAATAACATGCTACTAAATAATGAATGCATCAATAACATAGTCAAGGAGGAAATCAAAAGATACCTTGAGACAAATGAAAATGAAAACAAAATGACCTAAAATCATTAATCATCAGAGAAATGCAAATTAAAACCACAATGAGATACCACCTCACTCCTGTCAGAATGGCTATCATCAATAAATCAACAAACAACAAGTGTTGGCGATGGTGTGGAGAAGAGGGAAACTAGGTGCACTGTTGCTGGGATTTCAAGTTGTTGTAGCCACTATGGAAAACAGTTTGGAGTTTTCTCAAAAAGTTAAAAA
>NW_017731611.1:9476-12213 GCF_001890085.2 Hipposideros armiger | reverse complement strand
AGAACTATTGGGTCTTTGGAAAAGTCATGACATAGTTTGTCTATGTTTGCTAAAGGTCATTTATTTATATAAAGAACAAAGATCAGTCAACCATATATTACCCGCTTTACTCGATAACCTTTTGCCATCTTTCAGTGAATTTCATAATTTCTCGTTTACAGAAGGACCTGTCTTTATTTGTGAAAAACTGAACAAGGTGCTGATTTACAGCCTCATCTGAATTGAATGTTATACTACACAAGGAGTTGTTTTTGTTTTTCCCAGCTCCAGATCGAGCTGTTGTTCACCATCATAGCTGTAGAGGGGGCAGCGTCACTGGCTCACATGTGGGATCTGAAACTGGGGCCCTGCTGCTCAGAGCTGGTGTCTCAAGCCAACTCCTAACCCATGTGCCACTCGGCTGGCCCACAAGGAGTTTTGAAGAGAGCAAAACAAGTGGAAGTCTGACGGCACAAGTTCAGGCAAGTATGGTGGGTATGGCAACACATCCCATCCAAGCTCCAATAATTTTTTATGGGTAATCAAACTTGTGTGTGGTCTTGCGTTGTCATGATGGAACACAACTCCTTTACAATTAACAAGCACTAGACGTTTCTGGATGATGGATTCATTCAAACTGTCCAATTTCTGACAGTACACATTCGAATTCATTGTTTTGTTCTTTGGAGGAGCTCAAAAAACACAACACCTTTAAAATCCCACCACACTGAGAGCATAACCTTCCTCTGATGAATGCCTACTTTCAATGTCATTTGAGGTGAATCATCACATCAGGACCAAGACTGTTTGTGCACCACACTGTTGTAAACAATCCACTTCTCATCACCAGCCTTATCAGTCACTTCAAAAAAGGATTGTTTTTCTCACGTTTAATGGGCATATTGCAGATGTTTATACGCGCTATCAAAAGAACTTCTTTGAGTACATGTGGAACCCAAATATCGAGCTTGCTTACGTATCCCAGCTTCTTCAGGTGACCATGAATGCTTGAATGATGTATGTTCAATGTTTCTGCAATCTCTCGTATAGTGTAATGTACGTTGTACGTTTGACTCGATCAATGCCTTACTTTTGTTGTCATCAACCTTGGTGGGCCTCCCTGACAGAGGAGCATCGTTGAGATAAAAATCACCAGCACAGAATTTTGTGAACCATCATTGGCACTGACATTCTTGTAGAGCATTGTCACCGAAAACTTTATGCAACTTTTCACAAGTTTGATACGCATTCTTTCCTTTATGGAAATAAAACAGTAAAATATGGCAAAAATGCACAGTTTGGTCTTCCATTTTCAACTTGTTATAAAATCTCCAAAACTCAACCAAATCACTCAAGTTTTTTTAGAATGAAGCTAGAACTGTCAGCTATCAAATGACATAGCAACAACATATATGCAAAAGACTGATACTTCCAAAAATGAACTAGTGCCATCTGTTTCAAACATGTGTCATGAGTTTTCCGAAGACGCAATACCTGATGAACCAGCAATTTCACTTCTCGATGTTTATCTGAAGAAACCTCAAACACTTATTCAAAAAGATATATGCACCACTATCTTCATTGCATCACTATTTACAATAGCCAAGGTATGGAATCAACCTAAGTGCTCATCAATAGATGATTGGATAAAGAAATTGCATTACATATATACAATGGAATACTACTCAGCATTAGAAAAAGAATAAAATCTTTCTTTTTGCAGAAAAATAGGTTGGCCTATAGGGTATTATGCTAAGTGAAATACATCCGACAAAGAAAGACAAATACCAAATGATCTCACTTATATGTGGAATCTAAAGAACAAAATAAACAAACAAAACAGAAACAGATTCATANTTTTCTTCTTTAATCTCTTAATGTGGTAAATTATATTAATAGAATAATATTCAGCCAACTTGGCATTCCTGAGATAAACACTACTTGATCATATCATAAACTTCCAATTTTATATATTTGCTAATATATTAAGATTTTTTTTAACTTATATACCCGTAAATGAGGTTGGCGTATATATTCCTTATCTCATTCGGATATCGAGGCATCCTAGCCTCATGAACCAAAGGATGGAGTATTCCCTCCTTCTGTGTGCCGGAACATAGAATATACGACCAGGATTATCTGTCCTTGAAGACGTGGGAGTCTGATCTTGTAAAACTTACCCTCAAACCTGTTTTTCTTCCCTGAGACCTCCCTAGATCTCATCCATTCCCATGGTTTTAAAGACCATCTATACAAATGAAGACTAAAATTTTTTCTGTAAATCCAACCTCTCTTTTGTGTGCCACATCCTCTGTCCAACTGAATATATTTAATACATATCCAAAACTTAACAAATCTAAATCCAAATTCTTGATTTTTATCTATAATCTCTTCCCCCACCCCAAACCTGATCCTTTTCCAGTGAATACTTTCTATTCCAATTCATCAGGAAAAAAATCCTCTTCTCTAACACTCCATATCTGAACCACCAACAAATCCTGTTGACTCTACGTTCACAATGTACCCCAATCTGACCACATCTCGCCAACTCCTTGCTACACCTGGTATAGGTAACCATCACTTCTTGCTCTGTTTTATTGCACAGCCTCTTTTTTTAAAACAAAAATGAATTAAAAAAAAAAAAAGAATAGCTTTTGGGGGGCCGGCTGAGTAGCTTGTTGGTTAGGAGTTGGTTTGGGATGCCAGCTCTGAGCAGAAGGGCCCCAGCTTGGATCCCACATGACGGCCAGTGACGCTG
>NW_017731611.1:2979-4770 GCF_001890085.2 Hipposideros armiger | reverse complement strand
ATCATGTTTGGATTTCAACAAAAAATTGTAAGGCATACTAAAAGGAAGAAAAATACAGTTTAAAGGGATGGAGCAAACATGAAAACCTGACTTTGACATGGCAAGAGTTTTGCAATGATCAAACTGGGAGATTCAGATAACTATGATTAATATAATTAGGGCTCTAGGGAAGACCTGAAACAATCAACTGCATAGAAGAACACATAGGTACTAAACTTATGGACCTTGGGCTCAAAGAGGATTTTATGAATGTGACTTCAAAGGTAAAGGAAGTGAAAGCTAAAATTAATGAACTGGACTATATCAAACTAAAAAGCTTCTGCACAGCAAAAGAAACCACCAGCCAAATAAAGAGGCAACCAACCAAATGGGAGGAGATTTTTGCAAACAATGCCTCTGATAAGGGACTAATATCCAAAATATATAAGGAACTCATACAACTCAACAACAAAAAAACCAACAATCCAATTAAAAAATGGGCAGAGAATCTGAATAGATATTTCTTTAAAGATGGCCAATAGACATATAAAAAGATGCTCAACATCACTAGTTATCAGAGAAATGCAAGTAAAAACCACAATGAGATATCATTTCACACCTGTTAGAACACCTATCATCATAACAACAAAAAATAATAACAAGTGTTGGAGAGGCTGTGGAGAAAAAGGAACCCTCATACACTGTTGGTAGGAGTGCACATTGGTGCAGCCACTGTGGAAGGCAGTGTGGAGATACCTCAAAAAATTAAAAATAGAATTACCATATGATCCAGCAATCCCTCTCCTGGGTATCTACCCTAAACGCCTGAAAACTTTTATCTATAAAGATATATGTGCTACTATGTTCATTGCAGCTTTATTTATGGTGGCCAAAACATGGAAACATCTAAAGTGTCCTTTCATAGATGATTGGATAAAGAAGATGTGGTATATATACACAATAGAATACTTTTCTGCCATTAAAAAAAAAGATGAAATAATGCCATTTGCAACAACATGGATGGATCTTGAGATTATTATGCTAAGCAAAACAAGTCAGGCAGAAAAAGTAGAGAGCTATATGATTTCACTTATATGTGGTATATAAAACTAAAAACAACAAAGGAACAAGACAAACAGATGAAGAAACAAAAACTCATAGACGCAGACAATAGTTTAATGGTTACGAGAGGGTAAGAAGGGAGGGGGGTGGTAGATGAGAGTAAAAGGGATCAAATATATTGTGATGGAAGGAGAACTGACTCTGGGTGGTGAGCACACAATGTGATATATAGATGATGTATTACAGAATTGTACACTTGAACTCTATGTAACTGTACTAACAATTGTGACCCCAATAAACTGTAATTAACAAGGGCTCTAACAGAAAAAGTAGGCAACATGCAAGAACAGATGTACAATGCAAGTAGAGAAATTTAAATTCTAAGAAAGAATTAAGAAATTCTAGAAATCCAAAACACTGTGACAGCAGTGAAGAAGACCTTTCATGAAGAATGCCTTTCATGGGCTAATTAGTAGATGAGACATGAATGAGGACGGAATCTCTGAGTGTTAGGATATACCAATAGAAACTTTCAAAACTGAAAAATCTAAAAGGAATTTGAAAAGAAAAGAAAAGAAAAATCCAAGTATATGGGACAACTACAAAAAGTATGATATGCACACAATTAGGATATTAGAAGGAGAAGAAAAAGTAAAAGAAAAAAGATAGAAAAGAATACATGAAACAATAATGACTGAGAATTTCCCTAAATTAATGTAAAGTAATGCCAGGTACCAAAACATAGATCCA
>NW_017731611.1:0-2523 GCF_001890085.2 Hipposideros armiger | reverse complement strand
CTTTCATTTTTTGATTCTTAATTGATCTAAAGATAATATTTTGTTCAAAATAAGAGCAGCAGCAATGTAATCAATGATTATAGTTTATGTATAAGTGAAGTGAATGACAATGATGATGCAACAGGTTGGAGAGAGATAATAGGAATTCTTGGTTATTATAAGGTATTTGCATTACCCACAGAGCAGTAGAGTGTTATTTTTTTAAATACCTATTGAAAGCAACTCCCCATTTTTCTCTCATTTCAGCCACAGGGAACTATCATTCTATTCTCTGCTTCTGTGAATTGACTATATCCTTAGATACTTCATTTAAGTGGAATTATGCAGTATTTGTCCTTCTGTGACTTATTTAACTTATTATCTTCCAGGTTCATTCATGTTGTAGCATATGACACAATTTCATTCCTTTTTAAGAGTGAATAACATGCCTTGGTTTGTATATGTCACACTTTTCCTTCTGTAAAATTGAAACTCTTTATATTAAACGTGGGTTTCTTGTAGACAACATATCATTGGATCTTGTTTTATGAATCACACTGACAATCTCTGTCTTTTAATTGATGTATTTAGACCACTGACATTTAAAGTAATTATTCATATAATTGGATTATAATCTAACATATATATTACTGTTTTCTATTTATTACTCTGTTCTTTTGTTTTTTATCCATTTTACCATATGTGGTTTTATTTTCTATCAAGTAAAAATTTTTATTGCGGTAAAATACACATAAAATAACATTAACTATCTTAACTAATTTTAAGTGTACAGTTCCATAATATTAAATATATTCATAATGTTGTGCAATCATCACCATCTTTTCCTCTTGCATGGGTTATCTTTATCTATCCTTTCACTTTTAATTGATTTGACTGTATGGGTCTAAAGTGATCTTTTATAGATAGCATGTGGTTGGGATGATGTGTTTTTATCCATTCTGTTTACTCTTCCTGTTGATTGAAGAATTTAATTCATTTACATTTAAAGTAATGACTTACTTTTGTCATTTTGTTATTTTTTGTATGCCTTATAGTTCTATTGTCCTTCATTTTCTTCACTACTTTTTTGTGTGTCTAGTTGATTTTTGTATTGAAATGTTTAAATTCCTTTCTCATTTCCTTTTAAAATATATATTCTATAGCTACTTTCTTTGTGGTTATCATGGGGGATTGCATTTAACTTCCTAAAATTATAACACTGTAATTTGTANAAGGAATTTCTTCCTTTAGATCCTGACTCATTTCTTTAGCACATGGCTATGATTTGAATAAAATCCTACATTTCCCCTTAAGATATATATTGCTTGAACCACATTTTTTGTTGTTATTTTTATGGGGGGTTTTTTTGGTTGTTGTTGTTTTTTACTTAGTGATTCTGTGAATCAACTCCTGTTTGTGATTATGAGTTTGAGTAGGGTTGACAGATAAAACACAGGATGTCTAGTTAATATTTCAGCAGCTTTTCCCTTTTCTTACAAATAATATATGAAATTGCAAACAAGATTTTTTAGTTCCACCACAATTTTGCCTCTCTCATCTTAATTGTTCAAGGGAATGAATTCAAAATATACTGTCCTTACTTTACCATTCACATTTAGGCATTCATGCTTTTGTGCTTGCCATTTTTTCTTTCCTCCCCCAATTCATTCACTTGGCATATATTTTCTGTTCTATTTGTTACAACTGCTGGAGGAAATGTTCACTTAGTAAGTTGGGTCTCAAAGTGAAAGAGAGAAACAGCAGAGTGTGAATTAGTGAGAGAGCAGGACTGAGAAGGCCTCTTCTCATCAGAGCATTGGAAGGGGATATGGTCATTTTATTGAGCACTGAGAGGGACTTATAATCTAAAAGGAGACTCTCAGTGTTGCCCCTTTTCTTGTTCCTAATTAATTTTGTGTATCTTGACAATTCCTACCCCATAACCTCATAGTCTATGATTTTCTTCTTGTCCTCTTTCCAGGCATGATGAAGCCTAAATCATCTTCTTTTTTTGGGTACCATGTGGTCTTTCTTGTCCTACAAGTGGTGACATCCATGTCAGGTAAGAACAATTACTTTTTTTCTTACTGAGTCACAGCTATGGAAAGAATTGAGGACAGACTTCCGTTGTTCATCTTAACACCAAGTAAAAAAGCTGAAAAAAACTGCAAATCAACAACTCCAATAGAGAAGTAAGGTCATAAGACAAACTTCTGCCTCTCCAAATGGGAGAGTTAGACAACTGGAGAGTTAGAGACTCACAACCTCCCAGACCGAAAACCTCTATGGGAACCAGTACCAGCGTAGGAAGATCTAAACTGTAATTACTGAGTTACTGGAGGCTCAGTCTGGACCAGTCTGAGAGTTAAAAACTCCAAGAAGGACTGGTCACGGGATACTTACTTTTGTCAATTTTACCTCCACGATCTTTACTAGGTAGTCACATGAATATTGGAGAAAAATCCACTCATGTTTTAGGCAGGAAGTGGGGAAGAGTACCCATTTTGAAATATGCTGTCTCAAGAGAGGCTATTTACCAGCGCC
>NW_017733926.1:2030-4348 GCF_001890085.2 Hipposideros armiger | reverse complement strand
TTCTTTTTTTCTATGTAGTAAAACAGAAGAAGCCAGGAAAAAAGCAGAGAAATTCCAAGGACAAATGTGATCTTTGCCAAAGAGATTGTAAAGTTAATGGTCTCTTTTTTTAGATCAAGATCAAAGGTTGAATTGAAGCCTATAGCAAGTACTTTTAAGACCAAGTTCTCTGGAGACACCACAGTATACTGGATTCACAACAGAGACTCATTTAATGAAAATTAGGGAGAGTTAAATCCACCGTAGCCTGGGAGAAAATCCGCATTAAGTTAAGCAATAAATGATAGCGATTAAAGATAATGAAATGGAAACACAATTTTGTGTAGGTATGTATATACGGTGTAGAGCCGAATTTTGTACACTTCAAGTATGATGGTCTTTATTATTTACTTCATTTGTTTTCTTAAGGAGTTGCACTTTTAATAAATAAGCATGAGTATGTGACAACCATGCTTTGATACTTCATGAACCATACCTAGAGAAATCATTTCAGTTATTATTCTAAGGCGGCATAGTTGGGTCAGGCCTGCCTATCGCTGCTTTCCTGAAATGAAATTCTAGTCTTGTAAAGGGAAGCCCCAAGGAGTGGATGCAATGGACAACTTTACCAAGATAAGGGGAATCACCTGGAGTTTTAAAAAGAGTGGACATATACTCTTTTGTAATTCTAATAGTAGTATTCTGAAGTCTTTTATGGAGATTTTCTTTGGTATATTTGGCTTTTATTTAACTTTTCTTTTTTAATCTTATTGCCCATTTCATTAGGCTGACAACAATATCTGAAATTGACTTAAAATAGTTTCTTAGAAACTTTCATTTTTCTGGAGGTGTTTCCAATTTTGTTTTAATTTCTTGTTTTTATACATGAAATTGTTGTTTTCTATAAACTGCAACAAACAACAAATAAAACACTTATAACATAAAATCAAGACTCTTGCATGATTTATATATGTGTGCTTATCTGTCTTCCAACTTTGAAAGTTAATTTCTAGAGAGAAGAGGTTATAATTTACATCTTTCTTCCATGAAAATAAATAATGTATAATACATTAACTCTTTATTTGCAAAGTAAATGAAAAAAACAAACAAAAAAACCCCAAAACCCTTCAGATATTAAGGATTAAATAAAATATGCTTTAGAGACAAAATAAGAGGGACTTTTTTGCCTTGCTTTTAATCACTTGACACAGGAACAGAACTTATTCTGTATATGCCAATTATTGTTAGATTCATAAAAGAGCTAACATTTTAAAATTTGATACACACACTTATACACACACACACACACACACACACACACACACACGCATGTACATACACACTATGGATTCCTACACAGAGATTATAAGTGATGCAAAGTATATGGACACTTTTATAAACCATTCATTTAAAATATTTATTTGTGATCACATTTATTAATGGTTACTGAGATGTTTTCAGTCACAGAGACAGGTTATAATTATGAATCATCTGTGATTCAGGGAAATTTTCAGGTTGTGTTACCATTCCATTTAGAAAATTGAAAGGAAAGCAGGGGATCATGGGGCATAGCTAAGACAGAGCACACACAAGAAGAGACAGTTCATGTGAGCTGGAAATAGCTCTCTTTCTTTTTGTCTAAAATGTAAAAAAGTAGAAAAGTGTCAGGGTGAATACTTTTAACCAAATGTAACAGAAAAGTCCTCACGTGACAGGTTTTCCAAAATGTTTCTGAAATTAATATTCTTTCCTTAGTTTTATTGTATTGTCCCTCCTAATCTGTTATTTCTTCTTGCTAAAATATATTTACTTTCAATAAGAATCACAATACATTTTAAATCTTCCCCCCCCCCAGAAATTTTTCCTCCTTGAGCTTCCTGCTGACATCATTGATAATCACCAAGGATAAAAGTTTATAAATTTCAGTCTAACTTCTGGGTTCTTTATGAACATAGATTTGTAATTGAGCCAACTAACAACAACAAAAAAAATAGGTAGCGGGTTTGTGAAGCAAATTAACTGGGGGCCAAATTTAGCCTTCTAAACTCATTTCATTTGCACCTCAGGTTGGATTTAAGCCATTAGCACAGCAGGAAAAAGCAATGGTTTTGCACCAGGCCACCAGCACTTCCATGCATAAGATTTTGCAAAATGACAGAAATAATTAATGTAATTAAAACAGCAGGTAGCCAAGAAAAAATAATTAGTATACAAGTTGGATGGCTCTGGGAGGCCCATGACATAACCAAAATATTTTTAAGGTTTTTAATGATACCCCACACTAGTTTAGTTTCCAAATAAGAATTCATGTATCATAATATTTGATAAATGAATATTTT
>NW_017733926.1:0-1140 GCF_001890085.2 Hipposideros armiger | reverse complement strand
ATTGAACACAATATATTTTTAGAATTCATTTGTGCATTCAATAAAACATAAAACATAGACTATGTGGGAAACAAAATAAAAAATGTGGCAAAAACAAAAGCCTAAGGTGACAGGAATTAATTGACATGAGGGAAGACTAGAAGTTATCTGATATTAAAACTGGTAATGACATAATATGGTTTAAAAATTGCAGATGGAAGACTGTTGCATATATAGTTGACCCATGCACAACCTGGGGATTAGTGGTGCTGACCACTTCTGCATTTAAAAATCTGTGTATAACTTTAGGCTTCTCATAAACTTAGCTACTAATAGCCTACCTAAGAGCCTTCTGTTGAGCAGAAGCCTTACAGATAACATAAACAGTTGATTAACACAGATTTTGTATACTATATATATATTATATACTATATCCCTACAATAAAGTAAACTAGAGGGGAAAAAATGTTATCAAGAAAATCATAAGGAAGAGAAAATACATTTACCATGTTTATTGAAAAAAATCTGTATATACATGGGCCTGTGCAGTTCAAACCTTTGTTGTTCAAGGGTCAACTGTAAACTTTATTGTAGATAAAACAGATCAGTAATTTTGAAGATAAACTTGATACAGTTTCTTAGAATGTAAATCCACATCAATGACAAGAGTAAAACCAGTAAGAAAAACTGGAACTATGAAAGATATCACTGTGAGATTAAATTCTATGGCTCTTGAAGTAGAAGATGGAAATGGTAGAAAATATATACAGCCAATATATAAAAGAAAAATGTATTATATGAAGGAAAGAAATTTATGACAGATCACAGAAAAAAACATAGAATTTTTTAATAAAACAAGATCTAGACATAGTTTGGTGAATTAAGAATATTATATATTCTTACATAATGTACATTATACGTATTATATAATGTACATTATATATTATGTATACAATATATTTTTATATATAATATAATATTTATATATACAGAGGGTGCCAAAACAATGTATACACATTTTAAGAACAGAAAAAACTGTATTAAAATTGGAATACTCAATATATACCAATAACAAAAGATGAATAAAAGTCACATTTGACTTCTGCAATTATAAGAGGTGCTCAAAGTGTTTACCATCAGTGTAGTTTTCACAGTGTTTTT
>NW_017733925.1:20530-22392 GCF_001890085.2 Hipposideros armiger | reverse complement strand
ATTCTGTGCACCCAGTTTGATAATATTTAATCTCTACAAAAAAATGTAAAAAAGGGGCACAATTTTGATAAGGTAAATCTGAAGCCATAAAGCTCTGATGCCAGGGAACCTTGGATTCTCCCTCATTGTCTATGCAGACATTGCTTATCTTGCTGGTTATAGCCTCACACAGGAGCAGAAAACATAGGGATCTAGACATAACTTCTGCAGCCTAAGGATGGTCCCAGGACTCGTGTTCTTTGGCTAAAATAAGGGGCTGGCCTGGACACCGGGAACTATGGGTGCCAGGGCTGTTGCCTTTGGTGTCCTTTCTCCACATCCAGCCTGCACTTTGTCAGCCTACCTGCTTCCTAGCTGACAATTTTCAGAAGCGATTTCTTTACCTATTCTCTCTCCTTTCTGTGTGAAACAGTCACTTGAACACACAGAGGCCTCTCTGCCAGCCTCTCTGTGAGGCTTCATCCCAGAATTTGCTGCCTGTCACTGATCTCCACCTCTGCCTGGTATGTGGCAAATCATCTGCTTGGGGGTACAATTCTGCATGTCACACTGAAGAACCCCAGATTTCCATCCTCCTTCCATACCTGAAATCTTCTCACACATCACAACTCCAAAGATCAGAGCAACAAGGAGCACTAGGCCAGCAATGATTCCCACAGTGATTATGATTACCTGGGAAGGTGGTTCTGAGAAGGGAATGGAAGGGACTCTGGGCTTTCTGGACAACCGGCACTGCCGCAGGCACCCAAAATATCTGTGCTATGTTGGTTCTTAGAAGGAGCTTTTACCCTCACACCTTCCTTCTTACCCCATCACAGGATGAGGAGCTAAGGTAGCCCCTTAGCTGCATATGATGTGTGTAGTTCTGCTGCTTTCATCAATGGACCACCATAGCTGTTACTTCTGAAAAGTCCAGCCACCTGCAAGCCTGGTCTCTATCAGCTTAATGTCCTGGGTTTGGTTCTCTCCATCCTGCAGCCAACTTAGCATCATTGCTTTAAGGTGGAATCCTAGGACTCAGTAATTCAGGCTGATATTGCCATCCTATTTGGGTTGACAGCTCACATATGCTGAAGGCAACACTGAAAGCATCAGAAAATTCAGAAGAAATTTAAGAAAATATGTTTTTCAAGACAAAAACAGTTCAAGACAGACCAAGGAATGGACAGATTGCACCAAAAGATGTTAGCAAACTTCAATGCCAGGTTCCAGAGGGTCTGGAAAGGAGAAATTCTCCTGCTTCAATCTTGAGTTCTAGAAGATGGCATTTCTGGAATGGAGATTGAGCACCTCAGCACATCCTTTCCCTCAAAAAGCAATGATGAAACTGGCAAAATTACAAAAATAATTCAAGAACTCTGGAAATAAGATGAACAGATTTATTTGAAAACTATTTCGTAAAAAACCATTGAACTTCGTAAATACAATGGGCTCTGTGGTGTTTTAATTGAAGTTTGCTTATTGTCTCCTAGTTTTGTGACATGGCAAACAACCAGGGAAGGTTTGGGGAAGCAAGAAAGTATCCCAAAACTTTTTAAGTGGGACTTGGAGAACAAGACAATCATAGGGTGCTCTGAAAACATTCAACATATTCCTGGGGATCTGAAGAGGTCTGTATATATGAAAGGCTGCACATATGCTCAGGAAAGAGCAGAAAAGTTCCCATTTATTTATTCATCAATAGATGACTGCGAGGTCTTATGTAAGTGGAAAGTGAAAACCAGCGTAGTACTGTAAACTGCCTGAATTTTGAAGAGTGACGTAATTCTTACACATCAGCAAAGGTTAGACATCTTGCTGGTGCAAGGTGTTTAAGGAAAACTGAGAAATCACTGGATTACTAGTAAATCATACTGGCCCAG
>NW_017733925.1:17976-19040 GCF_001890085.2 Hipposideros armiger | reverse complement strand
TGCCCCTTCTCTTGCAAAACCAAGATGAAGAGACGAGCTGTGGGGATCTGGCACTGTGCTTCCTGCATGAAAACAGTAGCTGGTGGTGCCTGGACCTACAGCACTGCCCTCACAGTAAAGTCTGCCATCAAAAGACTGAAGGGATTGAAAGACTAATAGAAGCTCCACAATTTGAAACATTTCTAGCCTATAATAAGTGGGTTCATTTATGTAACCAATAAAAAGGAAAAATTTCAGACTGAAATAAAATGACACCAGAAGTAACACAAATCCATATGAAGAAATAAGGAGCACTGATAAAGGTATTACGTTCGTAATTATAAAAGACAGTAGAGATATATGTTTTACTCTTTTCTACTGTTAAGTAGATATTTAAAAGAGGAGTGCATAAAATAATGATTACTTAACTATTCTAGAGTTTAAAATGTATGAAGATTTAATTTCTATGACAATAATAGCACAAAGGACAGGGATAGGAAGGGAGCTATATTGAAGCAAAGTTTCTGTGTACTATTGAACTTAAGTTAGCATTAATATGAGGGAGATTATTTTACGTTAAGATACATATGAAGTCCTCAGAGCATTCGTTAAGAAAATAACTAAACAAAACTGTTTAAAAAAAAACAAAAAAGGAATATAAATAATATACCAGGAAATATTGATGGAACTCAAAAGATTACAGTAAAGGAGGAACAGAGAAACAAACAAAACCTCAGGACATCAAGAAAAGAAAGAGCAAAATGGCAGATGCAAATGCATTAGACACGCCAATGAAAAGACAGATATTGTCAGACTGTATAAAAAAAACAGGATTCAACCACATGCTACCTATATGAGACACACACTAGACTGAAAGATACAAATAGGTTGAAAATGTAAAGATGGAAAAGATATACCATGAAAACAGTAGACATGGAAGAGTGTATGTAGTATGATAATTGCAGATAAAATATCCTTAAACAAGACTTTAAAAAGTGTACCAGAGACAAAGAGGATATTTTATAATAAAAATGGTTAATTCATCAAGATGATATAACAACTATAGACATTTGTGTTCCTAAAAA
>NW_017733925.1:9813-16533 GCF_001890085.2 Hipposideros armiger | reverse complement strand
CTACCAAACATTTAAGGAAGAAATACTCCTTTCTATGAAGAAAGCATTGCTGTGATACCAAAACCTGATAAAGACATTGTAAGAAAAGAAAACTACAAATATCTCCCATGAACATAGATGCAAAAATTCTAAACAACAAATCCAACACACACACACACACACACACACACACACACACACACACACACACGAGGTCAGACAATTAAGTTCACGAACTCACCCCTCGAAAAAGTGCTACATACTTCATTGCTGAATATCACTATGGTCACCTTCAAAGTACTCCTCTTGGGAAGCTATGTAGTGATGCTAGTGCCTAGTCCACCCTTCAAAGCAATTTTGGAACTCTTTTTCTGGTTGGCCATCAGAGCTGTCATTGTATTACCCTTGATGTCCTGAATGTCATCAAAACATCTTCCTTTCAATTACACCTTTATCTTCAGGTAAAGAAAGAAGTCATTGGGGGCAAGATAAGGTAAGTAGGGAGCGTGTTCCAATACAGTTATTTGTTTACTGGCTAAAAATTCACTCACAGATAGTGTGAGCTGGTGCATTGTTTTGATGCAACAGCCATGAATTGTTGGCGAAAAGTTTAGGTCATCTAACTTTTTCATGCAGCCTTTTCAGAACTTCCAAATAGTAAACTTGGTTAACTGCTTGTCCAGTTGGTACAAATTCATAATGAATAATCCCTCCAATATCAAAAAAGGTTAGCAACATCACTGCAACAAGTTTGCGAACTGAATTGTCAGACCTCTTGTACTGTCTCTGGGAATGCAAAATGGTACAGCCCATCTAGAAAAGAAATTGCTAGCTTCTTAAAAAAGTTAAAATGGTATTTACCTGAGATAAATGAAATCTTAAGTCCATACAAAGTCTTGTACACAAATGACTATAGTGTTTTTATTCATAATGGCCCCAAACTGCAACCACTACATGTCCTTCAATGGGCAAATGGATAAACAGGCTGTGGTATGTTGCTTTACAGCTTCATCCTCGAGTGCCACCCCCACACCAACCCCTGACCTAACGAGGTCACAAGGAAGAGTCTCGGGTCGCTGAGACCTGGTGGAATGATGTCGGTTATCTCCCTTACTTCATGGCCCCAGGAACAGCTGCACCATCCTGGGGACTGTGTGTGGAAGTGTATGAAGGCACAGCATGTGTTGGAATATGATGGGGCTGGTTGATGGTAATTAGCCACAAGGCACTTATCACACGGACTTTAGAGAAAAACAAGTTTCACTCCTTTGAAGTTTCTTCATAAAAGCTACGCATTGGCTCGATTCGGGGCTCAGTTCCAGAGAGAGAGAACTGCAGTCCCCTGGCCTCGCCTTAACTCTATCCTTGTCTCTTGTGTATCTTTAACCCTTCACCGCCCCCCTGACTCCCCACTGCCCATGCTGCAAGNGGCGACGATCCACAGGGCACAGCACAGCAGCCCCACGTAGTTGCTGGTGTGGCTGCAATACAGGAGCAAGAAGCTGACCATGATGGTGAAGGTGGATAGGCCAGCCCTGATGTTGTTTTTGTGAGTGAGGACCCAAGAGCTTATCCCAGGCTTTGCCTCCATGTAGATGCTGAACAGGAACTCGTAGTCAAGGATTACAACCTCGTTCAAGTCAAAGATGAGGAACTGAATGGCATGAATGGACCTGGAGGGTACAGTGCTGAATGGAGTATGTCAAACAGAGAAAGACAGATGCACTATGATTTGGCTTATGTGTGGAATCTAAAGAAAAAATAAGCAAAGAAACAAAACAGAAAAATTTTATATAGAGAACATTTTGATGGTTGCCAGATGGGAGGTGGGTTGAGGGGGTAGGTGAAAAAGGGGAAGAGAGTAAGAAGTGCAAATTGGTTGTTACAAAGTAGTCCTGGGGATTTAAGGTATAGCATAAGGAATACAGTCAATAATAGTGTAATGACTATGTCTTTTTCAGATGGATACTAAACTTATCCAGGTAATAGATGGGGGCATAGGGAAGTAGGGTGAAAAAGGTAAAGGGATTAAGAAGTACAAACTGGAAGTTACAAAATAGTTACAAAATAGTCATACAAAATAGTCATGGGGATGTAAAGTAAAGCATAGGGAATACAGTCAATAATATGGTAATAACTACGTAGAGTGCCAGGTGGGTACTAGACACTTCTTAAATTATATAAATGTCTAACTACTATGCTGTACACCTGATATTAATATAAATAATAATACAAGACAAAGATATATTGTACAATACCAACTATATGACATTTTGGAAAAGGTAAAACTATGGAGACAGTCAAAAGATCAGTGGTTGCCAGGAGTTAAGGAGAAGGGAGGGATACATAGGCAGAGTACAGAGAAATATTAGGGCAGTGAAACTAGTCTGTATGTTACTATAATCGTGGATACATGTCATTATATATTTGTCCAAACCTATAGAATGTATACCACCAAGAGTGAATTCTAATATAAATGATGGGCTTTGGGTGATAATGATGTATCAATGTACATTCATCATTTGTAACAAATGTACCACTGTGGTGTGAAATCTCTGATCATAATTGTGGATTTCTCTGTTTATTTTTGTAAATCTATCAACTTTTGCTTCGTGTATTTTGAAGCTCTACAGTAGGTGTTTGGAATTGTTATAAATATTTAGTGACAGTGGGGAAGGCTGTGGATATGTAGGGGCTTGAGGTTTATGGGTACTCCTTGTACTTTCCACTCAATTTTTATGTGAACCTAAAACTGATCTTAAAAATAAAGTCTATAAAATTTGGGGGGAAAATGATGATTACCAGAGAAAGAAAAAGAATGCTAAACGTTCTGTTCTTGACACTTATTTTAGTGTTACATCTGGAAACTTAGCAATGTGAAACTAATAAAAAATTAAGTGAATAGAAAAAGAAGTGAAATAATCTTTTCACACATACAAAAGCTGAAAGAAGTCATCATTAATGGACGTACATTACAAGAAATGTTCAAAAGTGCTCAGGCAAAAGAAAAATGGTATCAGATAAAAATCTGGATCTATACAAAAGAATGAGCAGCCTGGAAATGATAAAAACATGGGTAAATATATGCTATTTTTCTTGTCATTTAAGGCTCTGTAAGAGATAATTTAAGCAAAAATAACAATGTAGGTTGAGATTTATAGCATAAAAGCAAACATATGATAGATAACAATTGTACAAATGGGAGAGGAACATTGGAAGTTTACTGTTATAAGGTTCTTGTACTATATATGAAGTGGCATACTGTCACTGAAAGTAGGCTGTGATAAGTTAAAGGTGTATATACCATAAACTCTAAAACAATCATCAAAATAACTCAATAAAGAATTATATATAATAAGGTAGGAAGGCAGATAAAATGAAACCATAAGAAATATTAAATTAATCCAAAAGAAAGTAGAAAAAGAGAGGAAAAAGCACCCCAAATAACAGGTGGCACAAATAGAAAACAAACAATAAGATGACCACTAAATATAAATGATCTAAATACCCCAATTAAAAGGTTGTTAGATTGGATAAAAAGCCAACTATGTGCTGCCTATAATAAGCCTACTTTAAATATAAAGATATGTTAGTTAAAAATAAAAAGGTGGGAAATTGTATATTATGTCANAGAGAATACTCCACCAAACATTAGTGAAACATTCCTTTCAAGCACACATCGAACATTCACCAGGATAGACCATATATTTGACCACAAAATAAGTCTCCATAAAGATAAAGGCCTTGAGGGCCGGCTGAGTGGCTCAGTTGGTTAAGAGCTCGCTCAAAGGTTTGAGCTCTGAGCAAAAGCGGTTTGAGTCTAGCCCGAGCTGAGCTGCTGCTGAGCTGCCAACAGGTGGCAGGATGGCTCAGCTAAAAAAAAAATAATAATAAAAAAATAAAGGACTTGAAGTCATACAAAGTATGTTTGTTGACCACACAGACTTGAAGTAGAAGTCAACAACAGAAGGAGTGTGGAAAATTCACAAGCAGATGGAAATTAAACACATCACTAAATAACTCACGGGTCAAAGGAGAAACTCCAAGGGAAATTAGAGCGTATGTTGAACTGAATGAAATGAAAACACAGCATATCAAAACGTATGGGATGCAGGTAAAGCACACAGAAATGTGTACACTCCAAATTCCTATTTTAAAGCCCTGAGCCCCACCACCTAAGAATGCAAATGTATTTAGAGATAGGGCCTTTAAGAGATGATTACGTTAAAATGAGGTCGTTAAGGTGGATTAGTAAGACTGACTAATAAGGAAGTCTGAACAGACATATACTAAATAAAAAATTGTGTCAATAATGAAATCTTCTGCAAGGGATAACCTGGGACCACTGGCTTCACTGGCAAATTTAACCTAACATTTAAAGAAGAAATAAGGCCAACATTCAACAAAATCTTCTAAAAAAATGGAGGAGGAAGGAACATTTCCCAACACACCCTCTGAAACAGACAAATACAATAGAGTAAAAGAAATCTACAGACCAATATATCTCACCCATAAGGATGCAAACATACGCAACAAAATATTAAGAACCTGAATCCAGTAAAGTATAAAAGGGATTTTACAACAATACCAAGGAGGATTTATCTCAGGAATGCATGAGTGGTTAAATGTGTAAAAATAATTAAACAATTACACTAAATTAACAGAATAAAGTACAAGACACAAGATCATATTGATAGATGCAGAAAAAGTATTTGACAAAACCCAACACTCATTCATGATAAATAATCACAACAGACTTGGAATAAAAGGTAGTTGTCTTCCCTCAAAACCTCAAAGCAGCATAAGACTCAGCTGAATTCCTTCTCAAATGCCCTCAGGGCAAAAGTGAATATGGAGCTCTGGGCTCCCTGGCCTCACCTCTCCAGGCAGTGGTCCTTCCCTAGATCTTGGCTGGACCTCCTCACTGTGTTTGCATGTTGAAGGCTTCAAGGACATCAAGTACATTTGATCAGAGTTTCTCAGTTGTTCTCAGTGGGAGCCTGGATCTCCTAAACCACCTCCTCCTCCCTAACCAGCAGTCAGGAGACAAACTACTTTCTAGGCTGAGAGGGAACCCAGTGTTGGAAACCCCAGTTCTGAAGGGGAGGGAAGGAGAGCATTTGATCCTAATAGAAGGGGAGAAACGTCAGAGTGAGCATCAGCTCAGGGGTGGGGGTCATAGTCCCAAGGGGAGAGTGCTGGGGACAGAGGGGAGGTTGCCTTTGCACACTTGGTCCCACAGTCCATTACAGGAAGTGCTGCTCCTTTGTTGTCACTGACCTTCCCTTCTCTCCCACTGACCATTCCGCTGACCAAGCCTCAGCACCCCTTAACAGGACATGAACAAAATTGGGGTCACTCTAGGCAAGACATGCCAGGAAATGCATCTGAAATCCCACACACCCCAGTCACCTGCCAGGACTGGAAGTCCCAGAGGAAGATTCAGGGTTCAGTCCTCTCCCCACCCTCCCTGAGTGAGGCCAGCAGAGGACTCTCTCCCTCCCTGAGGGGCGATGATGGAGGCGGTGGGCTGCCCTCGCACCTGGGGCAGCAGTGTCTCCTTCCAGACCTCCTGGTGTTTGAGTAGCAGGTCCACACACCCTTCAGTCAAGTAGTGCCTCATAAACTTTGCAAATTCACCTTCTCTCAGCGATGCTCGGCCATCTCAGCCAGGCTGTGTTGCTGTCCAAGTCTCGTTCAGGTAAATGAAACACTCACTATCATAAGTACGTCTAAAGTGTCCCCACAGGAAGGTTCAGTTTGGAGCTACCACACTGTTGTGGGGAACTCAGACAGAAAGACAGGACACCAAGGCTCGGGAAGCAACATTTATTAATACTGGCACAGGTTCAGCGGATTTACATCCAGAGGCTGAGCCCCGACCCGAGCGGGACTAGGGGCTATATATCCTGAGGTTTCCAGGTTGCAGCTAAGATTTATTATTAGGACACATGACTATAGTGCCAGTTCCTGACTGGCTCCTGTGTGAGGTAGGAATTCGGAAATATTAAATGCGGAAGTCTTAATGACCATGTGGTCTAGGAATGTCTTTGTCTGAAGCTCCCTGCTACAGCGCAGAATCCTTAGTGACCACATGGTCTGGGAAGGCCTTTGTCTAGGGCCCACTGCCACATTCCCCCCTTTGATGCTCGAACCCACATGTGGGTTAGAGAGCATCACCTCCTTCGACAGGCTGCTGGCCTAGGGGTTGGTACTTCCATAACAGGAGGACCTTAGCGGCAGTCTTACGTTCTACAATGGTCTCTATGAGGGAAGAGGTTGAGTGAGTGACAAGGGGGAGGATGCAGGGTAAAAGGAGGCATGCCCCAAGGAGCAGGAGGATGATTCCAATTAACGCTTTAAATACCCCGAGGGTGGAGAACCATCCTCCAAATAGGCTCTCGGGGTCCCATCCTGACCATTTTTTAACTGGGACATGGGCAAGTTTTCTAATATTTGTTGTGAGAGCGGAGACAGCTTTGCCAGAGTCATCAATCTGTAGACAATAGCCCGACTGATTAAATTTGCCACAGACGCCACCTTCTTAAGCTAGTAAGTAGTCCAGTGCTAGGCGGTTTTGATAAATAGCGGCCCGCATCTGGGTCTGTTGGGTAGCGAGGAGCTCTAAAGCTGTTGCAGTTTCATTGGTAATTATTTCTAGAACAGCCTGTAATCTGATAATACGGTTGAGCATGTAAATGGGGGTATGGTATCCCCAACTCCCATCTTGAGCCCAAGTAG
>NW_017733925.1:5410-7237 GCF_001890085.2 Hipposideros armiger | reverse complement strand
TCTTCAGTTTTCCTGCATCAGGAAACTCTCAGCTGAGCTGATTCTTGGAACAGGCTTCTTCCTCCACCTCTTCTATTCACAGGCCTCCAGCCTCACAATCTCCCCACCACCACCCCAGCTGGGATGGCGGATCGGGAAAAACACTGGTCTGCTCAGGTTTTATTTGTTTCTGGTACCAACAAGTCACAACCAGTCACGACAGAGTCCTCAGTCATCAGCTTGAGGCTTCCTAATTCCCAACCTGTCATCCCTAGAGGATCCGGCCAATGCCGCAAACAGCGCTAAGCAAAAGCTTATTGCTGACTGCCATCTGGTGGTCATTTGGGGAACTGGCCTGGATCCAACTCGCCTTCACAGGGTGGTGGGAAGAATTGCGTGAACTGTTAGAATAGCACCGGGCGCTTATTAAGTGTTCAGTAGAAGTGGGCTACTGTCATTATGCTCATGGTTTAGGGGAGTGTGGTCAGAACAGAGTCCTTTGATTTCACTCTCAACATTTTCTGAAGGAAAAGGAAATATCCTAAAAGAAGGTCCCTCTTTTTTATCTTGGTAAAAGTAAGGGTGCTTCAGGGAACCAAGTAGGACATTTGTGTATGAAGTCAGGTAATCTGGATTCAAATCCTGTTTTTGCTACTATGTGACCTTCATCGCATCACTCAAGCATCTTGAGTCTCAGTTTCATCAAACCATAAAATGGAAACATCAGGATTAAAGCTACACAATGTGGGCAGCCTGGTGGCTCAGTTGGTTAGAGCATGTGCTGTTAACAAGATTCTGGGTTCGACTCCTGCATGGAATGGTGGGCTGTGCCACCATCCACCTCCCCCTGCAACTAAATTGAAAGTGGCGACTGTACTTGGAGCTGAGCTTACACCCTCCACAACTAAGATTGAAGGACAACAACTTGACTTGGAACTGATGGGATCCTGGAAAAAGCACATTGTTCTCCAATAAAGTTAAAAAAACAAACACACAAGGCGGTGAACGTAAGGAGCTCTCAGGAGAAGATGCTGCTCATTAGTCAACAGTAGTGATACGCCAGCTCTCAACACTGGGGTGCATTGCTTTACAATAATCATTCTCAACTGGGGACAATTGTGTCCCCCAGGAAACATTTGGCAATGAGATATTTTTGGTTGTCACTAATGGGGGTTGCTAGTGGCATGTGGTGGGCAGAGGCCAGGATGCTGCCAAACATCCTACCATGTGCAGAACAGCCCCTCCCTACAAGACAGTATTATCCAGTCCAAAATGTTAATAGTGCTTAAATTGAGAAATTCTGGAGCTTTCTTCTTTCTGTGGTATGAACCAACATGAGGAACTGCTTTCTGAAAAGTACAAGGGAGGCACAGTCATGCATGATGCTGGAAAGGGGTTCTTTCAGGGGTGACATGCAGAAGTCAAACGAGGCTCCATGTTACTGTGTGTCCATGTGGTAGCCATAAGCCAGCAGAATGTTGCTACTGACATTGAAATAAATGAAAATGGAATCAAATTCATGGGCTGTAATAGCCACATTCCAAGTGCTCAGTGGCCATATGTAGCTAGTGGACAGCACAGAGACAGAACATTTCTATCTGCACAGAAAGAACTGTCACACAGCACTGCTCTGAAAGGACACAGCAGAACCAGGCAGTTGTGGGCAATCAATTCCCTAGAGAAAACTTAGAAACAGGACATGCCGAGAGGAGGGGACCATGAGAGCAACAGCACACACCGATGAGATGGCTAAGCAGGTCCAGAGGCAGATATAATTCAATGCAAAAACAAACAAGTCACAGACACACACACACACACACACACACACACACACACACACACACACAG
>NW_017733925.1:0-2470 GCF_001890085.2 Hipposideros armiger | reverse complement strand
ATTACAAAGAGAACTAAAGAAATCCACAATTGTAGACAGAGATCTTAATACCTCTCTTTCAGTAATTAATAGAATAAATAGACAGAAAATTAGAAAAGATGTAAGATTTGAAGAATACTATCAACTAACTTAATCTAACTGACATTTATAGAACACTGCATCCAACAATAGCAGAATAAATATGCTCTCCAGATTCATATGAAACATTTGTCAAGGTAGAACATATTCTGGATCATAAAACTATTTTCAATAAATTTAAAATGCATCATATCATAAAACATATGTTTTCTGATCACACTAAAATAAAATTGAAAACCAATATCATAAAGATTTTTGGAAAATCTCCAATTTTGGAACCAAGTAGCACATTTATAAATAACTCATAGATCAAAGTGGAAGTTAGAAAGTAATTTTAATTGACTAAAAATGAAAACAACACATCAACATTTGTGCGATTCCATTCAAGTAGCATTTAGGGGAAATTTTACAGAGCTAAGTGCCTTTCTTAGAAATAAGAAAGATCTTAAATCAATGACCTTAGCTTCTACCTTAAGAAAGTATAGAAAGAAGAGTAAATTTCACTCAGAGTAAGTAGAAGAAAGAAAATAATAAAGATCAGAGTAGAAATCAATGGAGACATAAAATAGAAAAAGAATAGATAAAATCAATGAAACCAAGACCTGGTTTCATTAAAAACTTATAAACCTCTAGTCAAGCGAGAGAGAGAGAGAGAGAGAGAGAGAGAGAGAGAGAGAGAGAGAGAGAGAGAGAGAGAAAACACAAATGGGTATCAGAAATGAGAGCAATGACTTCACTACACATTCTACGGATATTAGAAGGATAACAAGAGAATATTATGAATAGATTTATGGCAATAAACTTGACGACTTAGATAAAATGGACAAATTTCTTGAAAGACACAAACTGTTTAGTAAAGCTTACTTGAGAAGAAATAGATAACCTCAATCGTCCCTTGTCTGTTTACAAAAATTGAATTTGTAGTTTAAAACTTTCCACAAAGAAATTCTAGACCCAGATGGTTTCAGTGCTGAATCCTACCAAACATTTAAGGAAGAAATACTCCTTTCTATGAAGAAAGCATTGCTGTGATACCANTCAACATCACAGGCACACTGTGGAGGAAGGTGTGTGAAGGCAGCTCAGAAGGATGGGAATATTGGTTTGTCCCGTACGTGCACCCCGCTTAACCATTTTCTCACCTATCTCCTCAGAGGGATCAGAGACACTTCTCTCACCAAGGCATTAGGTGTTGCTTGACATCTACTGGTATAAAAACTGCTAGGTCCCCTGGACAGGAACCAATTTTGGGTCAAGTGTATTCAGAAACCCGTATCCAGTTGCAATACCAAAGCCAGTTTATTTGTCAGAGTCCCTCAGCTGTGGGGAAGGCTGGGTGCCTATAAGAAAGAGTTCTGGGGTGCAGGGGTGGAGTGGGGGCTGGTGGTATATGGGGCAGTGCTCTGGGCCCTGAGGTCAGCCCTGCCCCCGCAGGCTCCACCTGGACAGTGGCCCCTGTGGGGAGGCGGCCCTCCTAGTGAGTGCCCAGCATGGGCTCTGAGGCCTTGTGTGTCCACCTCTGAGGAGACAAAGAAAACTTTCAGACTTTTGACTGGTGTTGAACACATTGTTGGAAGGAAAAACTGTTCATTCTAATTGAAAATGATCAATCAGTTGAAATCTGCTGTGGTAACTGCTAACTTGTCTGTAACCAACCTGAGTCTAACACATGAAACCTCTGTATTAACTATAAAAGATAATTCTAAGTATGGTACCTTCCTTAATGTGGAAAGAAAATTACAAAATGGCCTTTCCTGAACTTTGAAGACAGACGATAGAGTTACTTTTGAAGTGTTTGAATGTAAATTCAGAGTAGAGTATGAGCTTTTGTAACCAAATTCTCATCTTTTTGTAACCTAATCTTGGAGGTGACATCCCATCACTTTTGCTGTGCTTTCTTTGTTAGAAGAGGGTCACTGGGTCCAGCCCACATTAAGGGGAGGTGAGGACTGTGGATATCAGTTGGCCGGCATCGTCGGGAACCGTGTTAGAGGCACCTGCTATACAGCAAGGAAGCAACTGGATCTAGAGCCCAGTTCAGGGGCGATGTCACATGGCGGTTATCGCAATGGGCCTGGGTGAGGAGCGCTGGGAGTGACTGAGACAGCGGCCAGAAGGGGACCAGCGGCTGAACCCGCGCACTGCAATGCTGGAGGTCAGGGAGGTGAGAAGGAGCCTGCAAAGGTGATGGAGGGGGAAGGCCAGCAAGGTAGGTGGAGGGTGGAGAGTGGCAGCCTTGGTGTTCCACAGGCCAAACGAGAAAACTGTTTGCAGGACAGGGAGGGATCCGCTGGCCAGAAGCCACTGAGAGGTCTGGCAGGAGAAGGCGGAGGACTGAACATGGGATTGGGCAGCGTGGAGATCAAAGGACTCAGTGGGGTAAAAGGGGTTC
>NW_017733924.1:24325-28512 GCF_001890085.2 Hipposideros armiger | reverse complement strand
TGAACACACAATGCAATATATAGACAATGTATCATAAAATGTACACTTGAAACCTATATAATTTTACTAACCAATGTCACCCCAATAAATTTAATAAAGATGAAAAATAATGCCTGAGTAATTAAATATACCTTCTTGAGTGGAAATAAATTTTCTGCTTATAATGTTCCAGGACACTTCAGAAATTTTCAATAGTATGATGCCATGTAATCCAAACCCAGCTTATGAATTTACATACGAGGTCTGACAATTAGGTTTGTGAAATAATCCTAGAAAAATACATGCCTCCTCATTGCTGAATATCACTATGGTAACCTTCAAAATACTCCTTTTGGGAAGCTATGCACCAATGCCAGTGCCTAGTCCACCCTTCAAAGCAATTTTGGAACTCTTTCTGAAATGTCCATCATAGCTGTCATCATATTATTACCTTTGGTGTCCTGAAGGTCATCCAAATGTCTTCCTTTCAATATTTCCTTTATTTTTGAGTAAAGAAAGAAGTCATTGGGGGCCAGATCAGGTGAGAAGGGAGGGTGTTTCAATACAGTTATTTGTTTACTGGCTAAAAACTCCCTCACAGACAGTGTCATGTGAGCTGGTGCTTTGTCATGATACAAGAGCCATGAATTGTTGGTGAAAATTTCAGGTCGTTCTTGTCTAACTTTTTCATGCAGCCTTTTTAGCACTTCCAAATAGTGAACTTGGTTAATTATTTGTCCAGTTGGTAGAAATTCAAAGTGGATAATCCTCCTGATATCCAAAAAGATTAGCAACATCATTTTGACTCTTGATTTGGACTGATTGAAATTTCTTGGTCGTGGAGAATTGGCTGACTTCTATTGTGCACTTTGATGCTTTGTTTCAGGGTCATATTGGTAAACCCATGTTTCATCACCAGTGATAACATGGCCCAAAACATCACCTTGCCTCTCCAAATGATCTTGGCATACTTCCACTCTCTTTTGCTTTTGTTCAACTGTGAGTTCCTTCAGGACCATTTTTGCACACACCTTTCTCATGCCAAGATTTTCAGTTAAGATTGTCCTAACTGTTTCTGTATTGATGTTTACTTGGTCCGGTATGCTTGTCACAGTCAGCCAATGATTTTGACACATAATTTGATGAACTTTTGCAATGTTTTCATTAGTTCTGCTCATTACTGACTGCCCTGACCACACTGTTCATCAGCATTGTATTCTCTGCCCTCAGAAAANTTACTTAGCACCTCCTAGGGAGGTGCCAGCAGTCCATCCTTGTTTACAGATGGATCTGCATTATATTTGAGGTCCAATTAATATGTATGGCTGCTGCATAAAAAAATACTACTTGGGTTGTGCTGAATGACTGACTACTGAAATCCTTCCAATAAAGAGATGTTTGAGTGAAATATATTGGCCACTTTGTGTGGAAATATAGATGACCTGAGATACAGATGTGGATACTAAACAGTAATTAATAAGCTGGCCAGCTTGAATGAGAATCAGAGAGAGAAAAATTTTAAATATTAATGTGGCAAGTAGGCCTAAAGAGATAAGAATGTGGGTAGTACTTTCCGTATGAGCATATTATATGGAGCTATTATGTCTGGTGACAATAGACAGGGGGAAACTAGAATGAAAATTATGAGTTCTGATAGAATTGACATCAAGATTCCTCTCCATAATACTACTGCTGAGTATAAAACCTGCTAACATTAAAGACTGATGTTGTAACTTTGATTTGATATCGTTATCATGAAGTGACAAGCTGGCTACAAAGAGTAGGTTGATTAAACCCGTTTTGTCATGGATCCTAGAGTGATTTTTTTTTCATAGGGATAGATACATATTCTGGGTATGCATTTGTCCTCCCTGATAACAGCACTTCTATTAGCATTACTAGCTATGGACTTGAAACAGTCTTTATTTATTGCCATGTTGTCCTACCCAATGTTGTCCCTGCTCGAGTTATATATTTTACAGCCCCAAAAATGCAAAGCTTCCCTTCTGACTAATATGGAGCAACAGAGACCAGATTTATCATCTATCCTTCAATAATAAAAAAACTGACATTTCTTCAAATAACATCGTTTTTTTTTTTCAACACCATTTCATTATAATGCTGATGAGTCACCATAGAAACAACTCTTGTTTCTATCAATTAGCTTATGGTAAAATTGGGTTTGTTATGTCATTTTATTGCATTTCCAAGAACCTATTGACAATGTTAAGCGAGGACTTACTGTATTTATATATAGTATTTGTACATTTTCTCAGTTTTCTTAATCTAAAATATATATTTATTGTGTTGTCATTTGTATTGATTCAGGATCCAAATAGTTCACAACTGCAATGCATTACATCCTNTTTGGTATCCTGGCTCAAGTCGAGAACATCAGAGTGTGTCAATTTGCCTTGGTTAATCTCAGTAATCCATGGATAAAGGACAGTTACAACCACTACCACAATATCTGTTATGCCAAGTTAGAACAAAAAATAGGATATTACTATAAAAAGAAAAAAAAACCTCCCATTTGGAAAATTGTAGGTTCAATAGTTATATAGCAGGTTTTAGCTCAAAACATAGACCATATCATAATGCAAAAAGACTGCATATATAACTTGATATGGCAGTTAACTTATTTTCTTGAACAGACCATACTTTGCTACTTAGGGTTTTGTTATCAGAAACTCTCTGTCAATCATTCTATCCAGTTGGCATGTGTACCTGATATCTTCAATTTGCCCTTCCTGATCCACTCCACATTTGTCACACTGCTTTGTGCTGTACTAAGTTTAGTTACTACATTATCTCTTGCAGCTCCTATATGTCTGTTGTAAGCTGAATTGTATCTTTCCAAAGATATATTGATATCTCAATGCCAGGTACTTGTGAATGAATTTTTTTTTTTGAAACGGTGTCTTTGTAGATGTAATCAATTTAAGATGAAGTCATAGTATATTAGAGTGGGCCATAAATCCAATGAACTGTTGTCCTCATACAGGGAGACAGATTTGGAGACACACAACAGAGACACAGAGGAGACAAAGGGGAAAAGGCCATAGGATGGTGGAGGGAAATATTAGAATTATGAAGCTACACAGCAAGGAACACCAAGGACTGCCAGGACCCATGAGAGTCTAGGACATAATCATGAGGCAGATTCTCCCTCAAAGCATCAAGAAGGAACAAATTTTGCTCCTATCTTGAATTTTGACTTGTACCCTCCAGAGCTGTTAAACAGAAATTAGTTTTTTTATNTAGACTTGATGACTTATTTATGATAAAGGACTGACAGAATAGCACTTCCTTTGCTAAGCAACCTGAAGTCTTTAGGGGATGAATACATGCTAAGATTGCATTGAAAACAGAAGCTCTCAATATATCTGAGAGAGATTAAAAAAAAAAAGGTCAATGAAAGCATTAACAGTTGAAATGCATGGTTGTATACAAGTTTAACATTTTACATAGATATCTATTTATTGGGTCACAGGTATTTAAATAAATTTTAATATGATAGATTTCTTCCAAAATAAAATGTTTGCATGTGTCTCATTTATATATGGCTCTGTACAATGCCAAAATAATTTTACCAGTCAATCTACCTAAAGTGGTATATTTTGTACAATTCACACATACCCAATTTTTGTTATTAGTAATTATTTAGCTAACAGACTAATTTCATAAATAGTTGGACAAAAATTTAATCAGGTAAATGCATAAGGAATTGTTTTTTGTTTTTGTTTTTTTACCCTCCTCCCCCATTACCTGCAGGCATCCACATGAAACAAAGTATCTTTGGGGCTAAAGCATTATGCCCACCCTGATTCATTGAACTAGGGTGTTCTAAGATGAAATGCATCACTTCAAAACTCACATGTTAAAGTGAAAATTCACATGTTAAAGTCCTAGATCCCAATACCAATACCTCAGAATGTGACTTTATTTGGAGATAGGGTCTTTGCAGAAAACATCAAGTTAAATTGTTTCATTAAGTTGAGTTTTAATCATATATGACTGGTTCTTTACAAAGCTGGGGAGGTGGGTTTGGAGACAAACACACACAGACATAGGGAGAATGCCACATACCCATCAAGGCAGAGATCGGGGCTATATACCCACAAGCCAAGGAACAACAGTTAGCTGAAAACCACTAGATGCCAGGGGAGGCATGGAACATATTCTTCCTTATAGCCCTCAGAAAGAAC
>NW_017733924.1:17828-22250 GCF_001890085.2 Hipposideros armiger | reverse complement strand
AAAAAAAAAAAAAGTTCTTCTGTTTTGCTTGAAGAGATTGCTACAGAAAACCAAAAACTTAATTTCATCCTTTTGCTTATGTAAATGTAGTTATACATGAAATCTTTGAATAGTTCCTTGTTTTAAATGATTTTTCCTTTTTACTTTGTCACTGTTATTTCATATAAATTTAGAATGTTTATTGATATTTTCCTTATATATGCTACGTTTTAAAATTAATCATGTACGAGTATATCACATTGCAAATTATATCCGAAAGAAATTGGTTAATTTTAGTGTTGTCTATAGAAGACATTGTCCTACTCAACAGCTTAAATCAGTAATTTATATTACTTCCAGCACATTACATCCTAACACCACCTGGGAAGCAAAATTTTCTGGAGGGTTGGATTTCATTTCATTCTAAATGCCTGATTGATGAAATTAAGCATGTAAACATTTAAGAAGCTGAATTAAGAGGCTCATGAATAGAATAAACATTTTTTTTTACTGTGTCCCTTTAGATTTGTTGCAAGAGGAAGCTTAAAATCTAAAATAAGCATTTATAACTGCATGACTTTTTGACTTAAAATATAACCACATTGTAGGGATTCGCATGCATACTTATTATCTAAATTAGGAATCAGAAGAAACCTAAAAGTTCACCTCGTTATCCAAATCAGACTAGATCATTTTATTATCAAAGTAACTAAGATTCATAATGATTAAGATTCCTGCCCAAGTTGACGAAGATACATGGTGACAGCTTTATTAGTACTTAGTGTTTCTGACTGTAAACCAATGCAATTTCCCATAAAACATATCAATTAGACTCCATACAGAGATTCCTTTTTTTTTTTTTTTACCACAGGCACAATGTATTGATTTGCATAACAAAAGCTATTTGAAAAAATATGAGGAATTCTCAGTTTAGACTTTGATTGAAATAGAGGATACAAATATTTTAAGATGGACAAAATAATTATTTGAGATTTCAATTGTCTGTTGATAATGGAGAGACAAATCTCTCCTGGAATTACAGAAATCTGTTCTATTCTGTTGAAGGGTTATTAAAGTCTCTGTAATAGTGGATTCATCTATTTCTCCTTGTAGTTCTCAGTTTTCAACTCATGTATTTTGATGCTGTTATTATATACAAGTACATTAATTTTGTTAATTCTCTTTGGAAAAATGATCTCTTTACCACTTTGTAATGCCCCTCTTTATTACACATAAATTTCCTTTTTCTGGAGTCTGCTCAGTGAAATTAATACAGGTACTTGCATTTTTCTTTTGATTAATGTTAGTATGATACAACATTTTTCGTTCATTTACTTTTCATCTACATGTTTCTTTGTATTTAAAGTGGGTTTCTTGCAAATAATATAGAGTTGGACTATATTTTTTGTACGTGCCCTGACACTTTCATTTATTAATAATTGGTGTTCTGACACCATTGACTTTTCAAGTGATCACTGATATGGGTGAATTAATATCTGCAAGATAAATTACTGCTTTCTATTTGTTGTTCTTGTACTTTGTTCTTATTTTTATGAGTTATATTACTTTTTTTTTCCCTTTGTAACGGTTGCTCAAGAGTTTGCAACATACATTTACAAGTAATCCAGGTCCACTTTCACATAACACTATAGTACTTCACAAGTAGTTAGAATATGTTATAATAACAAAATAATCTTAATCCTCCCTGCCTTCATTGTATTGTTTATGCCATTCATTTTGCTTGGATACACACACACACACACACACACACACAATACTACGCAATTGGTACTGATATGGCTCTTGGAGATAAGTCACTAGAATATTTTAGGATATAAAACTAAAGAATTGTATTGAACACATCAGACTTATACATCACAAATGTTGATTAAATATCTTGCCAACCACCTGAATGCAAGTGATTAAATTAACATGAATTCTCTATTACCAATGTGTGTGTATATACATATACATATACATATACACACACATACATACATATATGCACATACATATACAGAGAGTGCCAAACAACATACACACATTTTAAGACAGGAAAAACCTATTAAAATTGTAAAAGTATATATCGATAACAAAGATGACTACAAGTCACATTTGACTTCGGCAATTACAAGAGGTTCTCACAGTGGTTACTGTCAGTGTTATTTTAATACAGTTTTTTTCCTTTCTTAAAATGTGTATACACATGTTTTTGGCACCCTTCTGTAGGTAAAGTATTGCTTTTCCTCTGGCTTCCATTAACTTATTTTTTTTTTATCCTTGATTTTTTTACAGTTTGAATACAATGTTCCTATATTTAGTTTTTATTTTATTTTATGTTTTTTACATTTATCCTGATTGGTGTTCCATTAGCTACCTAGAACTACAGTTTGGGTTTCTCAATAAATTTAGGGGACTTTTCAGTCATTATTGTTTTAAATATTTCTTCAGTTCCTTTTTCTTGCTCTTCTACTTCTGGTATTCCTGTTTTTTATATGATATACATCTTTTGCAGTTGCCCCACAGTCCTTGGATATTTTGTTCTTTTTTTCAATTTTTTTTCTCTTTGTTTAGTTTGAAATTTTCTATTGCGATATATTCAAACTCAGATTATTTCCTCAGTTGCCTGTCTACTAATAAGTCCATCAAATGCATTATATTTTTTCTTTTACCATGTTTTGTGTCACTAGCATTTATTTTTTATTGTTTCTTAGGATTTTCCCCTCTCTGCTTACGATGCCCATCTGTTCTTTCACNTACATCTTAAGTACACTGCCTAAAATTAACCCGCTGTATTTTAATGGTGTCATTAAAGACTAATGAACATAGAAGATGGTGGTAGTGGTTAGAATGGGTCACAAGATAGAGAAAATATGTATTAAAGATTACTTTTCTGACTATTTATGATTTCAAGTACGGTCAGCCAGCTCTGTTATTTATTTATTTATGTATTTATTTATTTCCACATTTGTTTTTCACATATATTACAATTGACTATCTCTATAATACAAAATAAGAAAAAGAAGTTCTTTGAGTTCTGTCAGAAATACATGTTTCATTAATAAATAATGACTGGAAGATATTGTTACCATTTATGCAAAATATATGTTGGATATCAACTATTTTAAATCAGAGTGTACTGGAACATTACCTACTCATTGATTTTTTTTTACATGCTTTAAGCTATAGTTAATGAGTAAGCTTAAAGAATCATCATCACAAAGATCAAAACATTTTCTTAGTACCTTTTATTAGAAGGAAAATAATTGCTAGCAAAGGTTACCACCCAAGTTTAAATGCTCTTGGTATTCCTAGTGCTACTTTTGGTCTATCAATTCTTGTATAGATAGTTACAGCAATCAGAGTGATAAAATACTTATTGTTCCTTTGATTTCATAATTGAATTTAAGTGATCCTTAAAAAATATTTTATTTGGTGCAATTTTCGTTATTGAAAAAAATGAGACTGATGGAAAATCAAGTATTTGCAATAAATCCTTATCTCACTTTAGTAAAAATATGTATAACAGCAGATTCACAGAAATTTATAAACTCTCATTCATATATAATGGCTTTAAATGTAAATAATAATAAGAAGGAATTTAAAAATGGAAATTACAGTTATTAAATACATAATTGCCACAGTCTTCACAAATAGGATAAGTCTCAAGTGAGGAAAAGTGTATGGGCCAGATCCTGTATAGTTACATAAATTGCGATAAATACAACCTTAACCTTTTCATGCCATTGCTAGATGCATTTAGTATTTTATTCATTTTTATCCTGAAACTTTAAGAACATCAATAGAGGCTGATTATGTTTTTCATTTTCTAATTTTGAGACAACTAGAAATGGACATCTTCATATAAATGATTTTAATATAAACACAGTATCATAGATGAACAATTAAGTGCAACTGACTTCATCATTAGTTCCAACAGTTAAGACCCTTCATACTATATTGATTTTATGACTTTTCTAAAAATTCTAAATCTTTACAATTAAGCTGACAGAAGTGAAAACATGACATTTTCATTAAAATGGTATGAATAGATTTAATTTGTCTTTGTTTCTTAGGAAATGTGACAAGAAATTCCATATAGTTTTTAATAGTTTAAAAATATTTAGATTTCTTGATAAATATGCATGTAGAATTTATATGTGATATTAAAAGTATTCTGAACATGAACTCTCAATATGATGGTGTCACTAAGATTTGCAAGAAAACAAATGTTGACATTAACTCATATTTTATGTTACATGATGTGTAATATTTATGTTATATTTTATGTAGGATTTTATTTACTGTTGTAGCTAATTCTCTTTTAAAATTAATTCTCTTTTCATGGTCTAGCTACTTTCCTTTAATAAGGCAAGATTTTACTTTTAAATAAATCTTTTAAAGGTATTTTATGATAGTTTCCCACCTACCGTATCTCTAAAG
>NW_017733924.1:2476-7178 GCF_001890085.2 Hipposideros armiger | reverse complement strand
GGATCATCCAACTAACTGCATATAAACTTTTCTTTTCATATTTTTTTACTAGATCAGTATCTTGAAAATATTTTACCTATATACTCCTATTAGTAAAATAAAAATTGGAACATTGGCTACAAATATGTCTGCATTTATAGTTTTGAAAAATTGTGTATATAATACCATACCAATATATAATTTCAACATTATAATGCATAGATAAAACAGACATGAGAAATATGATACTAAATATGTGTGTATACACCACACTCATATATATACACATGTGTGTATAAATATATGCATATATATATATATATAAATACATACAAACACACATTCTAATGCATGATTCCTGTACCATAAACACAGTGAAAAATCCTGAAAACCCCTGGATTGAATGCCTCCAATTTTGCAATCATGCTCTATGTAACTATTTTAAGAGCTTCAACATAATCCCTCATATTATTCTTACATATAACCTCTTATGTTTCTAATAATAAAAAATAAATAAATTTCATGATATATAAATGTTAAGTAAATTGTGATGGTCAATAAATACATTCCGCTTGCTATGAATATCATAGATTATTAGAATCCAAAAGACTTGGGCTTTAATAGAATTCCTAATGGGGTAGCTTGGGAAGAAGTGTTTTATGTGATTTGTAGTCAACTGGGATAAGCTTGAGAAATCAAACTGCTCTCTCCAGAGAGTTTTTTCTCTTCAGCAGATAATAAAATTTCTACAAATTCCCTTTGTCAATTTTTTTTCTCTTATCCTGGTGTCCCAGGAGTCTAAGATTGCTGGGGAAGGGGGGGAGAGCGGGGGATATTTCAAGTTACTGAAGCACATTTTATATCACAAAAATTATCTTAAAAAAACACTATATGGATATAAGTATCTATGTATGTCTGACTCACACACACACATATATATGTATATTCAAAGCAAAAATGATATTTATCCTTCTATAGTTATATTATACATTTTAAAGAACTAGTAAGTATTTTTTAAAGTCTTCAGATAATAAGCAATATAATGAAGAATCCAATAAAATCAGCACAGATTTTTCATAATGTGAAAGTACTTATTTCTTCATTTTCTAATAGCACCCCAAGTAATATGTGGGCATTTTGAACTTAATCTTTGTATATGATGATGTAGACATTCCTTTACAAAACGCCATTTAGCAGTAGAAATTATTCTTCAGATGTGCACACATTTTGCATAAGTTTGTGTTATTTTTTAAAATATCGCCAGCATGACTCTTTGACAGACGGCCAGACGAATAATACAGTTCAAATGAAAATGATTTACCATTAAAGATACGTACTGAGTATAATATAAATAGTGGAAAGAAGCATAATAATAATTAATAATAAAGTGAGAAAACATCTAGCAGTTATTCCTGTCACATCACTGCTGAAACATGGCTGCCATTGTGGCAGATGGAGGGTTAGAAATGAGCCAAAGCTAAATTTTGGGGGTTTTTTTGGGTGGGAGGGGGGCAGGGGTGTGGAAACTTTAATTACAGATGCTGTATGTCAGTAAATGCAAATAATCTGCTTCTGAGAATAAATTATGTCAGCAAGGAGCAAGTATTAACAGAAAAATCATGGAATTCTCTACTCAGAGTATATTCTTACATACTATTTCAAAACACACACATAAATATAGTGATTTAACTAATCAAAGTCTGTTTTTATTCAATCACTAGCTGAATTAAAAACTTTGAGCAAAGATACTTCTTAAATATCTACCTATAGAATCGTTTTGACATTTTACTTTGCCCTTCTGTTCGTGGTCTTCTAGTGCCCTGAATTTTAATCTGTTATAACCTTCATGATGTTATATAGTGTCGTCATTATCATTGTTTTTCCTGAACAAACTGTAATGTCTTTGAGGACTAGGGTCATATTTTGAATGATAATTGCTGGTTTATTTGGTGCCATATTATGGTGGTCTGTAATAAATAGCCACATGTAATTGATTAAATGGAGAACTGATGAATGATTGAATGAATGAACAAATGAATTAATTAACATTTTAGAATACTCTCAAATTTGAATCCTTTTCTTTTAAAATAATTTCCAAATACGGATATCTAAAGTAGTGGCCAGGTATTCAGGAATATTACCCACATGACTTGCAGGAAACACAGTAAAAGCACAAAGTGTTACCTGAGAGTCAAAATCAAATAAATGCAGAAAAATGATAAATATACACCTTCCAACTGCATGTTCATAAATAGAAGAAATATTTTTTTAAATGACAAATAATACAGGCAAAAATGTTAACATATTTAGGGAAAAGGAGGGATGAATTTTGTGGGGAATAGGGCACTTGTACCATCATCAAAACAGAAATATCATATGACCCTTTCACAAATCTAGGATAATTCAGTTTTTTCCTTGAAAAAAAAAACATTGTGTTTTTAAAAATAAATTTTCTGTATGAGATAGATATGAATACTTCTCACAATACTTTTATATAAATTAAAGAAAAAATGAAAGAATATATCACCTAAATAGTCAGCCCAGTGAAGTTTTCACCACTAATAAGACATTTCTAGGGGCATAGCTGGTAGCACATTCCTTGACTGTTTTTCTGGGATGGGCGATCCTTAGGAGCTTGATATCTTAGTTCTCTGGTTTCCAAGCAAAAGGGAGTTGCTAAACACCAGACGCAAACTACACCAATGCCTGTGTTTGTAGAGCATGCTTGGATGTGGGAGTTAAGGACAATGGCATGCTTTGTTTGTTTTGTAGGTATCATATTCACATTTAATTATATACAATTATTGTGACTATAAAATTTTCAAACAAAGAATATGAAGGCATTGGTTCAGTTTAAAGCATTAACAAAAAGGGGTTATTTTTTTCTTTTGTTTAATTTTTTCACATGTATAGATTTCAAACGTTTACAAATTATAAGATTATTTTTGGCTTTCTAAGTAGAGTCACAAAAATAATTTAACTACAATCTAAAAATTTTACAGAAGCTACAACCTGTCTTCAAAATAATAGCATTGAGGGCCGGCTGAGTGGCTCAGTTGGTTAAGAGCTCGCTCAAGAGTTTGAGCTCTGAGCAACAGCGGTTCAAGTTCTGGCCCGAGCTGAACAGCTGCTGAGCTGCCAACAGGTGGCAGGATGGTTCAGCTAAAAACAACCCCCCCAAAAAAAATTATAAAAAAATAATAGCATCGAAAAATATTTTTAAATCTCCATTTCATTCATGTGGATAGTAAACCCGGTGCTTAGAACACAGTGTATGAGCAATGAATATTATGAATACATAGCTTAAGTACTAGTCATAGCAGTTGTAGTAATACTATTGAAGTTGTAGTCATAGCAGTTGTTGTAATACTATTGAAGGGGTTATATCAAAGTTTTCTTATGTATGGATAAAACATAAGAGACAGTTCAAAAGAACTTATAATTTATATGTAAAAGTATAGTGTACATTTGTGCAATGATATTTATATATTAGATAATTCAAATCGGAACTAATTTACACATTAAGTAGCTAATTAAAAATACATTGTAATTTCGGGGAGGGAGAGTCAGAACAAAATAGCAATATAAAGATGCCTTTTAATATTTATCTAGGTTATCACTTTACTTAAATTATCTAGAAATTGACAAAATACTATTCAGAGTGGGAGGTAATGAGAATTAAATATGTATAGCAGTAAAGCTTTTTTCATAATGTTAAATGCCATATTTTAATTGAAAAGCAATTCTACTTGAACATTTTAAAATTCCACATTGTTAACCTGGAATGATATATAAAGCATTCTTGCAGATAATGGTTCAATATATTTCATACAAATTATAATGTAAGATAAACGTTAAATAACAAATGGGCAAAGGAGGCTATAAAAACCAATAATAATTCTATCACTAGCAATTAACCACATCATAACAAACACAGATAAAGACCAAAGGCATGATATACTGCAATTGAATAATCCTTAATCAACTTCCTAAATAAAGAGACGCCTAAGCATATATTATGATGTATGTATACACACAGAGCTATACATATTAAAGATTTTAGAAAGTATTAGTGCTGGAAAATATACAAAATAAAATGAGATGGAAAACTCAACATACACTGAAATATTTCATATTAAAAAGTGTCTATTGCATTGAAGTACCTCAACATGTGTTCTGATAAATTATCATGATCATCGTGGGTGTTAGTTTCATAGATTGCTTTTTGTTTTTTATAATTTTCTATGTTAGATATACTTTTATGATAAAAAGAAGTTTTTTCTAACACAAAAATTCAATCTTTACAAAAAAAAATCAAATCCCAAGATATTAAGCCCTAAACTAATCTCAACATCAAAATTAGATATGATTTATAATTTCTAGTACTTTAATCATGAAATATGTTGAGGAAAACAATGTTCAGAAAAATAAAATATATATATATATGTATATATATATATATTTAAACTAGGTACCTTACTTTTTGATTACACACAAATATACAATAAGTAAGGTTAATGATTTGTAAGAAAAAATAGTTTTTCTATTCAAATATTATCTTTCCTGAATTCTATATCAAGAGTGAAACAAATTACATTAATATATATTCATAGCTAAATTAGTCTCAGGTGTAAAGTGAGAAAAAGACAATTTAATACAAGATAATTTGATTTGTACAAAACATCCATATTTTCACTGTGTGCAAATATTCGATGATGATCTA
>NW_017733924.1:0-1049 GCF_001890085.2 Hipposideros armiger | reverse complement strand
TTTACTTATTTATTTATTTTGCTTAGGCAGATTGGGCAATTAAAAGCAAATGCTAGTTTACTAGAAAAGAAAATAAAACAAAACAGAGACCGTTTTCCCCCATGTGAATTTTAGAGTACAGATTAGATTTTGCTTCAGTTCCCAGGGACATAATAAACACATGAAAGGAAGAATATTATCCTGTCAGTCTGTCGGCTCCATGGACTCTAAGGGTCCTCCCCAAACTCCCTCTTCTTTATGTCCACTGCGTAATTGTGGCACATGTGACCTCTTTTCTTTGAAATTTAGAGTGTAGAAAAATCCCAGACAAATACTCCTCCACGAGCAAATATAGAGATATATCATTCTTGACATCAGAAACACCCAAACATTCTGCGTGTGTGTATGTGTGTGTGTGTGTGTGTGTGTGTATGTGTGAGTGAGTGTGTGTGTGTGTGTGTGTGTGTGTGTGTACACTCACTAGATTTCCATTTTCTGAAGAACTAGGGGATACAACTCAAGGTAGTCCCTGGTCATTTGTAAATTGGTCAGTTTCAAACGCCACAGTATTCTTATGTTAATCATCAGTGTAGAATGGACAGGGTGGTGAGGTCAGTTACTGACTTGTCTTTAAAGAGGAGAAATAGTGAGAAAAGCTGTTCTTACAATGTTGGTTACTTGTGAACAGCAAGCAAACAGAGATATTACAGTCACTATATCTTCCCTTCAAAGAAGAGAAGAATCTGCAGAAAAAAATACATCTGTTATTTATCTCTTGCTGAGACATATCCTCAAAGTCTCTTTGAAAGAGTTTGTATAAACTAATTCATATTGTTACATCCTTTTCAAAAGCTTGGCATTACATAGAGACCAAAGGGAGATGGGACTTCATTTCAGTGTACTGAGAAAGCCTCAATATGCATCACTATATTTTCTAATCCTTTTTGTTCTTCCTCTCTCTTCTTTTTAAAAGTCACACTTTACTTTTGAATTTCCATTGGCTTTATTATATCATTTTAACAAAAGCACCTTTGAGAGTAGGTAAGGCTTTTGTAAATTTGAAGGCCTCA
>NW_017733923.1:16859-18291 GCF_001890085.2 Hipposideros armiger | reverse complement strand
ACAGATGGGCAGCTTAAACAACTGAATTGTATTTTGTCACAGATGTAAATTCTAGAAGTCCAAGATCAAGGTTTTGGCAGGTTGGTTTCTCTTGAGGCCTCTCTCCTTGGCTTACAGATCGCAGCATTCTCCCTGAGGCCTCACATGCCCTGTTCTCTGTGTGAACTCACCCCTAATTTCTCTTCCTCTTCTTATAAAGACACTGGCCCTACTTGATTAGGGCACCACCCTCATGACCTCCATTACCTTAATTATCACCTACCAGGTCTTATCCCCAAAGACAGCCATAACGGGGGCTGGGGTTCAACATAGGAGTTGAATGGGATACAGTTCAGTCCATATTAAGGGTCAGGACAGAACCGGGGGCACACAGTCCAGCTATCTGACTTGGGATAATCAGTTGTCCAGGTGATGTGTGTCCACACCATTTACTTTACACCCACTACATGCTTGACTTGGATCTAGGGACTAAGGATATTTTGTGGAAACTAGGGATGTTCCTCATGCGCAGAGAGCTGATGTGGTCTGGGAGAAGAGAGAACAATCAAGCCAAAAGATTGTGTCCTGCCCTTATTTCCCACATAAGGACATAATTTCTATGGAGTCCCAGGTATCACATCCACGCAACTACCACCTCCCCCATCAGAAAGAGAAAGACTTGCTCTCCCTGACCCATTGATCAAAAATCCCGGTATTCATATTCAGAATGACTGGACCAGATCACTTACCACATCACCTGACACCACCATGGTGACTAAGGAGAGGATTGTGAGAATGATTTAGGTAACACAGTGCCAGTCCAGTTGGAACTGAGGTCAGTCACAGATTAATCACATGGCTGGGAGCTTCGGGGCCCAAATAGGGTAAGAAAATGATGGAAGTTTCACCAAATAGGTTTCCACTCTGTGCATCATTCTTTCCTCCACCTTCATCTTTAGTCAGGTTGGGACATGAACTGTGGACACTGGGATCTGGGCAGGTGACACCGGCTAGGGTGTTCCCATCTCATAAAGTGTAGCGCTACTCCCAGACCATTCTGATAGTCCTGCAACAGATCAATTTCAGGCGAGGACATGCTCACTCCCAGATATGAAATTCAGGGAGTCTTAGGGGAGATAGAATAATGGCTTCATTTCCCAGAGTTAATATGAAGATAAAGAACGTTCAAGAACCCCAAATGTTGGGCACTTGCCCACTACTCCAGGGCATCTCTCCTTTACCTGTCACTCTGTCATATGAGAAACAGATTCAGCGGTCAAAACACATATTTCTCTTCTGTCTGCACTCTCCATATGAGGACTTCTGCTCCGAAACCAAAGAAACTGCTCCAACCCCAGTCCCCTCTGTGTTATTGCTGACAACCTCACAGGAACCTGGTCACAGGGAAAAAGATGAGAGTCAGCCTGACCTTCATTCCACTGTGACTCTACCC
>NW_017733923.1:11507-14554 GCF_001890085.2 Hipposideros armiger | reverse complement strand
CATTCCAGAAAGAGTTCCAAAATTGCTTTGAAGGGTGAACTAGGTACAGGTTGGTGTTGGTGCATAGCATCCCAAGGGGAATACTTCAAAAGTGACCATAGTGATTTTCAGCAATGAGGTATTTAGCACTTTTTCTAAGATGAGTTTGCAAACTTAATTTTGTGTTTCAGGAAAGTGAGGAGAAGAGAGCTTAGTGGGTGATCATAGGAACCTTAGAGGGGTTGACAAGGCGATATAGAGTGTCATGAAGTTGATGAAGTCTAGGTGCTACATAGAAGGGGGAGGAGGAGAGAGTGAAGGCAGGGCCAGCTGGAAGTGTCCATGTGAGACTAAGAGACCTGGAATGAGGGGAGGGGCAGGTGAGGTCGAGAAGAAAGGTTGGATCCCGTATGTGCAGGTTGAGGGACTGAGAATGGGATTGGTAGAGAGAACTGGAGGCCGGGCTCTTGGGCACAGTGTGGGTGTGGGTGAGCTCGATCTAGTGAGACAATGTGATGATTCATCTGGTTGAGACAGAATTATTTAAAACTCACAATTTCAGGAAATATGATTGGCTCCTGACAAATGGGGCTGTTCTTCAGGAGTTCTAGGAATGCACATCTCTAGGTGACTCTCATCCTACTCTTGATGAAACATCACTGACTCAGCAGGGAGCTTGTCATGTTTTCCTCCATTACCTCACTCTGGGACTTGGGGCAGTTTGAAAGCAGAAAGTGGACAATATCGTGGTAGGCAGAGAGAGCGCCAGGAGAAGAAGCCATCAAGTTTGGTTGTGAGGAAAGAGAAAGTTTCCCCTGGAAGCAGCAGCTGCAGCAGGGGAGACCCCAAAGCCCCTCTCCCCGAAGGGAATAACCTCCTCTCTGACAGGAGGAGGTCTGGTTCTCAGAGGGTGGGAGACCCACCTCTCGCATTGCTCTTCTCCTCTCTCTGTTCTCCCCTCTTCTTCAGATGCAGGTGACTTGGAGGGAAGAATGCAGGAGAGTNGGTAGGTGTCACAAGCAGGACATGGCTATCAAAATAGCAGTCTCACACAATGTTTGTGTCTTTCCACAATGTCAGGCTTTATTAGAATAAAACTATGGAATCTAGATCTACTGACTCTGTTTACGATAGGCATTGACCAAGGCTCTGGCCAGAGGATAATCTCCAATAGTTGAGATAGAGCATTGTCACACGAAAAAGACACACAGATTTGCAAGCAATAGGGTTAAGCAAGGTGAACAGAGTCTTAGGAAAGAAGGATGAGAGAGAGAGTCTGTTGTTCAGCGAGAGTTCCTACGGCATGGGGTATGTTCATAGTGTCCATAGTCAGTCCAGGCTGGTGAGATGGTCAATAGGTAAGGCTTCAACCTCTCCATGGGGACGAGTGTTGGTGCGGCTGTCAGCTCATCAGTTGAGGCCTGAGCAATGAACCTTCAGAGAGCTTCTGACTTTATGCTCAAGATGGGGTGTGGTGCATCCATCTGCAGTCTGATAAAGTCATCCAGACAGACACACTCCACCCTGCATCTGGAGTTATCTTGTTGGGGCGTTCACTGGGAATACCTTTCACATGACGTGCTGGCATGACTGTCACTTAGTGACTGACATAGCTATCAGTATTATTACACTCCAATTTGTGTTCATAATTGATTCTCTTTATAGTAGGTGAACACGGGAGTGCTGGAGAGTAGCACCACTGGAGAGGGCATGAAAACGCCACACACTTTCTCCATAGGTTTCCCTATGCATCTCTTCCATCTGGCTGTTTCTGAGTTATATTCTTTTATAATCAGCCACTGATCTTGTAAGTAAAATGTTTCTCTCAGTTTTGTGGGCCACTCTAAGAAATTAATCTAACCCAAGCAGGGTGGGTAGTGACCATGGAACCTTCCACCTATAACTGATCAAAAGTAAAGGTATTAAATAACCTGGCTTGTGAGGTTGGCTTCTAAAGTTGGGGGTTGGGTGGGGGGGATAGGGGACAGTCTTGTGGGACTGAACCCTTAACCTGTGGAATCTAATGTCTGCAGGTAGATAGTGACAGAATTGAGTTGAATCATAGGTAGCCCAGCTAGTGTTGCAGAATTTCTTGGTGGTGTGAGTTAACCTTCCCCCATCAACTTCACACATTGAAATCAGTGTTCGTATTTTAAACATACAATGACATATATATTTTATTATTTTATTGTGGAATTGTGGGAGGGGAACAGTGCTGGGGAATGGGAGAAGGGGAACAGACAAGTTGCTGTCCTTTTGTTCTTCAGTCTAGTTGTGGAGGACATAGCTTCATTGGCCCATGTTGGTATTATCATTATGCTCTTCCCAGCCTCTGGATGCGTGCTAAAGACAGCTCTTGGCAGTTCACACTGGTTGCCAGCCACTCACCGGCCTCTGGATGCCCACTAACGACAGCTCTTGGCAGTTCACACTGGTTGCCAGCCACTCACGCTGCCTGGTGGCCACACACAGTACCTTATGGCAGCCCACTGCAGCAGGGGCTGCAGCCTATGCCGTCACCGGTGACTCATGGCAGCCCAGCTCCAGGTCGAGCTATTGTTCACCATCTTAGCTGTAGAGGGCAGCGTCACTGGCCCTCATGTGGGATCCGAACCGGGGCCCTGCTGCTCAGAGTTGGCGTCCCAAGCCAGCTCTTAACTAACGCGCCACTTGGCCAGCCCACAATGATATTTTTTAATATAACCTGTCAGAGGCTCATTTAGTTATTAAGAATAACGTAAGTTAACAAGAATAATTCTGATATGCATTGAGTCTCTCAAACCCAGATGATGAGAAATGAAATAATCATGCAAATGTTATCAAACAATTCATTAGCAAGGGCAGGTCCAAGATGAGGCATTGGAAGACACTGAGCTTACCGTCTCCCAGGAACACAATGAATGTACACCTACATTTAGGACGATTTTTCCTGAGAGACAACTGAAGGACAATTGAACAGCTTCTGCACAACAAAGGAGAGAGACAGAGTCTTCAGAGAGAAGGTTGGGGAATTGGGAAAGCTGTGGGATCTGAGGGAAGTCTCCAGAATTGGAGGAGGAGGTGAGCGC
>NW_017733923.1:6182-8136 GCF_001890085.2 Hipposideros armiger | reverse complement strand
ATTGTTGGCTCAGTCTTTCCCCTGGTGTGCAATTCAGTTTCCTCAGCAAGGAACCCTGTCCCCTCAGTGTCTGGGAAAGCCACTTGCTGGCATCCTGACAACCCCCATGGGAAAGGCTGGTAGCCTTTCCCTCCACTCCCACCATGTTTTTCTCTCCAAATCTCAGTCTACTCTCCTCAGCACCTTCTGCCTGAGTCCAGAGACCCCATTACATTTAGTCATAGAATAAATCCTCACAGAGAGGAGGGCAAGAGCTCTCACCAGGCTGAGAAAAATGGGACCAGGGCTGCGGGTCCCAGATTTTCCCATCTTAGAACTTGACCTGGGTGTCTGCTTCAGTCTGGAGTACTCTGGTCCTTCCAGGGAATGTAGAGTTACTTAGTATTTTTGTAATTCCAGAAAATAAAAGGGTTGCACCTCCCTTCAATGCATTTTGGTTCAGCTTTTACACATTGCCAAGTCACAATAGAAACAAGTCACCCTTTAGTCTCCTTTCCATGGGACATAATGAGGGGGTGAGGATTGTCTGCATACAGGCACAGGGGTGTTATTGGCAGGATGGAAAAGTTTTAAGAGCTGTTGTGGTGGTGGTTATACAACTTTATAAAAGTATAAAAAATATTGGATGGTTCACTTACATGGCTTTTATGTATGAGTATTGTATACCTCAAGAAAACTTAAAATCAACATGGTTTTCAGGCTGATTGTTGTTGGAGTGTCTCTCACTAGCTTATTTTTTGGGCTGTTTCATGGAGCCATGTACACAGAATGTCTTCTTTGGAAGTTAAACTTCACTAGTTAACCGTGTGTGTGTGTGTGTGTGTGTGTGTGTGTGTGTGTATCTATGACCTTAACCATTTATAGTAACTGACAAGATTGGGGTTCCATGGGCATTTTTGTAATAATTTCATAAAATGGGAATTTATAGGAATACTGAGTTGTATGTAAGTTTTTTAGTACATCAATCTAAAACTTAAAAAAAAAGGATGATTAAGCTTCTTTGAAGAGAGGTCAATTAGATTAATAGCTTTTCAGAAAGAAAATACTTCATATTAATGAGGAAAGCTACTAACTCTAATTAAAACATTGTAAAATCTTTCAGATTTACGAAACTAATAAACTTCATGTGAAAGTGTTTAAATGGACAAAGGTTCTGATCCTTAGCCTAATTTTATGTTTTGTCATAAATACTCCGGAATAGGCATGATCACATCCCCTGTCAATATTATTAAATGAAATGCCTCCCTCTATATCCCAGATTAGTACAACACTAAATAAGATGCTTGTGGAGACCATGAGATGTTTACAAGATGTAGCTATGAGAGTTTTCAGAGAATCAGCATTTTCCCCCTCTTTTAAAAATAGCTGATTTTATTGGTTTGAAGTTTTTGTCCACAAACAAGATTTAATTACGATTAATTTTGCTATAAATGCTGATGACATCAAAAATGCTACCAGGCGTATTGACAGAACATTTCTATTATTGTTGCCTTCAATCTAAATTCAGAATCCTTTTGTGTATTTCATGGACACTATTAAGGAATTAGTTCTTTGAATAGTTTATAGATTACAAAGAAGTAGGGATTTTTTTTTTCATTTTATAGGACGTCAAATCCATAAACAATCACAAATGCCTTATATCAACATAGATCTTAGCTCTTAAACCTCTAGAATGTGGCCACGTAACATGAGCTATAAGTAAATTGGTGCTTTATGTTAGAAGTTTCTGTATATGATATAATTACCCTTTCATTATTGTTCACAAGAGTCATTAACACATATCATATTAAGCTTACCAACAGTGCTGAACAAGAGTCAGTTCAAAATTAAAATAGTACATATTCAAAAGCTATTAGCAATAGATTTATTTCTATTAGAAAAAAATGCAATGGAAGTTGGATTCATGGTGGTATACATAGATTCTGTAAATCCACAAATAGTGTTTTCACAGAAT
>NW_017733923.1:4709-5608 GCF_001890085.2 Hipposideros armiger | reverse complement strand
TTGATGATATTTAGCTATGGTGTAGAGAAAATGTTAGGCAATTGATTAGATTGCATAATAAATTTCAAATCTAAATTACTACATTTAAAACATAGCTCTTTACTGATTTTTGGGGAGATACACTATCAAAATGGTGGTTTTAATATAGCAACGACTGTCTAAAGTCAAAGGTGCTATACAGTCAGCTTAAGACAGGAAGTAGAGCGCCTCGAAAAAAGTGAACAGAGTATAAAGACACCAATCACACCTGATTATGTTAACATTCCTAAATTTGTAACCTGTGGGCATAAATGCAGCACATAACCACTATCCATTAGGAAGCAACATGGGAGTTCTGAGGTGAGTTGGGAGGAGAAACTCTTAGGGCTGAAGTTCTGGTGGCTTTTGCATTTCCACACAGGCTTTTGAACTGATGGTACAGCAGCTGCTTCCTCCCACAGGGCACATCCAGGGCTCACCAAAATCTCCATCCTTCTCCTGACACTGAACCTGAACCCAGCGTTAAGGACACAGAATTTTTCTTGAAGGTGTGGAGTTAAATGGATTCATTTTGCATCACACAGACACATACCTATCATTCAAATAACAGAGAAATAACAAGTAATCCAGCAACAGTAGACAAGGGAGCCCTTGGAAAGTCCCCACCGTGGCCTGTACTCCTCTCCTCCCCCACTCATTCCCTACCCAGGTTCATGGAGATTTTAGAAACAGGCCTCTAGCATCATCAGGGCACAGGAAGGTAAGGGGATAAGTGGAGTTTTGGCTCATGTATGTCTCATGGTGTTTCCATTGGGTCACTGAACCCATCCTGTGGTTATTTCCTGGTTCCCAATTACATGAAGGAATAAACACACTCAGGTTCCTAATTGTGCAGAATGGGCACACTTTTCCTGACATCT
>NW_017733923.1:0-691 GCF_001890085.2 Hipposideros armiger | reverse complement strand
TAAGACAATTGTGTATGTCAAGGGGTTGGAAATGAACCCACCAAAACGCTGGAGTCTTCTACTTCAGTGAAATTTTTAGAAACGCAGTGGTTTGGGCACAAAAAGATGTGCCTTCTAATGAGAAAGATCATTTGTTTCATGTGGCCCCTCCTATCAACCAAGAAGAAACACAATGCCTAGCAGAAATCATTGCATTTTAGACACCATGTTATTATAATGTGCCAAACTAGCCAGTTTTCCTGGTGATCCATACAGGTGACATTTTCAGTGGTGCCCAGATAAAGACAAGACTCTGAAACACCCAGCTGCCATGCAAGCTGATTTGTTATATGGGCCATGTGACCCATCAGACCCAGTGGTACTTGAAGTGTCAGAGACAGACAGAATTTCTGTTTGGAGCTCATCGAAGGCCCCTGGAAGTGAATCACAGAGCAGTTCCTTAAGATTTTGGAGCAACTCCCTGTCATTCTGTGAGGACAAATATTCTCCCTTTGAAAAATAGCTTCTGACTTGACTCCAGGCAGTAGTGGAGATGAAATGCTTAATCCTGGGCCCCCAAGTTCCTATAGCAGTCAGGGTTTTTCCCAGCCTCTCCTGTCATTGTCCACAGGGCTCATGAGCAAAGTGGCCCCAATGGGAGTGATGTAGGTCACGCAGAGCTGAGCACATGGACTCACACCCACTTGGAGGC
>NW_017733922.1:6936-7772 GCF_001890085.2 Hipposideros armiger | reverse complement strand
CTTTTTCAGACCCAGCTTGCTCATTTTTTAACTTTATAATTTTCTGTCATATAATGTTAGAAAAATGTTAATATAAACTTTATGTTTATTTCGTTGATTGGCTTTTGGCTTGGAGACTTATGAAATTTTTTTAACTTAACTTTGAAACTTGACATCTTCACTGTAATTATATACAAATGCAAATCTCTTTTTGCTTGAAACATAGCTAAGCTTGGAGTTTATCTTGGAGGTAATTTTAAGCAAGTGAGTTATATAGTGTGATTCATATTTTAACTATTGCCACTTTGGGGAAGCATGGGGGATGTGATTGAAAACATAACAGACTAGAGATAGGTAGACCAATGAGAGTGTTACAATATTGTGGGCAAGAACTGAGATGTTTTTAAGATTCAAACTGTTTTGTATGTAGCTGAAAGTAATAAACAAGAGAATGGATGGATGGTAGAATTGGTAGTAAATCAGTTCAGTGTGGTTTGTGGTTCTCAGGTCTCCATGATGTCTTTTACTGGCCTGAGTGTCATTGAAGACACTGAACTTCTGCTCAAAGGGCAACATCCCTGTGGTTCTCAGCTCTAGAGAGTAGTGCTCCCTGGTGGCCTTTTTCAGGTCACTGGAATGAGAGGGACAAGCTGTAGCAGAAAGCAATGGCTCCCTTCCTATGAGAATCCTCAGGCATTAGGCATTGATTTCTGTTTCTCAGAATTATTAAGAAGAAATAGGATAAGAATTTCTCTCAGCATTTCAATGTCTTTGCAGAATCCATTAGTCTCCCATCCTGTATTTTGTTATTTTGTTGTTGGTTATGTGCATCCATTCACGTAAGCTACTACATGCCT
>NW_017733922.1:2472-3261 GCF_001890085.2 Hipposideros armiger | reverse complement strand
GGAGTCATCAGTAAGTGATGGTTATTGTTCCTGAGTGAGTTATAAAGCAGGACCAGGCTTTCTTCTCTTCCTTGCACCCTTCTCCTCCTAGTTTACTCCTTTGGGAAGCCTGGTGGCCTCCTCTTGAGACCAGCTGAGTTTTCTACTCAGGAGGCAGTGCTCTTCATTTTCCTCAGAAAACTGAGTGGGATCCAAGGGTGGGGGGAGCACAGAGTAGGCCTTACTCCTGACTCTGGTCCAGACCTCTGTTGGGGGTCTTATGGGGCTGCTCCTTTCTGCCACAGTAAGAGACCACGTGAGGGCCGGGGAGCCAAGTACATATTTGCCTGGGGCTTGGGGGTTTTTCAGTAAAGTAGATGCTGCCTTTACAATTCTACAGCCTAGGTGACAAAGGGCAGCTAGTTGAGCATTTAGGGACTTGGTTTTTTGTTTGTTTCTTTTTTTCAAAATGAATATTACAGTCTAATTTATATATAACAAAATGCTTTCATTTTAAATGTACAGTTTGATGAGTTTTGAAAAATATGTGTAGCTGTGTAAGCACCACCTCAATCCAGATATGGAATATTTTCATAAGCCCCCAAAGCTTCCTTATATGCTGTTCAATTAATTTCCACTTTTTCCCACCCCCAGGCAACCACTGATGTGCTGTCACTATAGAAAAGCTGGAATTTTCTAGAATTTCATATAAATGGAATGTGTCAGGCTTCTTTTATTTATCATAGTGCTTTTGAGATTCATCCATGTTGTATGTATCAGTGGATTCTTCCTTTTTATTTCTTGAGTTTT
>NW_017733922.1:0-937 GCF_001890085.2 Hipposideros armiger | reverse complement strand
ACTATTTCATCTTTTCTTATGGCAGAGAAGTAGTAGTATACCTTGTATCTTATGACCTTGCTAAATTCAACTTATTAGTTCCAGTAACATTGTGTATCTGTGTTTGTGTGTGTGTGTGTGTGTGTGTGTGTGTGTGTGTGTGTGTAGTGGGGCATAGATTCCTTAGGATTTTCTAATACAATAATGTTTATCTGTGAAAAAAGATAGCTTTTTTCCCTGACCAAAAACTGTGCCTTTTTTTACTTTTTCATGCTGTTGTTATTGTTGTTGTTTTTGCAATGGTTAGAACTTCTAGTACAATATTGAATAGAAGTGATGCTAGAGGGCATGCCTTGTTCATCATCCTAGGGACTATTCAGCCTATCACCATTACGTATGATGTTAGCTGTAGGTTCTTTGTAGATGCCCTAAAATGTAACCTGCTTTGAATTGTTAACCTTGGTCTGTCAATTCTAAACAATGTCAATGATAAAGTACTGCCTCCAAATTATATTTTGTTGGTCTAAGTTCCAAACAATTGCTAAAGTTACTGTTGAATTTTGTTTATATATATGTAATCTTCAAATTTACACATTTGTATCAATTACTCCTTAGTAGTTGTATTTTACACGGAAGTTAAAAGAATACCTAGTTGTCCTCCTGTCGCCTCCACCCCACACTGACTCCACTGCATGCTCTCTTTGGAGAATAAAGTTGTAACAGATTGAAGTCATTGCAGCTTGCTTCAGGTGCTGTTTGTGCCTCCAACCCTGGGATACACATATTCCTGCATTTATACTGCAGAGTCCAAATAAGGAATTATAGCACAGTGAATGCAAAGATGAAGAAACAGAACTTAACTTACTTCAGTTCTGTTGTCTATATGACTACTGTAGTTTTTGTGTTTAAAATTTCAAACAGTGAAACTGTGAGATGTAATATTTTTGTTTGGTAAGGG